>NC_137200.1:7443665-7571165 GCF_960531495.2 Zeus faber
TGCAGGGCCCGCCTGTCCTGAGCAGCACAGTTCCCAAACCAGTCAGTGATGTTGCCTGTCAGGATGCTCTCCACTGCTCCACAATAGAAGGACTTGAGGATCTTCACCGAGACCCTGAATTTCTTCAGCTGCCTGAGGTGGTAGAGACGCTGCCTCGCCTTTCTCACCAGAGTGTCTGTTTGTAAAGTCCATGTTAAATCCTCTGTGATGTGGACTCCCAGGTACTTGAAGCTGCTCACCCTGCAGACAGAAGCCCATTAATCACCAACGGCATGCGCGTCCTTAGTTGTAATCCCCTCCTAAAATCCACAATCAGCTCCCTAGTTTTGCAATGTTCAGGTGGAGGTTGTCAGTCACCTCCTCGCGGTAGGCCTTCTCATCGTCGCCGGTGATCAGACCCACGACAACGGTGTCGCCAGGAAACTTAATAATGGTGTTGGAGCTGGACCTGGCCACACAGTGTGTACAGGGAGAACAGTAGGGGGCTGAGGATGCAGCCCTGGGGGGATCCTGTGTTCAGGGTGAGGGAGCTGGACATGTGCCTCCCCACACTAACCACCTGGGACCGGGCTGAAAGGAGGTCCAGGATTCCGGCACACAGCGGAGTATTCAGTCCTAGCTCCTGCAGCTTGACAGCCAGTCTGGTGTTGACTATGGTATTGAAAGCTGAACTATAGTCGATGAACAGCAATCTCACATAGGCCCCCTTCCTGCCATCCAGGTGCGTGAGCGTTGTGTGCAGTACCTGGGAGACAGTGTCGTTTGTGGATCTATTGATCTATGAACTCCAACGGGTCCAAGGTGCGGGGGAGGGAGGCACAGATATAATCCTTAATCAGCCTCTCGAAACACTTCATGACCACCGAGGCGAGGGCCAGCGGACGGTAGTCATTCAGGCAGGCTGGAAAGGTGATCTTTGGAACAGGACTGACGGTGGACCTCTTGAAGCAGGACGGGACCACTGATTCAGCCAGGGAGATATTGAATATTGTAGTGAACACCGGGGCTACCTGGTTAGCACAGATCTTCAGTCCTCGTCCAGATATGCCTTCTGGGCCCGCAGCTTTCCTTGTGTTCACACGCATCAGAGCCTTCCTGACGTCATGCTAGGACACTGGGAGTGCGCGCTGTAACTCCAATTAGTTTGCGAGCTAGCGATGTTGTTTGCCTCAAACCACGCAAAAAAGGAGTTCAGTTCGTTGGCGAGGGAGGCGTCCACACTCGTGGCTTGGAAGGAGCTGCTATTGTAGTTCATAATAGTCCGCAGCCCCTGCCACAAGCGTCTGGTGTCCCTTTGCTCCATCTGTTGCTCCACCGTGATCCTGTACGTCCGCTTAGCGTCCTTCAGCGCACTCTCCAGATTGAACCACACCGCTTTGTAATAGTCCATGTTTCCAGATACAACACCGTCGTTGTAAGCGGCCGTGCGAGCATTCAGAGCGCCGGGGATGGATTTATCGACCCACGGTTTCTGGTTCGGAAATATTCGAACCTTCAGCGTGGGAACGATGCGGTCCCCTATTGTGTTGTTTTGAAGCTCATAGCCACGGTAGCGTCATGTCGTTTTAATCAGAAAAGCAATGCAATACATTAATCACAGTTACTGCACCAAGTTTTTAACATATTGTTATGGTTGCATAGACCTATCTCCAACTTCTTCAGCGAGGCATCGCTGCTGCCTCGCTGGAGGTCAGATATATACAGTTTGTATATGGGTTACTAAAATTCAACAGGTTATGCTGGTCTCTGCACGGGCCTGATCTATCTTGGGGAACATTGACCCATATTTTGGGGGGGGGTGGTGCTTGCATTTGTTTTGGATTGAGAAGAGCAATTTAATGGAAAAATTTGGAACACGAACGTACCTGACGTTTCAATAAAGCAAATCCCATCTGATATGCCCGTTTAAAACAAAACGCCATCAATTTAAAAAGATTTTCACACGGCTCAGTGCTGGCGCTGAACACTGCTTCTTTCAGCTTCGCCCCGAACTCGCTGAAAAGTTTCCCAGTGCCCCCCTCCCCCGCCCCAGGTTCACTCCAAAGACAAAGTTCACCATTGATCCGCTGTGTCAAATTGTTGTTTTCAAAAGAAGCAGGATTGAAGGGCCCTGTTGACTTTAGGTTTAATTTGCCTGCTGGTCACTGAATTCATCTTTCAACAAATATCTTCAACATCCTCTTCATGAGTTCCTTCATATTGCCTCGTCCGTGGACTCACAAGAAAATTGGCGCGGTGCGTGCACTCCTCAGGGAATGTTAACCCTTTGCACATGTTGCTTCTGTGTGGTCACTTACGCAACACATTTTGATGAATTATGAATATGACGATTTAGTTCACTGTGTTTGTATCCGTATTGACATAATTGATAATTAATGCAACGATGGGTATTTGCACTTTTATGTTTTTATGTATGTTTGTATGGAGGTATGTACACTTGCTGTCCTATAACCTCTGCAGTATTTCCATGTGTACCTGTATGTGTCCCTCTTCATTTAGCTCACCTGACTCCCAGCCCCCTGGTGCGTCAGGATCTCAGCCCACTGTGGAGGAAGGCGTCAGCGGGGCTGCGTCCCTTGTCGTGTAATGGACTGGATGGATTTAGGGTCACACCCAGGGGTTGAAATTAACACCAGCACTCGGTGGGTAACTTCTACTAGAATGCGTCTGACCTGTTTTTACATCTTGTTGGGGTTGTGTCAGGTATAAAAATTGGAAGTGATTTTCCCACTGGACGTACATGTCTGTGGATTAACCCTTGAGTCAGATGGATGCAGGCATGTACATGTCACTATCTTACAAGAATGTAGACAGACATAGCGGCGGGCACGGATAAAGAGGCACACTCACCCCCGTGACACGCAGACAAAATGGAGTCAGGACACCGCCGCCTGCCCTCGAGCCACCACCACCCCTCTTCTTCTTCAACTTCTAAATCCCTTCTTCTCATCTTGGGTGGGGGGCACCTCAGCGTCACCTGTCTCCTCCACCTCTGAAGGTGTCAGAGCCCCCTCACTCCTCTGAAGAAGGTTGGGATACCAATTAGCCGGAGGGCGACCTCCCTCCCTGTCTCGGCCTCTGTCTCGCCCACCCCCACCCCGAGCTCCCAGAATGCACCTCTGCAGATACCTTCACGTGGGGGAGATGAATGAACTTGCTGACAATGGACCGCGATGCTTGAGGGGTGTAGGTGTAGGTGTTCCTTCTGACATCACCTACACCTACACCCCTCAAATACTTCATACTGTGTTTTGCGTCCTCCCAGCTGTTACTACTTCCCATGGTGAAAGGTGAATTCTTTTTGAATCAAACCTTCCTCTCTCTCTCTCTCTCTCCCTCTCCTCCCTCATTTGGGGTCTCTCTCAATGCCAAACTTCCACGCTTTGATGCCCTTCGTTTGGTGTGTCAGCGGCGATGACACCTATTCATCCCACCATCTTTACACTGCGAGGCGTGTATTATTCAAGCAGGGACAAGCAAGGGCCTTTTTTGCTTTCACATTTAAATGTTCTGCTCGATAAAGACTCCCAGCGCTGCACCGACTGTATTCTGTATTCGAACCTTTTTAAAAAAGTTCAGAGAATTCCTGCCCGAGATCCCTCGTACAAAGCCGAGACAGAATGTAATTTGGGGTTTGTGTGTCTGGGCGAGCGCACCGTAGATCCCGTGCTGTCAAGGGTGAAGGGTCTTTTATCTACGGGAGGGCTCTTGAGTGGCTCTCGTGTCTGGTCTGGAGCATGCGGAAGCTCAGGGCCAAGTGACAGAGTAACGACGCCCCAGTTCTCTGCGTGAATAGCAGCCAGGTCGACAGTTGGACGGCTCGGACAAATCCCCCTCTATCTGGCCCAGAATCCTCTGGGGCTATTCGGTCAGCTGCCGTGAATCACATTGAGCTTAATCATTTGCAGATATATATGGACAGGAGGAGGGGACTGGAACCTCCAGGGCCGGAGTTTATCTCCTGGACCTGACCCTTTGATCTGGCCCTCAGATTAACCCCGCAGACCCAAACAGGTTGGGGATAGGGCTGGGTGTGTTTCTGTGTGTGTGTGTGTGTGTGTGTGTTTCTGTGTGTGTGTGTGTGTGTGTGTGTGTGTGTGTGTGTGTGTGTGTGTGTGTGTGTCTCGGGCACAGAGAGAGACATTGTTGCATGTGCGTAAAAAGTAGAATCCAATTTTCTGCGTGCGCATGTGTAGAGCTGCAACAAAGATTTTGTTCTGTGCAATTTGTGTGTGTCTCGTGTGTAGGTGCATCTGAGAACACAACACAACATTATCCGTCTCTGCGCTGCTGTGCGTGCGGGTTGTCTTGGCATTTGCATAGTTGTGTGTGAATATGTACATGTCTGCTTGCCTGGATATGTGTGAGCACAGGGAAGCCTCAATCTAACCCTAGGACCCTGGAAAGACCAATAAAAGTCCATCATTAGGCAATTTGTCCAGTAATGCATTACCTGGCCGGGCTGTGCAGTTCCCATGAGGTCAAATCCATGACCTCTGAGAGTCTTTATTTCCGAAGAATCAATCTAAAAGTGAAGAGAATTTTTCAATGTTGACAAAATGTGATGCCTCACATTACAAAATGGTTTAAGAGTGAAACAAAAACTCTTCATTCCTTTAGGGTGGTATATATATATCTCTCTATATACCTAGCAGTCCTTAATAAACACAGTAAAATACTAGGTAACAAGTTATATTGATATTAATAAAAAAATTAAAATAAGTTCTCTTTTGCACAGCAACATGAACATAGCCAAACTCTAAAGCACCATCAAACCTCATGTTTTGGGGTTTGTTCTCAGAAAAACTGTCGGATTAAGCAATAACCAAAATCACCACCAGATAGATCCAATGACGAAATCCTGGTTTAGTAATTCGCACTATTTGTGCGGGTGTTGGACAAAGAAAGGAGTCAAATGCAGCTAAAGATACTTGGTTTGTTTTAAGCAGGTTATGATAGACTAAAACACCCTCTAGTGGTCCAGAGTTGAAATCAACATTATAGTTTGCCTGGTTATGTGTGAGCACAGGGAAGCCAGGGAAGTTCATATTATAAACAGACATGTTTGGTTGCATTACCTTGAGACACATTTTTAAAGAAACGATTCAGGCTTACGGAGCTATTGCCTTTTAGATAAAAAAAAAAAAAGAGAAATGTCGCTTTAATGGTACATCTGTATTTAATGGCGATAATGGGTTTTGGTGGACTTTGTTGTCAAAAGATTTATTAAGCTCACAGAGGACATCCAAACTATCTCACAAATAAAAAATGTAGCGCTTCCAAACAGCTGTTTCTCAGCCTCCTTTGCTATTTCACAAAATCGATCTGCAATTCTGTTTGTTTCTGTGTGTGTTGTTTGCTGAAGTTCAGCAGCTAAGAAGATAATCCTGAATCACAGTTCATTCATTCTATACTATATAAATTACTCTGTACTTCGCGAAATGGGGTCGTAGCCGTGTATCATGTCCCTAAAACCCCTCGGATCGCTGCGTCGTCATGGCGACAAGGGGACAGTTGTTCCAGAGCTCAGCAGTCTAAACACGTATTACAGTCGGGCCCAAACCCCCGCACAGCGCCACCGGGCATCGGGGATCAGGACGGAATATTCCAACGGCTGACTTGTCTGTCGGAATCTCCCAATCCTCAGGGTGTTGTAGGACTTAGCCTCCGGGGAGACGCAGGCGACCGATCTCCATCCTTTCTCCCAAAAAAAAGACCCCGGCCGTGGAAGTAGCAATTATACCCCCTTACCTCCCTGCACACCTTTGTCCCACTCTGACTGCTTCCGAGTGACTGACAGCCTGGCTGAACCTTCATTACAGCCACACCAAAGCTTTACTTTAAAACTATATGAAACATCCCCCCTCTGTCGTTGTAGGGCAAAGGTGATGGTGGGTGGATGGAGTGAGTGGGGGAGGTTTGGGTGTGGGTGGGGGTGGATAAATCTTAAATCAGTATGCCTCACTATTGCAGCTGGGGCCTAGGCCAAGGATTGGGTTTAATTTATTCTCCTAAGCTGGGGAATCAGGCCATCAAAAGCGACCAAGCTATCGGGTTTCCTGTGTTAAACGGCCTCGACTGTGGATGGGTGGACCCGGCCGGGGCCCCGGATCCGACTTTAACCCTTTGGAGGTTCCGGCGTCCCCTCACCCATCTGCACTAATTCACCCAGCGATGCCCGTAAACCGTAGGCCACAGAGTCACAGAGGCTCAGCTGGGACTTGTCGGGTGAAAGTAACATGGTAGCTGGTGGAGATCCAGTCTTTAGCCTTGCTCAACAGCCACGGATCATTGGATTAAGAGGCATGAGCGCAAGGTGGGCAGTAGCACTGTCCGCCTGTCCTCTCTCTCCTTAAAAGCTCCACATCCAGAAAGCTCCAGGTCCAGAAAGCTCCAGGTCCAGAAAGCTCCAGGTCCAGAAAGCTGCAGGTCCACCAGTCCGTCTGACAAGCCTGCTAGAAATCCTAAATCCTGGCATACATACTTTTACACACTCAAATCCATTTCATCCATAGATTCATTTATCGTGGTGCTGTAATATAATGTATAATGTAGTGTTAGTGGCTGAGCCAACGGCCATATTGGATCAACAAGAAAACTGAAAAAAAGGGGTCGAATCAATACTTCACGAAAATTCACGACAATTGTGTGAAAGCAACAGAACTCGAGAAACTAAACCGACAATTTGGGTTGGGAGTACGGGAAATGTGTTTTTTTTTTTTTTGTTGTTGTTGTCGTTGTCTGCATTTGTTTTAACTTACTGGAAGCCCTCACACGGGGAAATCCAAATTAATATGCTGTACAGTATAAAAAAAAGGAAAATTATTAGTACGGCCAAATTGTTTCCAAGAATAATTTCACCCCTGCAGTGATGTGGCGTGGGTTTGACCCTGTTTCTTTTTTGTTTGTCTCTGTTCAGGCTGCAAAAAAATAAAATAATAAATAACAAATTTAAGTCACAAGTGAGGGTAAAAGTGAGGGTTTATATTTTGCTGGTGTAAATCCAGCCCTTGTGTTTTGGGAATTTGTGGAGGCTCTAGTGTGACTTTGTATTTGACCACATCAGAATATGCGGCCGACCGAATGTGTGACCAGAAACTACTGTTTAAAGTGCACGGAGAGGCCTTCAGTTTTAACCGCACTCCCAAATACCCTCCACGGCTTGGTCCACCTCTCGGCTGGGAAAGATGTTTTTGTCCGCTCCATGTTACCAAGTAGTTCTAAGGTATGAAGCCGCCCGATTCACAAACGGTTTCCCACAGTGAGAGCCGTACCACCCCTCCCCTGCTCCAGCAAAAGAGCGGTGTCATTTCATTCATTGGATCTGGGGTTCCAAAATGAGGGGTCCGCGAAGGCATTTCAAAAGGTCTGCAACAATTTCAAAAATGTATTTGTATTGTTTCTTGTTCTTTTTGTTTTACATTTTTTGTAATGATATTTTTTTGACAAATTCTGTTTTGTGTTGTAAGCTTTACCCTTTTTGCCACAAAGGTTTAGTACAGATGTCATATGTGTACAGGGTAATCTTGTACTCCATAAAACAATAAAAATATAGGTATATATGTATATATATTTTTTCCTTTGTTTTTATTTTTGTGCATTTTTTTGGTGTGGGGATGTTTTTTATATTTAGTTTATGTATTATTTTTGGGGGAAAGGGGGGAGGGGAGGTCCTTAGCCAGAGCCCATAGACAAACTGGCAATAGAGCTCTTCCCTAAAAGGTTTAAGGTCTGTGCATTAGATTACCGCACGTATGTGTTTTATTTGATGCAAATATGACTAGATGCGGTGAGTTATATTTGTATTTGTATTCTATTTATTTGTCATTCAGGTTTTATTTTTATTATTTCTTTTTAACCTGGGATCAGTGGTGTGTTGTTGCCGTTTGGACTTGTGATCCAGTTTTGACCTCACAGCCATAAAGCAGTGAACATTCTTCGAAGGAGCACGGTGAAAGGCAGGGCAGAGCCCTGATAAGCAGATATTTACCCCCACCACACACACACACACACACACACACACACACACACACACACACACACACACACACACACACACACACACACACACACACACACACACACACACACACACACACACCTCTCTCCCCCTTGATCTTCCACTATGTTTGCTTTACTTTATTTCGTGTTTTTTTCTCTGCCCCCCCCCCCTCCCTACTTTGGCCTTTTTCGTGCAAAGAATAAAATTTCATCTGCGTGGGCTCTGGGAACGAGGGCCCTCGGATTGGCCCTTGCCCGTACAGATGCTTTGAATTTACAGAGCTTTTGTGCCTGCGAGGAGAATTGAGGAGGGAAGGAGAGGATAGATAGAGGGAAAGAAGAGGGGGAACCTGTCTGTATTTCCTGGGGATTAGGCCTCAGATGGGCGCCCTCAGAGGAGGTCCCGGGTCCCTGCCTCCCTGGCTGACTGGGAAAGTGACCCCCATCTGACTCCGAGGGTCCAGCAGCACCCGACGACTAGGGCCCCAGGACGGGCCCCGGGCCGGAGTTTTGAGCTCACCGCCACCTGCCTGTTCCATGGAGCCTTAGTATGAACTGCCTGCATCTGTATAGAATATATATATATATAGATATATATATATATATACACTGTATATATAAACACACACACACACACACACACACACACACACCCACATAGGTTGTACACCTACAGGGTCTTCTTTCTCCCTCTCTCTCACACACACACACACACAAACACACACACACACACACACACACACACACGTTCCAGTGTATAAAATGCAGTATATATAGACCAAATCATGCGGGTTATGATTTGAAACCTTGGGTCATTCCTGGAGGGTAAAACGTATCGTTCTACTAATGTAAAAAAATTACCTGGTGAACCGTTTGCAATGTAGAATTTAATAAAGAGTAAAAAAAAAAATTGTGCTGCTTTGACATTTAAGTTAAAATATCACTTTTCGTCAAAATCGGAACCTATCGGGTTATATTGACACCAACCATCTAGCACGTCCTCGTCTGCAGTCATTTGATGGAAGGGGTGTTCCAATTTAGCACATTTAACGCTTTGTTTAACGTTCTCATGTGAATAGACTGCACACACACACACACACACACACACACACACACACACACAGATTATATACTGATACAACACTATTTAAAAATATATTCAAAACATCCACTTCGACACAACTTTCCTTTAGAGAATATTGCAGTTTGCTTTTACTCTTACTTTGTTAGACACGCACGCACACACACACACACACACACACACACACACACACACACACACACACACACACACACACACACACACACACACACACACACACACACACACACACACACACACACACACACACACAAAATATTAAATAAACAATTTCATATTTTGAAAGGCATTTTATTACAGGACTGTGTACAGGCCTTGAATATAATAGGTACTTGTAGCAATTATTAGAAAGCAATTTATATTTATCATAAGAAAATGAGTGAAAACTCCCAATGCGGCCTGGACAGAAAACGGCTCTGAGGAAATTCACTTGCTATTACAGATCGCCACCTGGTGGCGGGATTGCGCGTAACCAAACCTGCCTCTTTCGATCCCAAATTATGACCCGTCGCATTGTTTTATGGCTTGACGAAAGGAAGAATATACAATAACCATTTCCCAATTTCAAATTGCCTCAAAACACCCTCAATAATCAGTTTTACAACTGAAATGGAAAACAAAATTAGTTTCACTGGTCAGTACTTTAACATTTCACAATTACTCCCAAATACAACAACATTGATATAGGGACACACAATGCAGAGCGTTAGTGTTGTGCAGAAACCCTTCTCCATGTGTAAACATAGGAACCCACAAGATTTAGCCCCAAAGCAAAAACACACTCCATGATGAAACAGAATGAACTACCTGACTGATCTCTCTTCCCATGATACAATACTATCAACATGAGACGTTCAAAAAAAAAATGCAAAATACACCAAAAGATCCCCCACAAAAATAAAACATTTCTCAACCTGTGTGTGTGTGTGTGTGTGTGTGTGTGTGTGTGTTTTTTTTTGTTTCTTTTTCTTTTCAGTTCAAAACAAAGGTGACAGCTGTGTTGCGTTAACCCGTATTAGTTTTGGCTTCCTTCAAAATATTTTTTTTTTGTCTTGTTTTTTTTTTTTTTGTTTTTTTTTTTTAAGTGAATCTGTTGTTGTGAAGAAAACACAAACCAACAGTGCAAGAATCAGGGGAGAAAAAAAAAAATAGAAAAAAAATTACGAACATAATGCAAAAGTCAGTTCCCGGCCACAATAAAAGATTTTTTTTTTCTCTTCTTCTTAAATAAACGACTCTTAAACATATATATTTTTTCCTTTGAGGGTGTGGTGTATCAGAAGGGTGTAAAACGTAGGTTTTTTTTTTTAAGTTTTGTTTTTTTTTAGCTGGTCTCCAGTTTGGCCATCTCTTGCACGTAGATGCCGATGCTCTCGCTGTCGAACAGCACAAAGTAGACGGTCTTGATGGAGGAAGACATAGTAGCCACGAAGTAGCTGGAGATGGCCTTCAGGATGAGCTGGGCTGCGGTCTGCTTCGGGAAGCCGTTCCTAAAAAATCAAGTACTTTGTTATTGTACTTAAGTTACATTTCACTCAAGTATTTCTACTTACTCTAATACTTATTTATTCCGTATTTTTTTATTTTTTTTGTTTCTGGCTATTTCTGTTCTGTATTTTGGGCAATTACTGTATATTTCTCATTTCTCATTTGTAGTTCCACGTGGGTGGAACGAGCTGCCAAAAACGACCAGAGCAGGGACCTCCCTCTCTGTCTTAAGAAGCACTTGAAGACCCAGCTCTTCAGTGAGCACCTCCTCTCCTAACCTACAATTACTTAGCACTACTTAGCAGTATTTATTGTTACACTAATGTCTCTGTCGCAATGTAGCTTGAATGTTATTCTCCCTTGTAAGTCGCTTTGGATAAAAGCGTCTGCTAAATGACTACATGTAAAATGTAAATGTAATGTAAATGTATATAAGGCTTTTTTTTTTCTTACAGAATAAACTGATTCTGATTTAAACAAAAAACATGAAATATAAATCTATATCATTCACACGAACACATCTCTTAACACGGTTGTTGTTTTTTTTCCAGACGTGTGCCAAAATTAAAGGTGCAGTGTGCAGGATTTAGTGGACTCTAGTGGTGGGGTTGAAGATTGCAACCAACTGAATACCCCTCCCCTCACCCTCCCCTTCCAAGCGTGTAAGAGAAGCTACGGTGGCCAAGAAACTCGCGAAAAAGGCCCTCTCTATAGAGCTAGTGTTTGGTTTGTCCGTTCTGAGCTACTGTAGGAACATGGTGGTGCAACATGGCGGCCTCCGTGGAGGGGATCCGCTCCCTATGTAGATATAAATGGCTCACAAGGGAACGCCAACACAACGATTCTCATTTTTAGGGGAATATACAGTAATTAAAACATTCTTCTAAATATTATATTCCATTTCGGCCAAGTCTGTTAGGCCACATGCCGCTAAATTCTACACACTGCACCTTTAAGCCAAAGCAAAAAAACAAACAAACAAACAAACAAAAACAATCAGGGACTGTATCTATCAAAGGGCACTGGAGTACTTTTAAATGTAATACTAGAAGTACATTTAGTACTTCTATACTTTCACTTACAGTAAGTAGGAATGCCAATGTGGTAAAAGCTACAAAACACTTTACGGACATTAAAACGTTCAAGGAAAAAAAGAACAGAAAACCCTGGGAGAACAAGCGTGTAGGAAAATAAATAAAATAAAAATAAAAGTAAAAAGAGAGAACATTTTAACTTTAAGGGTAAATATAATATAGTCTCCTTTGGCACACACTTAGCAAAATAGGATTAAGAAGAAGAGGGGAAAAAAAAACAACAACACAAAACCCAAGGAAAACAACAAGAAAAACAATGAGATCTCAGTAAACACGCACTGAAAAGTACAATGCCGTTCACAGATATTTTGTTTATGGGACTACTGGTATGCGACTCCATTAAAATCCTAAGCCAGTGCCGTCTTTATGGGAATAAAAGCGCTCAGTCTGGGTCCTGACAGGGGTTGATTAGTAGCTCATTAAAACACACAGAACAGCACGGACGCAGGGAAACACAGAAAACGTACACATAGTTTCCTCTGCTACAACTCCTGCAGCAGAGAAATAAAACCACGTCCACTTGTTACGTGGTGCGGTAAATATCGAATAATCCAAGTAAACAACCTCATTAAGCGAAAAGCAGTAATTACGCGAGACGCTTTTAGGACACGAACTATTTATTTTTCTGGTCTTTTTCATTTTGAATGTTTTTCCATTTCCATCCTATCTCAAGCCCCTTTCACACATAGTTCCCGGTAAATCAGAGGTAACCTTTACCGGCACCGCCAGTGAGTTTCACTATTCACACATGCAGCTACATTCTGGAACATTTCCGTCTCGCGCCTTTTCACACATGCCATGATAACGCCGGAATAGATGGGGCAAGGGACAGTCTGTTCCAGTGTAGATGTGATCGTTTGGACAATCTGTGTCGGCAATGGACGTACAATCTGAATCGTTTTTCTTTTTGGGTTTTTTTTTTCCTGGCTCTCCGGGGCAGCGCTGCCTATTTGTACCTCCCCCGTCTCCCTCCGCTGATGGATGCAATCACCCCAACTCAACGTTAATAAATCAGTGTGATCATTTTCAGCCTGTCCTACACTCTCGGCCTCCAGAGAAGGAACGTTCCCCGCCCGTTCGACCGCTCCCTGTCAGCTTGCCCCCTCCAGCTCCCCGTTGCGATGCAGTCGGCGGGCAGGCAAGGCCCTTGTTCCCGATGTCCCGGCACCGCACCCCTAACTGAAAAAGACACATCTAAGGTCTGAATGGCATTTTAAAGAAGAAAGGAATGAAATGTCTCCGTAGAGACTGGACGTGATTTAGTTTCTCAACTTTGCAGCCGAGCGCCATGGTTTGGACGCGCCATCTTTCTGAATGTTTTTTTTTTCTTTTTCTTCCCAAAAATAATAATGTTTTTTTAATATTTGTACAAAATAAATATTTGGAAAAACCCACTACTACCTACTTCTTTGTGCTTTGCTAATACCGTATTTGGATTTGGCTCCACGCCTACTTTATGTGCTTGTTCCCTCAATGTTACTGCTTCCATTCACAACACCGCTATAACACAGCCGTACCAGCATTTTCCCAGAAATGTTCCTAGCTCTTGAGGTGGGAAATTGCTGCTCCCATTCGCGTTTGACCCCATGCAGGAACGGTTCCGGAACATTTCAGTGATAGTGATTGCATTTGTGAAAGGGGCTTTAGTATATCTTGTTTATCATTAGGTTTAGTGTATATTGGCAGATGTTTTGTTTTTATCTGGTATAGTTCACTGGTCATTGTATATGTTCTATATATTTTTTTATTTTATTGTATTGCCTTATTATGTTTTGATGTGATGTCTGTCGATGTGAGCTGCTGGGACATTGTAATTTCCCCTCGGGGATGAATTAAGTACCCATCTATCTATTTGTCTGTCCATCTGTCTATGTGTCTGTCCATCTCAGAGTTTCGGTTAGAACAAATTTTTGCCAGAAGATGGGGTCTTGGAAGATTTCAGTGTCCCGGAGAAGTGGAAGAGATTCCGGTCAAATATTATCTGTGTTTATTGAGCTTAAAAACAATTGATAAGCAGGCTATATGGAGGCATGTAGATTAATACTTTTTTTTTAAATTGAATATTCAAAATAAAATAAGTCATGTCAGTTTACGCCATTTTAAAAATAAATGAATATTATGCATATTACCACTTGAAATCAAATAATTTCCGTTTGCGAACAATAAGTACAGCTGCATTAATTAACATATCACTAAAATAAAATTAGGATAAACTTAAAAACGAAATAAATATCCAAATAAAAAATAAAGTATGTGGTCTTGCCCTCGTCGACATATTTGACAACACAATGGATATTTACTGTCTGCTTTGGGTCGGAACTTAAATATCCCAAAGAAACGCCAAACTATGGACGTTTGTGTCCCTGTTGTCAATGTACATCATTTTTCTGCTTCTCCTCCGAGTTTTGGACGCTGCGCTCCGTGTCCGCTCCGCCTGTACTGTGTTTACAAGCGCAACCTGCGGGCGGGGCTTATTACTAAATCGACAACGTGATTGGTTAGAGGTGAAAGGTCAGCTTTAGATCGTCCAAACTAATTGGCTTTCCGTCGGAACTTGCCAAACACAGAAGTGAACAGATGTACGGATTTCTTTTTATCTAAATGATAGTCGGAAACGGAAAGTCTGATCTATCTATCTAGTCTGAAAAAACAGGATTTATTCCCTTATTCCACTGATATTGTGAAACGAAGTTAAGCACTTATGTTTGCCGAACCTACAATGTAAGAGCACAACAAGTATAAGTCGAGTTTTCACATTCCACATCTCTCAGAGTAAGTTACTGAATTCGATTTAAGTGCTCAGAGACAGGGGTTCAATTGGGAACAGTCTATTAAACATCATGAGGCGGCGCTTAATCATGAGGCGGAGTCATACCTCCCACTGCCGATGGAGGGGAAGGCCACGGATTTGAGCTTCTTCTCGTCGGCCAGTGCCAGGCAGTTCTTTACCGTCTTTTCCAGCAGCTCCTCACACTTGTCCGAGCCCCACCCGGGACTGTTGCAGTGGATCACGTACTTGGCGGGAAGGCCGAAGCCGGCGGTCAGGACAGCTGATGGTGGGGGGTCACAACATAAAACGTCCCATTACCTACACAATCCATATAGTACACATACAGATATTTTTATATGCATCGGTACGCAAACCCTCCTACCAGCTACATGTGCACAGGTGTATTGCACCTCCTCATGAAGCAAGCAAACCTATAATCAAATATCAATAATTACGTTATTATCATCTACATATGTAATAAATAGAGATGACAAATATTGTAGATTAGATATTATTGTAATTGATCCACATCTTAAAACTTTGTTTATTTTTTTAGTTTGTTTCCCAAACCCAGACCTGCCAACATTGGGAAAATATTTTGAGTACCACAACAATGTATCAGGGAGTCTCCATTGCGTTTGAATTACTGCAGCTAAATGACTCCATCCGTTAATCAGACCATTGCCCTCTCGTAATGAGGCTAATCACATCACGTATGCGAGCTACTACGGCTAAATATATATACACACATTTATCTGATAAGGACATACCCCTTGAAATGCATCATCTTGTAAAGTTACCGAACATGTTTACCAATTAAGAGATGCGCCGAATGCAACTTTCTTGGTTGCTTTGATTTCAGATTTATTTTTATTTTTTTTAAGTCTGACCTACCCATACGGAATTTGATTCAAATGTATGCTCATAATAAAACAGGGGTCGGGAACCTTTTTGGCTGGGAGAGCCATAAAAGCCAAATATTTCTAAATGTATTTCCTTGTGAGCCATATAATATTTAATAAAATTGAATGCAACTTAATGCGTGCATTTTTAAGTAAGGCATACATTATTTACGTATAGCATCTCTGAGTACTTAAAAAAGCGCTATATATTATACATTTCTCTTTATTCTTCTTAATAATATTGTTGTTATGCTGTAGCTAACCAATAATAAATGAAATACTTTTTACCATTAATGCGACTTCTGGTGCTGCATGGTTTTGCTGATGGCCTTGTAGTCTGCTTCATACGTAGTGAGGTTAAGCTTCATGCTGCGTTGAGGCTTCCATCAGTTCAACGTGAGCGTAGGTTGCTCTAAATGTTTCTCAGATGCCAGAAAGGCTGCTGCCATGCGTATGTGGAGCCAAACATGGTCAATACGGCAATACTCACACGCTGCATTGTGTGGTATGTGACGGGAAGCTCATGCCAAGTTTTAAGAATCAGCGGGTCTTTAGGTTCAAGTTCAAGAGATTATTTGTCACATACATATTGAAGTTTTTTCCATTTCTGTCCACTTGTGTTCAGCTGATTGGTCCGACTCGAGGCAGGGAGTTTTCTTAATGTTTGTCTGTCTTACAGAGGGGATCGGCGCACGGGCTCGTAAGCAGCCCAGCAGTGGAACGCTGTTCCTCCTACGCCCAAGAGGATCATTATTATAATAATCCTCAGTGATATATAGAATTGTGGCCTGCATGCACATATTGAAATGAACAATAAAACTCTCGCCATGTGGGCGCACCACGGCCAGAAAGACTCCGTCTCCCTCCCTAAACCCTCATCTGTGGGCAGAGACTCCCACAAGTGGCACCTGAGTAGAGACCCAGGAGGGGCAGGGCGCCGAGTAAAAGGCCCCCCGGAGTCTTTCTGTCGTCCGCAGCCGGTGCTTGACTACGCCCCTTTGTCCGCCACATTCATATTTTGAATTTTATTTTCAAAATTGTAATTTCTCTTACCTGTTTAGCTTTAAAATGACACAGAATAATTATTTATTACTTGTTGATTGTGATGAAAAATCTTAGCGCAAAATTGTCTGCGAGCCATATACCGTCATCGAAAGAGCCATAGGTTCCCGACCCCTGTAATAAAACGTTGATTATTACATATCTTTGACATTGTCGTCCGATCATTTTGAGTTTATATTAGTGATCAGAGAAATCAAATTTTCGTATCATTTGATTTCATTGGGTTTATCTGCTGTACGCCAATGACAAAAACATCACACGATCTGATCACGCTCACGTGATAGGACAGCTGCACAGACGGACTACTGCTTCAATTTTCAGTTACAACAATAGTGACATTGCTGATTTTGACATTGTGTGTTTATTATTGTTCATATTTCACTATGGAAGAATAAAAGTCCCTAAGTTCCAATAAATTCTAACATGGAACAGTCACTAAGTTCCAATAAAATGGGACCGTCACCAAGTTTCAGTACAATGCAACCTTTAACTCCCACTGAGTTTTACAGTAGTAGGACCCAACATATAACTTCAATGGGAATGTCGAGTTCAAACTTTAAATGAAATTCTCTTTCACTTTTAAGCGCAAATATAAATTCATATTATACTTATATGGTACTTGCTATTTCAAAATAAATTTTAATCATTGCAAAATAAATAAATAAATAAAAATGACCGACTCGTCTCACTCTCGTTCACTGGAGTCTCAAAGAGTCGAACCTTGTACCTTGAACCGTGCAAACTTCACCAGCCCAGAATCAGATATACAGTCGCTGACACTGATCAACCGGTGAAAACCGACCAATTCTGGTTGCCGGCCGATCGATCAGTGAATCTCACTTTTTATAGGTTAACATTCCGGTCACATTTGTGCTTATTTATTACTCCCCCACTTCCCATTTTACCTCACCATGCACTGTTACGCAAAGTGAATAATAAAGTACCGCTGCGCTACACATTAGTGGATGTTGAGTGAGTGAGAGGAGGGGTTACAGCACCACGCACGCACGCACGCACGCACGCACGCACACGTATTATTTCGCAATTTATACATGAAAAAAAGCAAAAAAAAAAGCTATTATTTTATTAAGTATTATAGTCTGTTATACCAGGGCACTGGATATGACGAGTTCCTTTACTTTTAAAACTTTACATACATTTAAGAGAAAATACTTTTGACTTAAGTAGCAATTTGTCTTTTACTTTTCAAGTAAATGTGTAAAGAATGATTCAACCCTTCAGCTACATGAGGAAAGCCTACTTGGACATTAATCACTGTGGGACCACTCTTTTCTATAGGAAGATACAAGATAATCTCCCAAAGGGGGACGCTCATTCAAAGACAGAGTTAAATAGTAATGAAAGTTAAAAAATAGAGAATTATTCAGCAACTTCTCCGGACCAGACGGGGTTAGCTAGACTTCTCCTCCTGAGGAAATAAAAGTGTGCCGCTTCAGGGACGGATCCAGAGTCGAAGAAACCCCAGAACCCTGAAGCGGTTCTGCCGGCTTGGCCCCATTGCCTGCAAACTTCACCCGGAGCCCCTCGCAGAGGCCGGGATTAAGATTCTGAGCTAAGCTGGCTGGATACCAGACCGAGCAACAGGGAGGGAGGGAGGGAAGAAAGGGTGTGTGTGTGTGCGTGTGCGTGTGTGTGTGTGTGTGTGTGTGTGTGTGTACATCAGTGTTTTTCCAACCACTGCACCTTGAGAGCTTGCCCGATGTGACATGTACATTTTTAAAATTCAACTTAAAAAAAAAATCACATCAAAAATGGAAATCAGCTTGTGTTGCAAGATCAAAATTGCAAGGCTGCACTTCCAGCCAGATGAACAGCTTCAGCACAACAAGTGTCACTCTGAAACAGAGGACTACTCATATTCATTGTTGTGTTTGTCTCTTTTTCAGAGATTCGGTTCTTGACGAGTCACTCAGTAAAAAGGGTTGTTCGATTTTCCAACACTTTGTTCGCTTGGTTCAGTCGGTGCAACGCACAGAGAGTGAGGGAGGAATTCCTGTGAACGATGAACGAGAGTCAGAGGAGTCGGTTCGGCTACGAGTTGTGAATGGAATTCTCACGAGAATCATTTCATTCTGAAATGATTAACATCATGTTTTGAATCTACATAACCCCGACTAATCTTGTTTTTAAACTTTTTCGAGATGACTATAAACCACCTATACCTGTATGCGTGTGTGTGTGTGTGTGTGTGTGTGTGTGTGTGTGTGTGTGTGTGTGTGTGTGTGTGTGTGTGTGTGTGTGTGTGTGTGTGTGTGTGTGTGTGTGTGTGTGTGGGGTCAGTGGTAGAGAAATTAGAATATAAGTTAAGAGAGAAAGATGAGAAAATACTGAGGAACACGAAGAGAAAGGGTGGAAGGAAACCAAGGAGAGAAAAGTATGTGTGTGTGTGTGTGTGTGTGTGTGTGTGTGTGTGTGTGTGTGTGTGTGTGTGTGTGTGTGTGTCTGTGTGTGTGTGTGTGTATGAACTTTGCGGGTACAGTGACATCACCGTCATGAGAGCCGATGCGGTCACGAGTATCAATAAGCATAGTATTTTCTTACGGCTCCCTCTCTCTTTCCATAACGCAGAGAATTTATTTTCAAATTCTTTAATGACTTATTTACTCGGTGGAAAGAGTTACAGCTTCATCCTGATGATTTTGTGCTAAAATTGCCATAAATAAAGGTTTAGTACATTCAGTCAGTTAATAATAATTCACCCATGATAATTCATTATCATAATTCATTATCATGGGTGGGTGTATGTAGACACACACACACACACACACACACACACACACACACACACACACACACACACACACACACACACACACACACACACACACACACACACACACACACACACACACACACACACACACACACACACACACTGTAGTGAATGTGAGTGATTCAGGTGTTTAAGATGTGGTGAAGTCTGTTATGGAGAATGTATCTCACACTTCATAATACTGCAGGTTGGATTAATATGAAAGTATGGATCTTCGACAAAACAGGAACATTTCAGAACCAGTTCTTACTATGTACTGTATGAGTATGAGTAAAGGCTGGATTCTGCTTCTTCTTCTCCATCTGCACGTATAAGCCAATGTGCGTGGGTGTCGTTTGGAGACGTTTGCGTGGCTGTTTGCTTTAATACTTGCACAATATTTGTGTATAAGGTTACGTGTCAACGAGGGGGCAGTGTCACATTTAGTGAACCACAATGTACAGAAAACATAGAAATAATCTGTTTGGTTTTTGTTCCAAACTGTATTTGAAAACTTTAGAACACAAAAATATGGATGTGCAAAAAAGAAAAAAAAAATAGAAATAATAATAATCTGCTTCCGAACCTCACTTGCAAGTCCCGCTGCTACATTTCCTTTTCCGTTTTGAACCTGACAGTAAGTCGAACAATTAAACCAGTTAACTCCATTGGCGTGCAGGACCACGCGAGATTTGCGAGGTGTGCCTGTCGACTCCTCTGGGACCTACGCTTATCCATAACCCCCTTCACTGCGTACAGCGCCTACAGTACGCAGAAGCATAAACCAGGCCTAAGTCCTGCTGCATGCACTTACCTCCAGCGACCTCCAGGGGGCCATTCTTCTTCTTCAACTCCTGCAGAGCATCAGTTAACTCCTTCCCTCCCTTCTTTTCCAGAGCATTACCTGCAGGAATGAGGGGGGAGAGCGAGAGTGATGACGTCCCTTCATAGAGTCTGGCAGAGGGATGGGCAAAGCCGGGGGATGGACGTGCTTGACACATGGACGAGCAGGCAGGCGGGGAGGCAGACAAAGAAAGGAACACCAAATGGGAAGTTTGCAAAGCAGTCGCTTTTTACATTTCATTAAAGAAGTATTTCCATCAACAAGCCTAAAGCAAATGAATGCAGGGAAAAAAAGAATTCACTAGTACAGGTACTCCTCACTTAACGACCTTCCTGTTTAACGATTGCTCGGACTTACGACCAGCTCGCTGGACAATCTGTATAGTGCGCTGCGGCGTGTGAGCTGCATGCGCGGCGTCCCAGCGTCAAGCACCTCATTGTGCAACACCGACAGTCTGTCAGTATTCATTACACTAGCGTTCGCAATGGCCACGACCCCCTTGCCCTGAAATAACACGGGTCATCACTTATCGACCAATTCACATAACGCCCTGGTCCAAGGAACGGAAATCGGTTGTTAAGTGAGGAGAACCTGTATAGGGCAATAATGAAAATTATTGCGAAGGATTGATTTGAGTGAAATTTATGACTTGTGGGCTGATGGGATACTTTATTTGGGCTTAATTACTCAGTCAGGTAAACCATGTGCAATGGAATTAAATGCACTGTTTTTCGTTATTAGAGAGAGGAAATGGCTGGAGATCGATCACTCCCTGTGTTAAATGTGGAATCAAAGCAGAAAACCATCATCTAAGCTCCCCTGAACCAGAGGCAGATCAGAGCGCTCTGTATGGTAATAAAACAAGCAACAATATAAACAAAACAAACAATCAGGCAGAGACAACAAAACAAAACAAAACAAAATAAATGCAAATCAAGTCCATATCAGACTTTGAAAGGAAATGGTGTAAAATTCCCTCAAAGCGAGTGGTGACCAATTTAGAAAAGCAAAGAGAATAATGAGCTTGATCTTCGTGAGGCAACGCCTCGTTATACGGTAATTAGTGGTTAGATACCAAAACAAACAAGTAAAAAAATGTATAAACTTCAACATAAAATGTGCACATTTACTACCACCAAGAATTTAGGCGAGAACAGTATAAGCTCTCTGTTATTAGTGTCAGAAACGTGGCAAAAGTCTCAACGGGAACACTTGAAAGTTTGGAACGGAGCGAATTGGCCCCAGATCACCCACATTACAGCAAACAATGACAACAACTAATTTGAAGCACGTTTTAAATACAATGTTGATAACTTTATTAAGAGTCATTGAAATGTATTCTATTACGATCCATCTGATTGCTGTCCTAATGTCCATTCCAGTGTGCACTGCGCACTCGACCTTTTGATAGGGCTGTCCCAATCATCAACAATTGAGTTTAGTTGACGATTAACTCTCATACAAATAATTGCGATGAAGAATTGAATTGTCTTTTCTGTTCATTTTATGCCGCTACAATTGTATAAGATTGCTTTACCAACTAAATAAATCGCTCCTTTTGAGCCTATTTGATGCTAAATTGGCTAAAAAATGTCCCTTGAATTTGGCTGGAAACATACAGTATGATTGTGGAATCATTAAAATTGATGTCATCGAAATAATTGTGACAGCTCTAATTTTTCAAGGTAGATATCAACAAATTGCCTCAATGGAACACACAAGATCACGGAGGCAATTGTCTGGTGACTGCAATGTGGACGCCTGAGGCCGAGCGGGAAGCAGCTACAGACAGAGCGAGTGCGGGGTGATGGAGCAGACGCCGGGCTGGTCTGGTCCGAGGTGGCGAGCGTTCCTTTACCTACTTCACCTCCTGCATAGAGCGAGGAGTTGGTCGGGTGAACGACAGCGTCGCTCTCCACGATGGAAAGATCGGCTTGGACAACTTGCAACTACAAGTCAATGACGACAACGACAACAGCGACAACAACAGGCAAACAACGTGATGGTGAAAACAGTGTTTTGGTGTGATGAGGAGAAAAACAAAAAAGGAAAGTAAAAGAAGAGTAAGGGCTCTCCTCGCTGGTCAGGGTGAAACAAGGAGGCTACTGGGAACACGTCTAGTCGCCCAATCCGGACGCAGGATTCCACAGTCTACCAGACTCTGGAATTTGTCATGAAACGTCAAAACGTTCGTTTCTCAAACATTGGAAAGGTTTGACTGGAGTGTCATCCCAGTCTAATATATATATATATATATATATATATATATATACACACACAATTATTATTTTTTATTTTTTCCCCCCACCCACCCATCATGTAACCTTTCCTCCAAACCAGACACTCCATCTGTGCATCAGGAGTTCAATGCAAGTCATGGGGGACAAATCCCCAATCTGTGTTCAGTGCAGGCCCACAGGGTAGTCTGACTAATGGTGAATTTGGCAATAAAACATAACATAAAATATATTTTATGTTTTGTTTTCACAACTCCTCAAATTTGCAAAGTCAGACTGCTGTGTCATCATGTTAGGTTTGAATGAAATGTGTAGGGAGTTTTTGCACTGAACATACATTACGGATTTCCCCCCCCATTACTTACATTGAACTCCTAATGCCAGCAAACTGTGAATTTAGCAATAAAACCAATCTTTTTTTTTTTTTTTTCCTGGAATGTGCTCATTCAGACTGCATTTCAGGCATCATGCCGCTTTGCCTGTAATGTAAAGGGAGCTTTTGCCCTGAATGCAGACTGTGGATATGCAGTATGTTTCCCATTTGTCCCCCATTACTCGCATTGAAGTCCTGATGGAGGGTCGGAGCTTGCAGTTTGGAGAGGCTGAAAGGCTGAAACATACCCACATACGTGCTACATGAGGTGTTAATATAACACAAGAATAAACTTCAAAAAATCCAAACTATTCCTTTAATCCTCACAGGGCACCGCTCACTCTTTTTGTTTTTGTAAGTCGACTGGAGAATTGTACAATCCTGCATTCTGGAACATCCATTAAGTACAACACGCTCTGCAGTGTTACAGTCACATTCCAGGCCACCAGCATCACAGTGAGCAAATAACACACCAACTCTGTCAGTCAGATTGATTTACTGCCAATGGTAAATCACTGCCTTGGTCTCAATATATACAGGTTTCTGCCCCAGCAAGACAACTTCCTGTGTGATACTGCAGACGGACATGACTCTGTAGCCATGGCCACTCGGCATTTAATTATCTTAAATTTGGAATTTCTGCTAATCTGGGCGACCTGGAAAATGCACCATAAAACAGCGACATTACAGACAGGGGGTCAGGGGACTGACGCTGCGGAAGGAAATGATCAAATCCTTGACTTTGTTGTCAAAAACTGGTTGCATACCGTCATGGATGTGATCGATTTTCCCTCCGGAAAAAACCCCCAACAAACAAAAAAAACCCATTCAGACACTAAATGGAAGACAGGAAGAGATGGAGGGAATTTGGGGGGGAGGGGGCGGCTCACCAAGATCATCTTTTAGCTCAAGTTCAGCAGTGGTGGGGTTGATGACCCCCTCTACATCGAAGCCAGCCAAGTTACTGACCTCGCTGTGGATTAGGTTCAGCTGCAGGGGGGGGGGGGGGGGGGGGGGGACATGCCATAGGAAACAGGAAAGGAATGATAGGAAGAAGGAAGGGAGGAAGCAAAGCCATTAAACAAAAAGCTAAACACAGCATGTTAAAAGGATACCTTGACTTTAATGTCTGAAATCCTACTCAACACTCAGTGTAGCGCCATCAATTCACTCTGCAATCAGGTGTGGGATATTAAAGTGGAAATCCATTACATAGGCAGCGTCGGGTGGATCACACTACGAGTCCCAGAAATCCATTCAAAACCGCTATGTCGTTGTTTTTGTTTTTTTCCCCAACATCAGGGATTACCCTCTTCTCCAAGACGGTCACTTTGTTTTGTCCAAACTTCTCCTTCTTCTGATCCACTGATTTGTCCTTTGCGTCAGTCACTTGAGGTGTTAGGGATTATTTTGATCACCGTTTCTCAATGTTTTCATCCACATCGACAGTTTACTGACCAGAACGAGCTGCTACGCTGCCATGTTAAATGCACCATGGCTGCCAATCACTCATCTTTGAAATCTTGCCAGGAAACATGGTGGACCACGCAACTGACAACGGAAACCGGGGATGCACATGAAGACACATGCATGCATCGAATGGCTGATTCTTAAAAAGTTCCGGGTAAAAGTAAGCATCAAATATGTGTCCCACAGCAGCATAAGCCGCCATCTCGCGCATTTCTAAAATCGCCAGGAGCAGCAGAATAAGGAAAATTTGATTTTTCCAGATTCATGTTCCTTTTCTTTTTCTTTGATCTCTCTTTTATTTTCAAAACCGAGTTTGATCTATAAATAGTAGAAATATGTTAAACCGTGGAGTAAAATTTTACCATTAGATGACATGGGGAAACGCAGTTCACTTACTGAGACGCGGAACAGCGCTGAATAACGCCGATCGATAGTTCCCTTTAAAGCGAGGGTCCAGGTGAAGATCATTCATCAATGTTCCATGTGATGTGAAGTCACAATGTGAAACCGTTTTGAGAGAATTCAACCTTTAAACCGTACTACTATTACACACACGGAGCCACTGTTATGAAACGGTGAAGAAGAAAAACCCTTTGCCTCACGCACCACACGTCACTTCCGTAAACAGACGGTAAACGCGCAGCACGGGGGTGTTTCGGTCTCACTTGTCTGCGAAAAACTTCTTCTCCGTATCGTTATGGATTATGCGAAGCGGGAGGCGGAAGCTCTGAATCATATCTCAGACCTTAATCTGACCAGTGCGATAGATCCAAGTCAGTGTTAGCAGTGCGTGCTGGACTTCATATTCCTCGACTATAGTCAGTCAGTTCTCCGACAGCGACGTGCAGAACGACAGCGAAGATGAATCTGATCTTACTCTGGACTTGGAGAACATTTCAAACAGCGGATTTCAAACTTGATGAAATGGAATATTTTCAAGAACCACCGGAGGAGACCGACGATACGTCCGTTGTTGTTACAACAGAGGAAGTTGATGACGTGATGAAGTCCGTTGAGATTGGTGACAGATTTTCAGATTTCAGATTTTCTGAGACTCATAATATTGATAGACTCTACATTTTGTCGTGTTGTCCGTACTTTTAAACTCCAAAATAATTCCACTTTTAGAAAACATGTATATTCTTACTGTTAAAAAAAAGCTTTTTTTAAAAGCAAAATTTGTTGTGTGTTGTTGAGCTGTTAGTGATTGGCCCATTCAGCAGTATGTTAAGTAGCCATGAGGCTTTGTTTGTCTGCCAACCCCATTTGCATTGTGGGAGCTGGCTGAATGAAGCTGGTGTGGGTAAAACTTTGGAAGTGACTTTCTCAGAAACACAGTTTGCCACACCCTTGTCATTAACAAGTCATAAGTTTAAAAATATTTGCTTGAGTTGCACAAGTGACACCTTGTTTGGAAGCTCTGATTCTCCACTTTCAAATGATGCAAAAAAAAAAACTCGAAAGCCACCAAATGACCCTAAAGTACGCAATGGGTCACATATTCTTTTTTTGTTTTTTATTTTTAAGCAATAATCTTTGAACAAAATAATCCCCCCCCCCCCCAACATTTTGAGGGGGAGGTTATGGGATATGCCGTTTACGATCTTTGACTTGAGGATAACTGATGGGTACTATCAGAGTTTGATTCCCAGATTCTAACGTCCTGTCTGCTGGTGTTCGCATGTTTTTCCCGATGGGTGCCCCCCCTATTCCAAAAAGGACATGTAATTAGTAACTGCAGAACCTATTTCCTGTTCAAATGTAGTCTTTGAGTGGCTACGGGTCTTGGTGGGTTCATTTTACACAAAAACAATGCCACCAATCAAGCTGAAGGAAACACAGCGGCCTTTGTGTGTACTGGGGGGTAACCTAAATGATGAAAAAACCCAACCATATAATATTTTAAAAAAAAAGGAAAAAAAAAAAGACAAGGTATCCCTTTTTATGCTTAACATTTTCATGGTCAACACATTGCATTGCATTAGTATTTAAGAGGTGAATGATCCACTAGTCAGACTTTTCCAAATTAAATTAAATGAATCAATCATGGAATCACAGAGCGAATCTCGAATCATTCAGGGTGACCAAGTGTTAGGGATTGATTCAGAAGAAACAATGTGATCGGATTTATTGATCGAGAGGAAAAGGGCTCATTTAATTTAGTTTGTGAAATACCAAAAAAAAAAAAAATTAAAAAAAATTCTGGGTTTATTTATTTGTTTATTTTTTAATGAATGAAAACCTAATTACACTGGGTTCCAATCCATGTCTCCAAATGCATGTTATGTGTGCCTATTAACAGTAAGGTGTTATTTTATCTTAGATAAGTTGACATGAGCAGCTGGTTAAGTGGTAGAAAGAAAGGAAGCAGCAAAATAATCTTGCAGCAGGGAGGAGGAAGAAGTGATGGAGGGCATCCATTCAGACCCACTCACACACTTACCGTGGCAAATATTCTTGTTTTATTTAGTTGTTTTTGTGTGTTTGTTTTTAACGCTTTTCCAATTTGCAATAAAAGTTGACTGGAGCTTCTAGATTAAACTCTGATGAACATCATCAGTTAGGGAGGTTAACAATGAATTGACAATCCATGAATTGCTAAAAATAATCTAATCTATTAAGATTTTGTCTTATCGATAAGAACTGAACACTCTGAGCTCTTGTTGTTATTGTATTAACGGGCGTCATTGGGGGGGCGCAGGGCGTTTCGAGCCCAGCCTGGAAGTAGTAGTACTCACCGGAATGACAGGGGGCAGTGGAAAAAAAAAAAATGCCGAGTGGAGTAGGAAGTAGTAGTAGTAGAAGAAGTAAAAAGTTAAATTATTTACCCGCGCAAAGACCCGTCGTAAATATTCTTGCATGCGCGAACCAGCTCAGCGAGTCTTCCCCCATTTTGAAATTAAATGAGGAGAAACGTTCCTCGCGCCAGGGCACAAAATATGGAGGTCCCCACGCGCCATGGCGCCACCCCCTGGCAGATCTGCCAACCTGCATGCATTTTGTGTACCAACCACACAATTCTTGGTCCAAATATGCAAAACAATAAATCAATAAATACAAAACAATACCGTACATTTATTGTAACCCCTTCCCTCCCTCTCACTCACTCAACATCCACTAAAACGCAGCGCACTAAGGCATTGCTGAGGTAAAATGGGAAGTGGGGAAGTAATAATCACAAATATGTGACTGTAATGTTAACAAATAAAACATCGGAAATAGAGATGCACCGATCGATTGGTTTTCAGCTTGATTGGCCACAACCAGTTACCTGCCGATCAGATATATTTTGGGATTATGTGTCGGTCAAATTTACAGCCCGATCCTGTGCTCATGTACTTGTAAAAATGCTCCGATACTCAAACAGGAGACCAACGTAATGTAACGTAGTTGCCGCTCAAAAAAGAGAGAGAAAGAAAGAAAATTTCGACTGTTTATAGGATAAATATTCTATCGCCTGACAATATTCCAACATTGTGCAGACAGTGTATCTGTCTCTGTCACTGCAGCGGAGCGTCTGCTCTGCTTGATGAAAGGTTTGACTCCGTAAAACGAGTCGTTCCATCTCATTCAGTTGGTTTCACTTAGCCCGGTGAGTTCCAGTGAAGGAGGGTGAGAAGAGTCGGTCATTTATTGTTATTACTTTTTTTTTTCTGCAATTTATTTTGGAATAGCAACTACCATATAAATATAATAGAAATGTATATTTGCGCTTAAAAGTGAAAGAGACTTTCATTTAAAGTTTGAACTCAACATTTCCATTGAAGTTAAATGTTGGGTCCTACTACTGTAAAACTCAGTGGGAGTTAAAGGTTGCATTGTGCTGAAACTTGCTGACGGTCCCATTTTATTGGAACTTAGTGACTTCTCCATGTTAGAATTTATTTTAGATGAACTCAGGAACAGTTCTAATATTGTTCCATAATGATAAATGAACAATAATAAACACGCCATGTCAAAATCAGCAATGTCACGATTGTGGTAACTGAAAATTGAAGCAGTCAGTCTGTGCAGCTGTCCTATCACGTGAGTGTGATCAGATCGTGTGATGTTTTCGTCATTGACGTACAGCAGATGACACCAAATAAAAAAATATATATATTTCTCCGATCATGGATATAAACTCAAAATGATCGGACAACAAGTATAAGTTATTTGATGGTCAATGTTTTATTATGCCAAAATTGTAATCGACAGGTAAGATTAAAAAAATAATAATAAGTCGGAATCGGCCAAGAAAATTGCAGTTGGTGCGTCTCTATTTGGTAAACATGCTGGGAAACTTAACGAGATGATGCATTTCAAGGGGTATACCCTAATTAGAGGAATTAGTATACTGTATATAGTTTTCCGTAGTAGCTTGCATACGATGTGATGAGCCTCGATATGAGACGGCTGGTGTGAATAACTGATGGAGCCATTTAGCTGCAGTAACTTAAACGCCAGGGAGACTCCCTGTTACACTGTTGTGTTATTCAAAATATTTTCCCAACATTGGCAGGTCTGCCCTGGTGACGTCATAAACATTTATTTTATCAATGAAATCAATGATTGTTTGTTAAGGTTTACAACTATCGATTAAGGAAATTCCTTTAAATTTGGTTCCCGATCATTAAAAGTAAAGGATCCCCATTGGAGACCTTCTCTACTGACACTTTTATCAAGCAAAATATTAAAATCAACTATTAAAGGTTTAGACACTACTGAATGACACAGTACTGTTGTACTTGGATGGCGATTCATTGACAGTTTATGACTTTACCAAGAAGTAAAATGAGGAACAAATTTTGTCAGGAGGGATTTTGGCTTTAAATACAGGTTGGATACAAATCACATTCTCAAATTGTGAGAATCAGCTCAGACCAACCACTGATCAGACATTTTAACAAAATAGATCAATCTATCTTGAATCTGAAACTTAATTAAATTTAGCTTACAAAAGATATTAAGGTATAAAATATGTTCATAATTTATTTTAGAAATACTTAAGTATTGTTAACTGGTATTTATTAATAATGAAATATATATATATATATATATATATACATATACATATATATACACACACACACACACACACACACACACACACTTTATTTTTTTGAATGCAAATTACACAGTATATTATGGTTCTGAATAACTACTACCGCCATATTTTCTTCAATATTTGTAATAATGGTTGGTAAATGATGGTTAATAAATAAACACCAGTATTTTTTTTATTTGTTTGTTTTGGTGGGTTTATAGCCTGATTGATTTGCTTAGTTAGTACGGTGCTGAAAGAGGTCCTACCTTCTGGCCCAGGAAGAGGCTCTTGGTGGAGAGCACGGTGAAGCTGTCAGCTGGAGATCCCTCTGTGGTGCTGTCGGCCGACACCGCTTTGCTCACCTCACCCGGTTTCTGAAATTAAAAATAAACTTCCATCAATAAACCTTATAAGGTGCACAATTCATAATAATTAGTCTCCAGCGGCAATCCTGATTACATCGCCCCTCCATTTTTCATTCTGATTTCAGCCCTGTTCCATCTAAAGACTTCTGGGAAGTCTCAGCCTGACGCCATACCTTTGCCTTGCCTCTCGTTTTTTTCCCGCCAAATTTCTTGGTGGCGGGTTTCTTGGTGGCCTTGGGTTTCTTCTCGGGGGCCGGGGCAATGGGGGTCTCCAGCTTTCCCTTGGCGCCCCTCTTCTTGGCCAGCAGCTCGGGGTGGATGTTGGGGAGGACTCCGCCGGCCGCAATGGTCACACCCTTCAACAGCTGCCGTAAAGGGAAGCACACAGGTCCAAACTTCAGTCACACGGATTATTAGTGAACGATGCGACTATTTCAATATCAGGATTCACAAGTGTGTATACTACTATAGTGTTTCCCAACCTTAATTCTGAAAACGAAATAATCTCATGGCACACCACTATCCTTTTATAGACTAAGAACATCAGAAACATGTAGAACTGTGCTTATCCTGATTATTGCCTAACAATAGTTAGTGATGCAAGACTCACAAATGATTCGTTCGTGGAAAACAAATCTTTTAAAAGACTCGGGAGTCAGGAGTCAGTCCGGCAAAAAAAGTGGGCGAGCGAGTTCAACTTCGACTCGCAAACTGATTTACTCTTCGCATTCCACCAAAATATGTACTCAACCTGGTTCATTGTTGGGTTTATTTTAATTGTTTGTTCGGGTTTTTGGATATTGAAATGTTTCCTATCGTATAGTTAATTAAGAATTTTATGTTTATTTTGATGCGACCTACCCATCAATCTATCGAGCCCAAGATAAAAATAGGTAATAGCATCAGATCTTATGCAGTATATTATGTATTCTTACTTATGTAGTTCTAAAATGTCCATAACTTCAATTATGTACGAGTTGATACAGGATAGGTGTGAAGTGAATCTATATCTGATCTATGTTGGTGTCTGCAGTGCCGACCTGGTTGAGCTCCTCGTCGTTGGCGATGGCCAGCAGGATGTGTCTTGGCGTGACGCGACCCTTCTTGTTGTCCCTGGCTGCGTTACCCGCCAGCTCCAGGATCTCAGCTGGAAGAGGTGGACCAACACAAGCCATTGATTTTTGTGTTTATTGTTTACACCAGAGTTCCCAAACTTTTTTTCTGCCACGTCACAATTTCAACAATTAAATAATCCCATGGCATGAAACATGTACCGTAGAATTGGGCTTATTATTATGACCTACTCATAGGAACTGATAGACTCGCCAATATTCATTCATAGCGAACAAATCTTTTAAAAGACTCGGGGGTCTGGAGTCACTCAGGCTAAAGAGTGAATCGTTGACTCAGAAACTGAAAATAATTACTGAGGACTTAATTTGTCCCCGTAGTTAAAAAAGTACAAAGAGTAGTGATGAAAGGTTTGACTCTTTTTTGACATTTGGTTCCTGGTGAGTCACTCAGTAGAAATAGACGTACGACCGTATCTGACAGTTCGTTCGTTGGATTCAGTTGGTTTAATGCATGATGAGTGAGCGAGGACTTCTGATGAACAAGGGATAATTATATCAGTTTGCAAATTTACGATTCACTCCCTCGCCCACTCTTTTGTAGGAGTGGATCACGACCCCTGAGTCATTAAAAAAATAAAATAATTATTGACTACAAAAAAATCATTTGCGAGTCTTGCATCAATATTATTAGGCCGCAATAATAAGCACAGTTCTAAATGTTCCTGATGTTTTTAGTGGTCAACAGGATAGTGGTATGGTGCCATGGGATTATTTCATTGTAAAAAGTTTGCCATGGCAGAAAGAAGGTCGGGGATCACTGTTGTAGAAGCATCTTAGAAGGCTTAGTGGGGGAACATGGATTACAAGTAAACCATTATTTTCCAATCAGCCCAAACTAAGTCTGAGTCCATATTTATCAAGTGTCTAAGAGTAGAAAATTGGTCCTAAATCCACAAAGATTCTCTACGATGTGGTCCTACTTTTAGCATTTCATCAACTCCTTGATGGAAGTGAGTGTATAGGAAGCTTCATTACCAACTTTGAGGTAGGACTTATTTTTTTATTTTTTTATTTATATATATATACATATATATATATATATATATATATATATATATATATATTATTATGATTATTATTTTTATTTTTTTTAGAATAATCCCATCTTTCAAACCCCGTCCTTCTCACCGGTGAGGTACTCCAGCACGGCAGCCATGTAGACGGGGGCTCCCACCCCGATGCGGTACTTGGGTAGGCTCCGCTTGATGTAGCGCAGCATCCGGCCCACAGGGAAGATGACCCCAGCCTTGGTGGACCTGGAGGTCTTGGTCGCCTTCTTCTTTCCTCCTCGGCTCGACATGACGCTGGGAAACCACGGCTGGTGTCGGCCTCTGACTGAGATATGATGAGAAAAGATGAGATGAGACGAGATAAGATAATCGGAAGAATCTGAACCAGAATCAGTTTATTCCGCCAAGTACATTTTCAAATGCAAGTTATTTATTGTGGTGAGGATTGGTGCATTTATCAAAGATTTGCATTAAAACAACTTAAGTCTGAAAAAATGTCATAAAATAATTTCTATATAAAATAAATAAATAAATAAATATATAAAAGCCAAATATTCTGCAACAGCCAAAATTGCTGAACAGCAATAGCCAAATATATAAAATAAACATAGTGTGATTATATGCACAGGACAAATGATTGGTACGATGGGTGTTAATTATTACTATGTACTTAATTACACGACAAGACAAAAAATACAAAAAAATTAAAAATAAAAAGTTTAATACAGTTGAAAGATGGGGGGGGGGGGAGACCAGAGGACCAGGCCAACAGCCGCCTCAATGTGAAAGAGGCACAAACTACTTCTTTTTTGATGTCGTAAAATATGTATCAACACAGCAACCAAAAATAAATAAAATAGATAACGTAATAGATAAATAATAAATTAAACATTGACTGATAAATAAATAAAATCATAGATACAGATCAAATATTAGATCAAATCATAGCTCGTCCTTCTATCATAGAGTGACCCAGGGGGGTTGAGCCCAGGCCTTTTGGTCATGTTGATGCAAAGGATTATGGGTCCGGAGATGTGTTTTCAATCGTTCAAGATATTCTGTTGGTGTTGAGATATATATATATATATTTATTTTTTTTATATACACATATATTAACAGTGAAATTCATTTAATTTCGTTAGGTTGGAAGTCCTTGTCAGTGGTAATCGCTCAGACCGATCCAACGCCGCTTCAGCTCGTGGCTTCTGTATTGATCTCCACTGAGACGTCACACGATCCCCCTTTTCCTCTTCCCCACTGATATGGATGCAAAGATTTCCTGTTGGAATGATGCGTGTTTTTTGGGGTTTTTGTTTTTTTTTGGAAAGCATGTCGTTGAGATTGCAATGGGTGACAAAACACGTTTTTGTTGTTTGCCCCCCCCCCCCCCGCAGCATCCGCAGGTGGAGGTGCGGGGTTAGCGCCACTCTGTGCGCCGTGACAGCTGACAGTTCCGCACGTCAACAACACAAATAATGACAAAACGCTAATAACAACCACAACAACAGCAACAACTACTATTACTACTACTACTACTACTACTACTACTACTACTGCTGCTGCTGCTACTGCTGCTGCTGCTCCCATTCCCAAATGGAAACCGGAATGCGACAGATCCACGGACGTTGCCCTAAAAAAATCTCAGCGGATTTTCCGAACATCTCCCTCCGCGGCGTTTGCGAACCACACCAACCCAGAGCCGCTGCCTCTCCCCCGGGCACCGGGGTCTCCGTCGGAGCGGAGCGGAGCGGGTCAATGACAACGTGCGCAAAATATGCGGGCGATCGTGAGCCAACGCGACACGTTCTTTGGGTGCGCGATGGGAGTAAAAAGGAGCACAATCAAAACAAACACAAAAAAAACCCCCAAAAGGCACGACTCACGGTGAAGGCCAGGGCTGCGTCTCTCTCCGGCGCTGGTGGAAGAAGCCTGAGTGGGCAGAGTCCTCTTCTCCCACAATGCACCGCGAGCCAAACACTGCGCACGGAGCCGCTGTTGCCATGTCCGCTCTGCGCGCAGGCCGCGGGGGGGGGGGGAGGAGAGGCTCCGCTCCGTGCGGCGGATTCGGTTCCCGGAGGGTAGTCACCGGGGGAGGGATTCGTTCGGTTTCTCCGCCTCTGCGTTCGTTTCGCTTAATTTGACGTAGCAATGGAAGGAGAGTGAGTGGTGAATAACCCCCCCCCGCCCTCGCCCCCGCCCCCCCCAAAAAAATACAAATAAAGTTCAAGTCCAACAGATTATTTGTCACATACATAAACATACGGTCCTACATATATGACCGTATTGTGCGGTGATTACTCACAATAAGCAACAAGCTCACTGATGACCTTGCCAAACCGGACCTGGCGCCTAAAACCGAAGTCCAGCAAAAACTGTTTCCAGTGTATTCCACCTCCACAACGCAAAAGCTGCCAGAGAACTACACATCTATCTGGGCGGACTCAAGCTGAAGCACGCCTTCAATCCAACCTACCTGGGAGTGACACTTGACAGGACCCTATCCTTCCAGGAACACCTAAAAGGGACGGCAGCTAAGGTTAAGTCAAGGAACAACCTGCTCTGCCAGCTCGCTGGTGCAAAATGGGGGGGGGGGGGGGGGGGCAGCCTCCACACTGCGCACCTCAGCACTGGCTCTCGCATACTCTGCAGCTTAATATTGCGCCCCTGTCTGGTCCAGGTCACCCCACACACACCATGTGGACACCCAGCTCAACACAACCATGAGAACCATAACCGGGACTATCCGCTCGACACCACTCCCCTGGCTCCCTCTCCTATCAAACATTCCCCCCCCCCACATATCCGGCGAGCAGCCGCCACTCAAAGGATGCTCCAAAAGGTCAAAGATTCTCCCCAACTACCAATCCATGCAGACATCTACAACCCACCCACTGCTCGACTTCCATCCGGACGACCAATTTGGAAGAACATCCCACCAGCTGACTTCGCCATCCAACTGGCTTGGAAAGCAGGATGGGAGTCTAAGGAGGTCCCAAACAAACATCTGGTGGCAGACCCCAATCAACAGGTCCCTGGCACCAACCTCCCAAGGAGACAATGGTCTACGCTCAATCGCTTCAGGACTGGACATGGCCCCTGCTTGGCCAGCCTTCACAAATGGGGCAGTAGCCCCACTCCACTGTGTGCTTGTGGAGAGGAGCAAACCATAGAACACATCATAGAAGTTTGCCCTCTTCAAAAACTGACCAGGAGGCAACTGCTTGGCTTAGGGACTTTGCATTCGCCAAATAAACCTTAATTATTATACTATTGTTTTTGTTAATGAAAAACTGAGTGCTGTGTTTATCTCAGACAATATGAATAAAATGTATGTATGTACGTATGTATGTATGTATGTATGTATGTATGTATGTATGTATGTATGTATGTATCTATCTATCCATCTATCTATCTATCTGTCTATCTATCTATCTATCTATCTATCTATCTATCTGTCTATCCATCCAGTATATAGCACATTTTATCTGAGGGTGCTCTTCTCTTTTGTAAATGTTCATCCATTTCAACAATTTACTGTCAACACCCCAACTAGCTCTGCCTGTTTATCTTTCATCTGATCTTTGCATTCTTATCAGGAAAGGCAGACCCCGCCACCAACAATGGAGACAGCATATAGAGGAGCACATGCATAAGGCAAATACATTGAATGGCTGCTTCTTAAAAAGTGGCAGTTTAGGAATAATTTATGCCAGATAAGTATCAAATACGGGATACAAAACATTCTTAGGGATGACCACTTTAGGGTTACAATTTTGTTTTTAAAGGGCTTTGAATGTGAATTGAGATGTTAGAGACAAAAACATAAATTTCCCCAAAAGATGTCGGGACGTACGACGCGTCGAGAGGCCTTCCCTCGCACCCTTTTACAGCCGCGGCTAAAATGCCGATGGAGCTCTCTCTGGGAGGCATGGAGGAGTGACCAGGCGCCGGCGTCACGCTCAGCTTCACGGTGACTTGGCCCTTCTCACTTATTCCAATCAGAACGGCAAGGCAGCATGTTCAAATGATCGAATGAGGCGGAAGAATGCAAACTGTGGATCCTCAAAGCCCAATTCTCTCAAATTTAGGGGATTTGGCGCCCCTACAGTTTCTCGGTGCAATTGCACTCTTCTGTCACTGTCGTAAAACTCGGTCCGATGTCCAAAAAAATACTTATCTTACCGGACAAATTTGAACCTTATCAGTCAAGTTCCAATAACAGTCTATATTAAAATGCAAACATAATGCACACCTAGGTTAGAGCGGCCCTTGCACGGCCCTCGCCGCTTCAGCGAGCACTCGGAGCCGTGGGAAGAGAGGGCGCGGGGATCGCCGCGCTGCCACCGACGAAGGTACCAGATGTGCTTGGCCTGGCAGATCGGCTCGCACGCGCGAGACAGAGGGTGAATTGGCCCCGTGGCGCAATGAAAGTGAATGTGCCTGCCGAGGTGCGGGTGCCGGCCGCAAAACTCATCCACGTCCGTCGGGGAGGTGGAGTGGCTACGTTTTGTATGCGCATTTCTACGGGACATTTTGACGGCCAAGTGTATAATTTCTGTTTAAACCGGTAATTAGCGGAGCCAAACATCAAGGAAGTGATGTAGAGCCATAAAGCGAAACATACTTTTCCTGTGGTTTTATACCAGAACACCATAGCTACATAGTGGAAGAACAGGCGTCCGGGGATGGGTGTGAATGAAAGAGGTGCCATTCTCCATATTACAAGTCGGTGTACCATCAAAATGATTCTGAAGCTGTTTTTTTAAGGTTAAAAAATTGGCGCCGGATTGTACCATGTAGTGGAGGGAACAGGCGGGGGGTAGGCATAAGGAAACTGAGTGAAATAAAATAACCTACAGTATATCTAAAATAAAAACACAGTTCTGGCGCACTGATCACGGGCGGCACATCGTGGGCACAGTCGGTACCGTCAGAGAGGGCGATTAGGGGCGCAGAGCCGGCGCTGTGGGCCTATTTGAGATCAAGGGGTATTCATACCATATTTGGGGCTTCACCCCTAACGACGCCACTGTCGCCAACGTTCCATTAGTGTAATACCTGGGGTCCCCTGCTTGATTTCATTGGAACTTCTGCAAAGCGGGGTCCCGTCAAAATTGCACCCGTTTTTGGCAAAGTGCTACTCAAACCCAAATTGTGAAAAAAGCACAGCACACTTTGCAACACAAGCTACCTTGAAGGACTCTCAAACATAATGGCGATAACCCACTGCGATGGCACAATAATACAATATAATACAAACAATAATTTAGACGGTACCGACTGTGCTCAGGGCACGCCAGCGCACACCTCATCGACAGTTTCCCAGAAGCGGCAAAAATGGCTAGAGCCTGGTCGGGCTGAGCCCCCGATGTCTTTGCATCCTAGCAACGCCCCTGGTCCCCAAAACATGTTTTTGAAGATTTCTTGCTGAAAATAACACTCAGATCGTGCATTATAGCCTTTTTAACAAAACCCATCTAAATCTAATCGAAACCCATCCTGTTCGTGATGCTCTGTTTAAAGTGGAAGGACCCACCCTCCTGAGGCCCCTAGTTCTGTTCTGTACTAACCCTAACCCTTTACTTCCGGGTTCCGTTGTATTAACTCCGTAAACTTTCACTGATTTTATCAGTACACCAAAATCTGTTTCTGCACAAATTTGAGGCAAGAAAGTTGTTGCCTAATATACGTTGTGTCACTCATATTTGATCTACATGGCCTAATTTAAAAGTTCTTTCTGACTTGTTCCCATTCAACAGTAAAAAGCTTGTGAGAGACACCGCACCGGCACCGCACACAGGAACGTCAGAAAATAAAATAATACATCTAGAATAAAAACACTATTTGTTGTACACTGTTTTTTGAAAAAAGAAACACACGGCAGAAATTTTTTTTTTTTAAATACTTACATTTTCATCCTCTGCAGTTTCTTCAGGGACGGTTGGTATTCATTTCTCTTTCTTTTATAAGATTTGTGCTGGTTTTCCGCAGCAGGGCTTTAATTCTTGTGTTATTTCCCCAGGTGTGGGCGGAGTTACTTTCAGATGGAGGGCGGTTCTAGCGCTGCTGAAGCCCACAATGACATAGATAGAGGCTGCAAAGCTGAACGTCTCATTTCACCAGATGTTTTCTGAATTAGGCAGGCCACAAAAAAAACGATCGAGTCTAATTTCACAGTCTGTGCGTTAGTAGCCCATCAGAGACCCAAATGTATAAGCACTGAAAAAGTGGGTTTTTCACAATAGGTCCCCTTTAAGTAGGACATGCAAACATGGTAATATCACCTTTACTAGAGTCAGTGTATTCGCACTTTTAAGTAAAAGGTCTGAGCACTTCTTCCACTATTGGGGCTTTCACATTTGATGCAAGCATTTTCAAAGGCCATTTAGGAAACACTCTTGGTAACGTCACATAATGCTTCGCATCCTTTCGGTCACTCTTCTGAGACCAATTTCTTTCCTTCCAGTAAGCTTAACTCTGGACCTCAGCTCAAAAAGTTGGATGCGGAATTTTGAAACGGCAGTGCGGCTCTGCGAAGCGTTCCCGTCCTCTGGCTACTGCGGAGCAGGAGTGACGTCACAGTCCCCCCCCCCCACGTTCTCTGATCCTGTATTATTATGTCAGCGCGATAGCGACATTGACCACCAGGGGTCAGACCCTGCAGCGCTGTGCGTTCCGCGGTCTTCAGATCAGGAACTAGTGGTTTAAAGGAGAAAGGTGGGTCGAAAAAAAGAAGATCCTCAATGAAGAACATTTCAATCTGACAACAGGAGCAGCCATTTGAATGCCAGTTTAATACAACAACAGTCACAGTAGATGAGTAAACAGAGGAAGAACGACTTGAGAACCCGGAGCGAAATGCCACTTTAAATGCACATATCTGTATATACATAGGCATATTCCTTCTATCTATTCCATTTTATTTCAATTTATTTTTATTGTATTTTATTCTATATATTTTTTATCTTATTCTATACGTATTCCACTTACTGTATTACGTTTTAGGAGTCAGTTAGTCGGTCTATTAGAAAGGAATGTTCTACTTTTCATTTTATATTTTATTTTTTCCCAGGACATAGTGTGTGCTATCACCGGGTGCGTTGCATTACATTTCACTGCATATATGTATGAAAGTATGTATATGTATGTGACAGATAAAAAATCTTGAATCTTGAATCTTGAAAAATAGGGAAGAGCGGCGCTGCGGGGGGGGGGGGGGTCATGTGACCAGCGCTCAGCCAATCAGCAGCCTCGTCTCGTTGTAAATACTTGGTTCACGTTGTGCACAATAACAGAGCAGCTGCCACGCGCCGCGATGACGGTCACCGCCGGTAAGTCTCCGTTCACACGTTTTGTTGTGTTGGTGAAGCTTTGCAACGTCACCGCTTGAGATGATTGAAGACTCAGGATTCAAGGGTGGAATGAATGGAGAATGGTCTGTTGTTGTCGTTGACCAAACTCAACGTTCTGTGCCATTTGAACGACTGAGGCGACAGACCTACGCCGGCTTCAACTACTCTATCGGTGTAAGACAACTTCGTACGTCATCGGATAATATAATATATAATGTAATATAATAAAATATGATACAACATAACGAAACGTAATGTAATGCATCGAATCAATGAGCAATAATATAATGCAATGTGTCAAATCAATGGGCAATAATATAATATATTATAATATAATATAATATAATGTAATGCAATGTATGAAATCAATGGGCAATAATACAATTTAATATGATATAATATAATATAATAATAAACTTTATTTATATAGCACTATATATTTTCCTAACAAGATTACAAAGTGCTTCACAGCAAAAAAAAAAAAACTGATTAAAAACAGCAAAGATAAAAACAATACAGATTTAAGAACAGCAGGTAGAAATGAGACAAATAAAAAACAACTCGGGGATCATAAAACACCGGGGGATAAAATATAATTATAAAGTATAAAATGGTAGGAGTTAAATGATAAAACCCAGTAACTTAAATGTAATAATTCATAAACGCTTTCCTATAAAAGAAAGTTTTAATATGGTATTCAAAGGCGCGGTCATAAAACGCATTACAATAGTCCAGGTGGGAGAAAATAAAAGCATGAATAACTTTGTGCAAATCAGTGGGCAATAAGAATGATCTGATTTTGGAAATTTTCTTTAGCTGAAACAAAGCAAGACTGGACAACATTATTGACCCTTAAAACAGAGATCTGCATTGAAAATAACAGCAAAAATTCTGACAGCCTGCCTCATATTTTTGTCAGTAAACAGAGCTTACTGTGAAGCAGGCTGCTGAAATGTGTTTGACCAAAGACTATGACCTCAGATTTTGTCATCATTTCGTTTTAAAAAGTTTTGGCACATCCAGTATTTTATATCACAGAGGCAAGCGAGGAAATGATCTAAACTGCTGGAGTTATAAGATTGGAGAGAAACAGGTAGCTGTGTGTCATCCACATAACAGTGATGGGAAACACCATGGCTCTGGCTGATCTGGCTGAGGGGAAGCATGTATACTGAGAACAGTAGAGGGCCAAGAATGGACCCATGAGGAACACCACAACACCAAAAGGTTCTATGGGACAGGTATGAACGTAGGAGTTGTAGAGCAGTTCCCTTAAGACCAACCCATGTTTCCGGATGCTGCGGGTGGACAGCGTGTTCACTTGTGACGAACGCGGTTCTCAAATCTAGAAGCACGAGGACAGAGCGGTCACTGCTATCTGCTGAAACCAGTCATTAGAGACCTCCACAAGGGCTTTCTCTGTGCTGTGGCAAGCTCTAAAGCCTGACTGAAAACTGTAAAAAATTGTGTTGAATCATTGGGTTGACATGACTTTCTCCAGTAGCTCGGATAAAAAACGGATCATTTGGAAATTGGTCTGTGTTGAATAATTGCATGTTTGAAACAGTTTTGAAAGTTGTCAGAGAACTGTTAATAATCAATACAATAAAAGGATTGACTGTGGGGAAAACCTGGGTTGGGGTAATATCTAAAACCCAGGTGGAGGATTTCATTTTAGAAATTAATTTCCCGAGTGTTGAGATGTTAATAGTTTGAAACTGGGTGAGGGAAGCAAGGTTATTGTTGATGGTGGGTAGATGTCGTGGATCAGGTAAAATCCAAGACCTAATTCTCTCTATCTTCCCAATAAAATCAGCAGCAAATTTCTCTGTCACATCGTTTCCATGCTCCAGATCTGTACTGGCTGGTCCATTGAAAACAGAACTGATAACGTTAAATACAATTTTGCGGCTAAGATTGTTCCTAGATATTACGTTTGCTGATCTTGCATCTCTTACTGCTGTCTGACAGTTTGCCATGAATTATTTGAGGGTGTTGTGAACGATTGCAGACTTAGTTAGTTTACATAACAATAACATTAACATTTCAAGTTGCAAATTTAGTCAGCCGATCTTATGATTTCCAAAACCAAATAGAGGCAAATGTTAAAAAAACAAACAAAAACTTAACTTGGGGACCCCCAGGGGTGTCTCAGCAGGTTCCAGGTGGCCCCCAGTAAAATGATGGAGATCAATGGTGGAGATTTCTAGGAATATCAATATTCTCTGATTGGGGGTCCCGGACACTGAAACTTATCAAACGGGATCCATGGCCTATGGCGGTTGGTATCATTGTACTCTCTTGTTGTTTGGCTGAATTAGGATATTTTTGGAATGCAATGTTTTCAGTCTTTCAAATATAATATCAAAAAACAAATGACTGTGCTTGCTGTCGCTGCAGACATGAAGGGAGCCATGTTCCTGGACGCTGGTAAACAGGTACGGTGACAACATACTCCTTTATTACTTTGTTATCACACTATTGCCGTTCACAAGAAGAAAAACCTGTATCGGCAGCCCCACAGCAAAATGAGTCATGGAAAGAGTGAGAGCAGGAGAGAGAGAGAGAGAGACACACAAACACACACACACACACACACACACACACACACACACAGAGCCAGAGGCAGATAACAAACAACATAAAAAAGTATAATAATAAAGCAAAAACATTAACATGAAAAAATATCAATAAAACCTATGAATATAATAAATATACACATAAATAAACATAAAAAGTAACAAAAAACTGATAAATAAATTGATAAATATATATAATAAATATGGACATTAAATCTTTAAAAAAATTACAAGTAATGAAATAATCCGAACAATGAACATAAAGACAGACAATGTGAATAGTGAATGAAAGAAGGATGTTTTTTATTTTAGTCAAAATGAAGGTGCAACTTAGCTCAGCTGGCCAATCGAGTTCAATGTAGCGTGGTTTTGCAGATAGTGACTCTGTGCGGCCAACTGGACCAGACGAGCGCAACTTGACGAGCTGCATTTTCCCACAGTGATGTGTGGATAGAGGCAGGAGCCTGATTTCACCACCTAGAGAGAGAGAGAGAGAGCGAGAGAGAGTGAGAGTGACTAGTTTGGTTGGCATTACTGACTCAGCTGGCAGCCGACAGACATCTCTGCTTACGAATGTATAATTATTAGCAGTTAGTCACAAAAGGTCGTGTGAAAAATGAGGCAGTGCGCCTTTAATTCGACACACAAGCCCTTGAACCTATTCATCACTTGATTATCTCCTCTGCTCATCGAGTGATGAAAGGTTTGACTATTTTTGGGATTTGTGCCGGACAAATTCCAATTAGCTGTTTAAAAAAAAAAGAAAGAATGGAAATGATTCTCCTGTGTTGCATGGTCAAAACTGCAAAGCTGCGCTAGTTCTTCTAATTGACCTGTTCCGGACTATTAGTAGAAATGAAAGATTCAACTCTTATTTTGGATTTGGTTCTTCATGAGTCACTTGGTAAAAAATTTTCGTTCCATTTTCCGAGTCTTCATTGATTTGATTATTTTGGTTGGTGTAACACAGTGCATTTAAAAGTATAGGAAGACAAACTGAATTTACCCACATACCTTATTGATAATAGATTTTTTTCCATATTCCATGATGCATTGGGATGCATTAAAAAGGACTAGCAAAGCCGTGCAGCATATTAAATAGCAGAAGTAAATACAGCCAGTCAATAAAACTGTCTAAATATGTACATTTGTGGCCCTCTTGGCCTCTGAAGTTGAGTAAGTCTGGTTTAGTCAGTCCTGGCATGGAGGAGGGAAATAATAATAATAATAATAATAATAACTGTGGGGGTTTAAAGGTAAAGTAATTTGTCACTTCCACAAAAATCTACATTTTCTTATCCATTGTCTATATTTTCCCATTGGGTCAAATCCCAACACACCTGGATTCCTTAGCGGTTGTTCTTGTGACTGGAACTACAGTATGTTTATTATGCCTCTGTGATAAATCAGTCTCCATTTGTGCCATCCCGCGTGCATGCCTGTATGTGATGATTATTTGCTAAACTCTGAAGCGCAGGGATCATTATGAAACATGTTTTTCCCGGTTTCCAAAGCAGGACAAAGGGTAGTGGAGACACAAAATGATGGTGTGTTTTATGGAAACTAGGAAAAATGTAATGCGTACTCAGCACAACCAAACTGGACCCTGTGTACTGGTGCTTGCAGCTTTATTTATTATTATGCATTTATACATAATTTTTTTTCATTTATTAGTTAATTAATTCATTATACTTTATTAAATCCCTCTGGGGGAAATTTGTTTGTCGAGGAACAACGGCTTTCAGCAAATTTACGTTTCTGCCTTTTCTTTTCCACCCTGTCACAATGAGCTTATTTAACTCCGCAAGGCTCCAAGGGACCTGGGGCCTCGACTGAGAAACACACAAACCCAGCGAACGGATCCTGTGTTTGGAGAGATCGCTGTTTCAATACGACTCCATATCTGGGGAAAAAAGATAATAAAGGGGAAATCAGAATGGTGCAGTGTGACAGGGTTCCTGCTGCTCTGCTCCGCAGGAAGGACCAGGAGGGCTGTGGGACTGTGTGAGGAAAGGAGCCTTCATCATTGGATCTGGACTGTTATTCCTGGCTGCATTTGGAAACTCCCTCACATGGTAATTTAAAGCCACTTTACCCCCAATGAACATAAATGAAGGGAAAATGTCAATACTACAGTATGTACTGGAGATTATAATTATGCCATTGTATTTATATCAAATTATAAAATTATATTATTGTATTATATGTGAGGGGGTGGTAAATTACAGTCACCACCCTAAAAGAAATCATTAAAATTCCAATTTTAAGATGTTTAAAAGATTTTATTGGATTTCAAGAGGTTCCTTATCACTGGATCTGGACTTTCATTCTGAACAACAATCTAAAAGTTGATAGCATTGTAATATTGCCTAGAAAGATAATTCTGTGTAGTGGTAAACTTTTGGGGTTTTAGAAACTGAACTCCAGCTACAAGATCCAATGAAAAGGTCTCCACTCATCCAAGCCTCAGATAAAAATACTACTAATAATAATAATAATAATAATAATAAACACTTTTATTTCTTGCTGAAGGAATGTTGTCATAATTAGTGAATATCATTTGGAAAAATACGGATAAATGATACTTGAAGATTACTGGCAAACTTTCTCAATTGGCCTGACGACAAGAAAAAAAAACACTGTAACGAAAACCTGGGATTCTAAATAAACGAAATTAATCTGAACAGTGTAACGTGCAGTGTGGAGGCTGTTTGCTTAAGTAAACTGTATTTTGACTGTTTGTTTCAGGCATCTGCAAAGGTTCTGGGGGGCCTCAGGAGACTTCTGGCAGAACATGTGGACGAAGCTGTTCCTCAAATTTCAAGGTCACCATACCGCACTGTTCTACTTGGGTGAGAAAACGCTGAAGTCCTTTGTTTTGTTGCCACATTTGATCAATATAATTGATCTACGGGAGACAAACATCCAGCAGCGGTATTGCTGTCATGTCAAGTTCGAGAACTCTTTCAAAGAATTTCAATCAGTTTGGAACTTATCAAAAAATGGAAATTAGCTCCAGTGTTGCAAAATCAAAATTGCAAGGCTGCGCTGATTCATCTTATTCATCAGTTCCACTATTCGTAGTGAGGAAAGGTTAGACTGTTTTTTGAGACTCGGTTCTCGGGTAAAAAGTGTAATTAAAAGCAGTAGTTTTCGAGAGTTGAATCCATTTAATATGAATTGTGCCAAATGAATTGGCCTGTTTTTCCATGGACTTTAATTCAATCCTCATACCCTCAAAAAATGTTGGGAAACACTGACTTAACACTGAAATCCTAGAAAGTCTAGAATGGGACTTATTCCAATCAGAGAACAGTTTTCACACTCACCTGTTCGTCTATTCATTCATATGGTGCCTAACTAGAGGACACGCATCATTTCCTCCGCGAGACACAGATGAGGCTTTGTTTCGAGGCGCAGGTCATGTGACGTATAAATGACGAGGGCTCTCCCCTTTGCTTTCTCGCCCCCAAACCGTAGAACGAGGCCTGGTTGTCGTGAAGGGTCTTGTCGTTTGAGCGCCGGCAGCTTTTTGAACCGTATGACCAAGTCACAGCCTCCCTAACTTACCTCCATAGACCGAACGGGGATAATGATATTAATAAAATGCTTGTTGTTTCGGGGAAGGCAACTGGGAGACCCCGTGATACTTCTTACGTAATAAGGCCGTCCGACGTTACCCCGTGTGGGATGTTGTGTATCATGGCACACGTCTCAGTAAAGATCCAGTATTTACAAGCGCGGTTTCACCTCCCTCGCGTCACTCCGCCTCCACTAGCGAGTGGTGCCGTCTTGTGACTACGGTGGAAGACTCCAAGAGATGAATGTGGACAGCGATCTTAATAGTAATAATTCATACGGGGAATAGTTTGCTACGTTGTTGTGGAATATTTTCCTTATTCTTCCTTTTCCTTATATCACGCTAGACATATAACTTTAAATAATAATTTCAAACCAGTATTCTGTATTCTATGTCTCTGCATTCTTTTATTTAGTAAGTAGCCTTGTAATAAGCATGATAATGTCCAGACAGCCGCTCATTATCGCAAAATAATTACGTCGCCCCCCTTCAGAGTGATAGAAGACCTGTTCACCCTGCCGGGGCTTATTTTGCCAATAATGTCCAGCCGGCTGCATGTTATCGCTTCCGCACAACACTATATGCCCGAATGTAAATTTGAGAAGCCTTACTGTAAGTTTTTCATTTTTTGATTTTGTGCTTGGACAGGAACGGCGCTGCTTCCCCTTATTTCCTTCTGGGCGGCCAACGCTCTGCTCCTTCTGGTGGACGTCACCGGTAAACCGTCCTTCATCACCCGCTACCGCATCCAGGCGGACAAGAACAGCCCTGTGAGCTCCTCTCTGTGTGTGTGTGTGTGTGTGTGTGTGTGTGTGTGTGTGTGTGTGTGTGTGTGTGTGTGTGTGTGTGTGTGTGTGTGTGTGTGTGTGTGTGTGTGTGTGTGTGTGTGTGTGTGTGTGTGTGTGTGTGTGTGTGGAGCATATCTGGGTATGATGCGTCCACGTGTCCAAAGTCCTCGAACTCTGTTTGCCATGTAGATGTTGTTGGATAACAAAGGCTCTGGCTGATAACGTGGAAAGTGGCTGGAACCATTAACAGCTTTATGTGCAGTCAGTTGCCTTGACATTCTTGTATTCTAAATGGTTTTTTTTTCCAGATATAAGTATATTTTTCAAGATATCGTTATATACACTAAATGCTGTATTTTGGAAACATTCATCGATGCTGCTGAGACGATCAAGATACAGTGTTGCATTACATTTAGGAGCTAATGCCGCTATCTGTAGTGACCCGCTGATAAGGCGTCATTTAGACAGCTGACTTACTCAGGATTACAGTGTTAAGAATTGAGTCATAAACATTGCTTAACTTTAGTAATGTGCTTTTGGAACAGGACGTTTCATTTCGGGCGCACGGGAAAATGCACTTGTTCGGGTTAGCGACCAAAACATACAAAGTACAAGGTTGCCCCAACTCTGACCGGTTTTCCCTCCTCCCTCCCTCGCCCCTGCAGGTGGACAAGGCAAAGCTGCGTCATGCCCTGCTGACCGTGCTGTTCAACCAGGTGTTCATCTCAGGGCCCATGGTGGTCGGGGTGCACCACGTGATGACGTGGCGGGGGGACCCCTGCGGTGCCGAGCTGCCCGCCTTCCACTGGGCGCTGCTGGAGCTGGCCTTCTGTGCCGTCATCGAGGAGATCATGTTCTACTACTCGCACAGGTGGGGCGTCCGCCCGGCCGGGGGTCGGGTTTGGGAATGAAAGTAGTAAAAAGCTGGGTTTTTCAACCACAGAGGGGCGAATTCACACAGCAACTGCGCGGCTTTTGCGCCCGCTAAACCCACGCGAATGACAAGGAAGGCGAGCGTCTAATTCACAAAGCACCCCAACGGTGAAGCGCACCGCTGACTGCGCTGCCACGCAAATAGCGTCTCGGTGCGCCAGTGCTATTTGCCCGTATTTAAATTAGGTATTGTTCATACATTTGGTGCAAACTTGGCTCCTTTCTATGCAAATGAGCCTCATTGCAAATAGCGTCCAATTCACAAAACACCAGCGCTAACAGCCACACGCAGAGTGAAATCATTACCGTCTGTAGAGACACTGTGCGCGACCAAAAAAAAGGCAAAGGTGTGCGATCGTCTTCAGAGAGCTGGTGCAACCGTAGCACATTTGAAGTGAGTCATGCCCAGCCTTTCCAGCGATCTGGAAATATTATTTTGACATTATTATTATTATTATTATTATTATTGTCATTATTATTACTGTCACAGAATTTGTAGGTTGTAGATCGCGCAGCAGTCCGCGGTTTTGAAACTTTGAATAATTTATTGTAAGATAAGGCTTGACAAACCTGGCAAGAACGTTTCCATAATTCCCATTAAACAAAAAACCAACTAAAAGATGTAGGGAATAGTGAAAAAGTGGTCAAAACTGGCATCGAACCTCAGAACCGTGTTCAGCTCCACCGGCCACGGCCTTTCCCGTGCAGCGGCGTAAAGTGAAATATATTAAAATTGTCATCATTTCTACATTGTTATATTAGGATTTAGTGAGAACTAGAATTTCTTAAGTAAAAAAAATAGATAGATAGATGGACGGATAGACAGACGGACGGACGGACAGATAGATAGAAATTATAGATTTACTCATACTATTCAAATGTTTTATAGTCACTGCACATAAACCTAAAAATTCAAAGTAAAACCCAGGGTCCCCACCTGTTGTGCAATGGGGTGTGAGGGACCCCGGGGTCATCGGGTGTCCCCCACAACAAACCCCCCCTGTCAGGATTTGGTGTAGCACCGGCGCAGCCCCCCAAAGGATTTCCTTACAATTTCACATTTTCATTAAAGACTTTAAATCGAAACAACTTTGGTCCGACAATTATTGAAAGTTTTATATTTATTGACCACTGATGATCTGTTAAACAGGTAAGTGCAGAGCAGTGGCCTGAATGCGCCATGTCTTCTGTGAGTAGGACGCTGAGCGCTTGATGCGCAATTCATGGTGCTATTAGCGCCCGCCATACATTTCGGTGAATTCGCCCGAGTGTGCCGCAAACGTTGTTCAAATTCCACGTGCAAAAAAATTGAAATAATGGAAATGAACTCTTGTGTATTACTCGTCTAATTCATCAGTGCCGGCGAGATAGTCAGATCCATCAGATAGTTAACCCCCCCACCCACCCCCTCCCCGCCAGGCTGTTCCATCACCCCACCCTCTACAAGCACGTGCACAAGCAGCACCATGAGTGGACGGCCCCCATCGGCGTGGTCTCCATCTACGCCCACCCCCTGGAGCATGTGGTACGCTCCATAACTAATATGTATCCGATCTGTAACCAATCTATGTCTGATCTAAAATGGCGGACCGTGCATCCCAGACTGCATTTATTGAGTCGGAGCGCACGCATTTTTATTATTAATAGAGAGCACAAGTTACGCTTCGGCTCGTTGTTGCCATGATGCCGTTGACCAGACAATTTCACACCCTTTCACCAGACAATCATAATCACAGTACATGCATATTTCTATTCACTGTTGCATTAACAATAATTTCAGCTCGCCTATTTGACTTGCAGATGATTGCCTTCCAGGTGATAAAATGTGCTTCCCAGTTATAACAGAACAGAGAAAAAAGAAATTGAACTATTTGCAATTGAAGTGTTTTATTCAGTTGCTTTGAGGCCATTGTCATACATGTCTGTATTGAACAAGCTTCAAATGATGGCAGCATATTCCATGCCTTTGCCCAAAGGAAGTTCTCCAGAAGCCCATCTTTCATCCTATTGCAACCCCCCCAACCCGCTGACAAAAGAAACCAACCTGCTCCAACACTTCAAAAGAAGCCCAATTCTGCTGGAAAGCCCCAGACCTGGCAACCCTGCTGGCGCTCGTGGCGCTGCGAAAGTGTGAAAGAATACGCGCACCGGCTACAAATCAAAGTCTGATTAGAAAATGAGTCTCTCTCCAAAATCCGTCCCCCGTTCACTCAGCGGCAGAGGGATTCAGTGGCGATTCTTAATCGTTTGCCACCTGGAGGAGCGGAGAAACAAAGCTGATTGGTGTGAGCAGCCACAATTGTCTTTCGGCCTAAGTGATTGGGCCCAGGACAGGGTGGCTGTACACCTGTTGATTGTTTAGAGTATTCAACGAGCAACAACCCCCACCCCCGCAAGACACACACAGGAGAGGAGCCTCAGTCATGACATGTGTCCTTCTGCTCCGGGCTTGTTCCACCCAGCCCACTCTACAATAAACTGGTGTGTTTTCAACCCCGCCTGGCTTCCTGTCGGAGGGCCTTGGACCCTCCGACGACTCCCCCCTGGGCCCTGGCCACTCGGGGGGCCTGTGGCAGGCGAAACAGCCACAGCTGGATAACGTTTTTCAGACACAGACTGGTAAATCCTTCCTGACCCGAGCATCTGTAGTGCTCAGAACGTAATGACGGTTGACGAGACTGATGCAAAAAAACGCGCCATTTTATTATATTAATAATTAAGACACATTTTTCTTCATTCGTAGAAATCTCTCGCCTTCACTGAAGGCCGTGAAGGCAATGACGGTCCGCCATGTCTGATCTGTAACTAATCTGTATCTGATCTTTAACTAGTGTGGTGCTGAGGTAGAAATAGTCCATACAACGGTCCAAAAAATGCCATTATGATCATTAGGGACTGGTAGTTTAGTAACAGTACAGTTACAATGTCAGAGCTCAATTGAAGTCTTTTTCTTTTCCCTTTTCTCTATTTCTAGAAAGATAATGTATTCATTTTGACATGAGGCCATGTTTGGAACAAAGCAAATCTTACAGATTTCCTCCTGGAATTAACGGGGATACCACCTATTTTCTGTATTACCACCCCTGTGTTGGCCATGTCACCGCTCAAGATGGGTGGTAATACCCTTCAATTAAGTAAAGTAAAATTCAGGCACGTCTACTTCAGGCTCTTGTTCCACCTCTGTCGCTCCTTCCTTCCTCTCCTTCCCCTAGCTGTCCAACATGCTGCCGGCGGTGATGGGGCCCATGCTGCTGGGGTCCCACCTCTCCACCACCTCGCTGTGGTACTCCGTGGCGCTGGTCAGCACCACCATCTCCCACTGCGGCTACCACCTGCCCCTGCTGCCCTCCCCCGAGTTCCATGACTTCCACCACCTCAAGTGAGGCCTCGTCCAGACGTACAGGGATTTTTCTGAAAACACATGATTACCGTTAAAGAAAAATCTCCGTCGACACAAGAACGCAAAAAAAACTGATTTCAAATGCGCGCATAAGCACGCCAGGGCAGGAGGGGGCGATAATACGTCATAAAACGAGGTCAAACTCCACACAAGAACATTAGGAGCATTAGGACGCTACGGATGCCGCTCCTCACACCGGAGATACTCTTCAACTTCTGATGGAGACACGGAGAACAAAAAAACGTCGCTCATAGGTCCCTGACGCCGGCGTTTTCAAGAAGCTCCCTTTTAATTCCTCCCCACAAATGCACGAGAAAACAAAGTCTTTTGAAAACTCTCCCCCCTGGAAGGCGTTTTCCAAATCATTTGTTTCCAGTTCCTAAAACACCGTTTTCGTGGAAGGCCCAAGCGCAGATAAGACGCTACTTTAAAATAAATAAAATAAATAGACCCAGCCGGCCGCTTGAATCCCTGCGGGGAAGGTTGAAGGTTTGGAAACGCTTTACTGCTACACAATTTGCATGTCACTCCCTGCTCTGCCAAATACCCTATGGACTGACATATGAGGGCGTGTAGGAACTACGGGACATTTACAAATCCTAATAAGATTTGTGCCAATTTGGATCAATCAATATGATCTTCAAATTGCGATCCGTACTGCAAACAAAATCGCCATCCAAAGAGAGTCCTGCGCCGGGTCGGTTAACCGTGGGCAACCGTGGATAACCCACACAAACATGTGCCGGGTCAGTTCTGTTTCGATAACTACAAGAGACGCTGGATATTAGGAGTAAATTTGAGGAGAGGGGCGGGTAAAATCGCAAAATAACAAAATGATAGAATAAAAATAAGATAAAAACAATAAACATCTATTCAAAAATACCTTTATTTTTAGGCTACAGAATAAATGATAGAATACGATAGTCGCGACGCCTCCGCATGGGTCCTGCTGATCAGACAGTTTCGCTGATGGGGCACTTTCGTTGAGACAGATCATCTGTTGAAGTTCCCTTATCTGATGGGCGAGACATGTTGCCTTTCTCCTCTTCATATTATGGCACAGAAAGTGACTAGTTCATGTCTTTTTTAAGACATGAACTCTATTTAGTCTTAATAACAAAAGCAAAGTACACATACCTTGTACAAAAGTTCATGCGAAAAGTACATCAAAACATAGACATATAACATTCTTATAACAATAATTAAATTTTTTACTATTTCAAGTTCAAGAGATTATTTGTCACATACATATACATACGGTCATACGTATATGCAATGAAATGTCATGCCACCCGGTGATTACGCACAATAAGCTCTAAAAATACAAAAAAATGCCAAAATGTGCGTAATCGACACAAGGTATTTAAATGTCAAAATACGCTACGGTACCTGAGGAAATAATGTGCAGTTAAGAAATAGTCCTTAAGGTGGGGGTTTAGGTAGTTGGGTACCGGAGGACCAAGACAGATGTACCAAGACGTTTCTTTCCTGCTCTCTCCGCCTCCAGGTTCAACCAGTGCTTCGGCGTCCTGGGCGTCCTGGACCGGCTCCACGGCACCGACGCCAAGTTCCGGCTCACCAAGCAGCACGAGCGGCACGCGCTGCTCATCTCCCTGACGCCGCTGTCTGAGAGCATCCCCGACGAGCCCAAAAAGACCCAGTGAATGAATTGAAACCCAATCGTTCCTTTTTTTTAGTTTTAACCGCTGTAATTTAAATAAATGGATATTTCAACCTACTTCTGTAGGTTGAAATACAAGGTAAGTACCTAATGTTAAACATTTTAAAATGTTTATAAATATCACTTTCTGCCGCTGAGCCCTGGCGGACGGTGAAGAGTAAAGATTTCAGCCCTTGTTTGAATATACTCAGTGAGCATTTTATTAGGGACACTATTAATACTGGGTAGGGCCTCGCTTTGCTCTCAAAGCAGCCTCAATTCGTCATGGCGTGGATTCCACAAGATGTTGGACACATTCCTTTGAGATTCTGCTCCATGTTGACATGACTGCGTCACGCAATTCCTGCAGATTTGTCAGCGGCACATCCATGCTGCAAATCTCCTGTTCTATCGCATCCCAAACGTGTTCTATTGGATTCGGATCCGGTGACTGGGAAGGCCACTGCTCAATGACATGCATGGCACTGCTGCCACATGATTGGCTGATTAGACAATTGCATGATAAGTTGGTGTACAGACATTCCGAATAAAGTGCTCAGTGTGTAGATTATATTGAGGACTTTTCAGGGTATATTTTGTTTCTTTCAAAAAAAAAATATATATATAATAAAATGACTTTAGTCAAATGACTAAATAAATATTTTGTATGTTAATAGTAAAGATGCCCATGCATTGATGGAATTAACAGCATTTTGGTTAAATGTTGAATGTGCATTATATTCTTTTCAATTAATGTATTAAAAATGTTGAAGGGGAAAAAACCCATTAAGACGCTATAATTAATACTTTTTCATAAAACTCTATGGTCCAGGAAAGGAGACTTTTTCTATACGAACCCCAGGTTTTATGGATTTCTGAATATAAATTAAAACAAATGAACAAGAATGAATGCAGTTTTCATATTGTTCCTTTTGGGATGTGCTCCAGAACACTGAGTAAACAAAGAAAAACAAACCATATCAAAATAAATTATAAAACAAAGACATTACTATTATTAGCAGTTAATATTTTTAACACATTAAATAATCACTCAGCAACAGGTGTTTTAAGGTTTTTTTTGTCCATTTTATGATTTTTTTCTTTATTAAAGGAAAAGCATGGTAACTACAAATTACAAATAACACTAACAGCGAATCACATCAGCCTACAAAGCAGATATTATGAATATTAAATGTTATAATACATCTCATTCAAGTATTTTACATTTTTCCATTTTATATATTTTTTTGTTCCTTTTCACCTACTTTTTGTCTTTTTTTTCCTCATGTCAAGCCTAGAATATTGTAATGGTAATGGACTATTAACAAGTTCTGATGGTTCATATACAGCTAGGATTTATATGGCTTCATGGAATTCTGTCGGATTTTTCGTTTTTTCAGTCTCCAGACATCATGACCAGCAGCTCAGCTTAGCCTAGTATAACTTCCGGTTGCCAGAGTAACAGGGAGAGGCTGACACCCCCCTCCCACCACTCCCTCCGATGGTCCAAGATACTGTTTTTTGGGGGGTGGAGGAGAGAGGAGACGCAGGAGTCAATGAGGGGCCAAGGCATTTTGAAGACAAGCGCCCCCTAGTGGCCAGGTCCACACTGGCTCGTCGGAAGCGCAAACAAAAAAAATAAAATAAAAAATAAAATAAAATTTGGATTTCCTTTTCTTCCTCCCGACACCCCGTTTGTTTTTATATGCATTCTAATTAATTCGCATGTAAAACAATTATTAAATAACTGATTTGTCAATTATAAGCATCTAAATTCAAACCAAAGCTCCTAGAGAAAATAATTACAATTATGGAAGGAAAAAAAAACAAAAACGTGTTGGCTGCTTAATAGTATTTTTTTCACCTTCTGAAAATGGTGGCTTTAAAATAAACAGAACAAGAACAATTTAAAAAATTAAATAAAATAAAAACATTGATATGACAATTGGACGTCTTTATGTGTGGGAACAATCGACCCGTCCCTCCCTTACAGGGCTCACCAAGTGATGGACAGAGGAACAACAATCATTTGGCTGAATTTGCAGATTTTGTGGTTGGGATGGTGAGGGCAGATCTCACAGAGTCACACAAGACAAATGGTGGAGCTTTGTGAAGATTTTGCGTTCGATTTTTTCTTTTTTTAAACAAATCTTAAATACATAATGTGAATTGAGTGTTTTCAGGCTTTGTAGAAATTATAAGCAACCCCACACGATTGGGATTCGAATGAAATGACGACTGTTCCGACAACAAGAACACTGTGGGTCGAGTGATTTTTTTTTTTTTCCCCCGCTGTGACGTGCAACTGTTACTGATTTCAATGTGAAACTCTAACGTGTTTAAAACTGAGGATGCTTTAGGTTTGGTTTGCATTTTCCCTTTTCTTCAGTGTACCACGTTTGCACACGTTTCCACAAACGAAGACGACACGAGAATAAGATGAAGTCCCCGTCCCTGCGACATCGCTATAGCAACACGGCAAATTGTAAATTAAAAAGCATTAAAAAGGTCATTTTTATAAGACCTTAAAAAAGGTAAAGAGTACGTACACGTGTAAGGCGAATATATCATCTGTCCTATAAACAATAAAACAAGTAGTTTGGGGGGTGTGGGGTGGAGGGGGGTGCTGTCAAAATCACTTCGTTTCATCCGTCAAGTTCACATTTACATCAGTGGAGGAGTGGAAAGAAATAAACCTCAATAAATCACTCTTCTATTTGATATCAATGGTTGGATGCAGATGAGTCTCCTCTTCTGAATGGGGGACAAAATTGAGGGGGGGGGGGGGGGGGGGGGGGGGGGACTGAGCAGAACCAAGAGTGGGAGGCGAAAACCAGTCCGAGTTCACTGGTCGTGGCATTTCCCATCGAGGCAAGATACCGAGGTGTGTGTGTGTGTGTGTGTGTGTGTGTGTGTGTGTGTGTGTGCGCGTGTGTGTGTGTGCGCGTGTGTGTGTGCGTGTGTGTGTGTGCGCGTGTGTGTGTGCGTGTGTGTGTGTGTGGGGTCCCGCCGGGTGTAGTGTCTCTATCCAAGGCAGACCGGTGCTGTAGAGCGATAAGGCCTCGTTTAGCAGCGTCTCGGCTGAGAGCGAGGCTCGGTTCTGCGACGTCCTGGGAGAAAAAAAATAAAATAATAATAATAAAAAAAAAAAAGCACCACAGCACGCCGGGCGGCTTCCATCAGCTGTTGCTGTTTTGATCGTTTGTTTTTGTTTTGTTGTCTTCAAGTCAATCCAGATGGATGATTCCAGTCATTTTGGATGTCGGATGGATGGATGGTTGTGGGGAGGGGGGCGGTGGTGGATGGTGACACACTGTCCGTGGAGGGGTGACGAGATAGAGGGATGACAAAGCTTTTCTAACAGACCGTGTGATACTTGGAAGACTGTTCAAAGAGGTGAGGGAAAGCTCGCCGGGGGGGGGGGGGGGGGGGGTGCGCCCCCTGGTGGCCTCTGCCGGGAGCAACGGCCAATCATATTGTCTGACTCTCCCATGTCGTTGCTGAACAGCAGATGTTAAGGTGGCAAGTTCACAAGTTCTAAGCAGCAAAACCTTTTTATTATTTTTTATTTTAAATAAGGCAACTTTTAATGATCACTTTCCAACTGGGGGGGGGGATGGTACGAGTCCTTTTTTTTGTTGAGACAATTTTGTGTTATATTACAATATGTTGTAATATTTTTGGGGGTGCGCATTTATTAAATTTCTTTTGGTCTCAATATCCAGCCTTAAAAAGAAAAAAGACAAAATATATTTCTGAGTCCCCCCACCCACCTCACCAGCCGGAAAGCAATACGACGAATGAACAGAGATGTGTGCGAGGATTCGTCTTGTCGGTCGGCGGGACAGAGCCAATCAAAAAGAAAGAAACATGGAGGTGTGTCCATGTGGTTCAACTTTGCCAAAAGGAAAAAAAAAAAAAAATCCTGCCGAGTGGGGAAAAATAAAAAATTTCACTGAACAATTTTTCTGTTCGCATAGAACCGAAATGGAAGGCGCAAATTCTGTTTAACTTCATTAAGAAAGCAAAAAAGCAAAAGGCGTATTGTCTGTTTTTTTGTTCCTTCCACCTCTCTCTCAGAAGTTTTTTTGGGGGGGGAAAGTCCTCCCCCCCCCCCACCCCGTGGCACAGGAAGAACGTGGTGGCCTCAGAGTTTCACTTGTTCAGGCAGCGCACCGGGCTACTTGGGGTCCTTGGTGTCCGGTGCGGAGGCGCCTCTCTGGGGTCCACTGCTGCTTTTGGCTTCGTCTCGGGCGGTGGAAGGCCCCGGGCCGGAGCTGGCTTGGCTGTGGGGGCGGCTGGAGGGCAGCGAGGGGTGCCGGCGACGCACTTCCCCACTGGACGAGTGTCTCCTGCGGCCTCCCTCCTCCATGGGGGGCTGGAAGAGAACATCATGGAGGGGCGGGGTGAAGCGAGGTTTTAGGGTTAAAAAAGGTGAAATTAATCACATATTTGTCAAACATATGAAATGATTGATTAAAGGACCAGTGTGTAGGATTTAGTGGCATCTAGCGGTGAGGTTGCAGTTTATAACCAACTGAATACCCCTCCCCTCACCCTCCCCTCCCAAGCGTGTACAGTGGCCGCAGAAAGCACGAAAGGCCCCCTCTAGAGCCAGTGTTTGGTTTGTCCGTTCTGGGCTACTGTAGAAAGTTGGTGGTGCAACAAGGTGGGCTCCGTGGAAGAGGACCCTGTGCAGATATAAAGGGCTCATTCTAAGGTAACAAACAGAACAATTCTTATTCTCATGAGAATTAAAACATACTTATGCACATACTTAAAATATTATACAGTGGTACCTCGACTTACGACTGTAATTCGTTCTATGAGAACAGTCGTATGTTAAAACAGTCGTACGTGGAAGCAATTTTTCCCATATACACCACGCTCATATTTTTCTATGATTTCCTTCTTAGTTTCAATGGGAGTCATTGCCTTTTTCCATCATCCTTCTTCTTAGGACTCATCATGAAGGGTGAAAATAAACAAAATACACAGCACAAACACAGCAAATAGGAAAAAAATATCGATGAGCCACGAACTACGTGCACACACCATGTAGGTCGCCCGCTGACTGACTGCTGACTGACTGCTGACTGGCCGCCGATGCGCCAACTGCAAATTTCCACGCTCGTATCTTGGAGCAGTCGGTCGCAAGTCGATACAAACTTTCGCGACTATCGCCACTCGTACCTTGGATTAGTCGTAAGTAGATGCAGACGTAAGTGGAGGTACCACTGTATTTGATTTTGACAAGTTTGTCCTGCTAGATGCCACTAAATGTTAGACACTGGTGTGTAATGTCTGGTCTGTAATGGGTCTCCCAGGGCTATAAGTCTCTTTACATAAGGCATCCAGAAAATTCCACTGTTTAGACAGTCAAGGACAGAGAAGAACAAAATGACTCCAACATTTTAGAATCAACATTTGGCTGAATTTGAGTATTTTGAGTGGATAGTCAAATGCTGATTTGGTCTGTATGTAATGGTCTCCAGGGTTATTAGTCTCTTTGCATAATATAATCAGACAAAGAAAGAAAAAAGGGTTAAACCGGAGGCTTAAACCGCCGATCATCTTTAAGAAAATTGATGTTGTGGAAAATTAAACTTAACCCTCAAACCGAAAAAAAGTCACAATTAAGAATTTTCTTGAAGAGGAAATGCAGCAAAAACCCTAAGATGAGAATTAGGCAGCTGCTCCTGTTAATTAAAGCTTTAAAACCATTTGTTTGGGTTACTCATGCAATTACAGATATCGTCCAAAAGAAGCACATTTTTGGTAAACCAAGATTCCTTGTGTTCTTTGTGACCCTCCTAAATCCATCCATCAATCAATCAATCAAACAAACACTCGATCCATCCACATTGGAGTGAGGAATGTTTTACTCACATCGACTCTGAAATCTTCCAGACGTTTGAACTTTCTCAGGTGCTCCTGCAGCTTGGGGTCGATTTCCATGTTTTTGGCTTTGGAGTATTTAAGGAAGGCCCAAAACTTCTCCAGACCGTAGAGCTGGCCTGCGGGTGGTCCGAGACAGAAAATCTCAAATTGAGAAAATCTTACTTAAAGAGATTCCCACCGCTCAGAAAATAACTCAAATCAACAGGAAGATCTGAATATATGTTTTTTGACAACATCAATCCAGGAAAAATAGATGAACATGATTCTCACCAGCTTCGTAATCCTTGACGGTCTCCTCCTGGAAGTCCTTGAAGATATCTGGCCTGAACTTCCTCTCCAGGCCGTAGCTGTAGTACCTGAACAAGCACTCCAAACCGTACCTGAGATGCAGAGACAACAAATCAAAAGATTCAATTACTTTTCTTTTTTCCCTTTGTATTTCTGGTTGACGAGTCCTAGTAGAAATATCATTTAAAGACCTATAGCCCTCCTTCCCGTCCTCCACCACCAGCTGCCGGAACTCCTCGTACATCTTCCTGTTGAAGTGATCCCTCAGGAAGAAGGACCAGAAGCGGAACAGCGTGTTCATCTCCTGCGATTGGCCGATTCCCAGCCGCTTCCGCTCTGCGATTGGTTGTGAAAGGAAGAAGAGGCTCAATTGTAAAACATGTTTTTACAAGATGGTCGACGATGATTGTAGTGTTTTCTATCTTTTCAACAACATCAAAAAAAAGGATTGATGGAGGAATTATTTGATAAAAAGCAGGTCAGAGAAGAGAGTTTATCCGAGCCAGAAAAATCAAAGGAACAAATAAATTTAGCGTTTTAAAACGTGTTCAGACATCCAAATATATCATTTCACTGTTTCTCACAATTTTTTCAATGCTACAATTGTCCTAAAATGCTATAATGCCTTGCTATAACCATCTTGTTTTCTCACCCTGGTACACACAGTACACGTACATATACACCGATCAGCCACAACATTAAAACCACCTGCCTAGTATTGTGTAGCTCCCTCTTGTGCCGCCAAAACAGCTCTCACCCGTTGAGGCATGGACTCCACAAGACCTCTGAAGGTGTCCTGTGGTATCTGGCACCAAGACGGTAGCAGCAGATCCTTTAAGTCCTGGAAGTTGTGAGGTGGGGCCCCCGGTCGATCGGGCTTGTTGTTCCAGCACACCCCATGGACGCTCGATCAGATTAAAATTTGGGGAATTTGGAGGCCAAGTCAACACCTTGAACTCTTTGTCATGTTCCTCAAAACTTCCCTGAACAATTTTTGCAGTGTGGCAGGGCCCGTCAGGAAATACTGTTGCCATGAAGTACTTGGTCTGCAACAATGTTAAGGCAGGTGGTACGTGTCAAAGTAACATCCACATGAATGCCAGGACCAAAGCTTTCCCAGAAGAGCATTGCCCAGAGCACCACACTGCCTCCGCCGGCTTGTCTTCTTCCCATAGCTCATCCTGGAGCCATCTCTTCACCAGGTAAACGACGAACACGGCCATTCACATGATGTAAAGATAAATGTGATTCGTCAGACCAGGCCACCTTCCTCCATGGTCCAGTTCTGATGCTCACGTGCCCATTTTAGGCTCTTGGTGATGGACAGGGTGAGCATGGGCACTCTGACTAGTCTGCAACTACGAAGCCCCATACACAGCAAGCTGCGATGCACCGTGTTCTGACACCTTCCTATAGTAGCCAGCGCTCATTTTTTCCAGCAATTTGTGTACAGTAGCTTTTCTATGGGGTTGGACCAGACGGGCTAGAATTCACTCCCCAGACGCATCAATGAGCCTTGGGCCCCCATGACCCCGTAGCCAGTTGTCCTTCCTTGGACCACTTTTGGTCGATACTAACCATTGCATACTGCCAACACCCCACAAGACCTGTCGTTTTTGAGATGCTCTGACCCAGTCGTCTAGCCATCACAATTTGGCCCTTCGCTCAGATCTGCCAAATTGTCGCTCAGATCCTTACACTTGCCCTTTTTTCCTGCTTCCAACACATAAGGTTCAAGAACTGACTGTTCACTTCCACCTCATATATCCCACCCCTTGACAGGTGCCATTGAAACGAGATGAGAAATGTTATTCACTTCACCTGTCAGTGGTTTTAATGTTGTGGCTGATCAGTGTATATATTCATGCATACTTTTTTCATGCACAATTTCCCATTTCTGTCAGAATGTGAAATGTTGATACAGAGTAGGTTTCATTATAACATTTTTAGATATACTATATATTGCCAAATTGTTCTCTTATTGTAAATTATTTTCAGTTTTTTATTTCTATAACTTAATTATTATTGCCGATTTTTTAGGTGTGCTGCTCTAACACCGTAACAATTTTCCTCCAGAGACAAATATGGTATCTGTTTATCTATCCAGCCATCCTATAATAGACAATCACACCTAGGTGGATGTGGATTCCCTGTTATGAATCCCGTGCCGACTACTCTGTCTGCTTAGGGGGAAACAGATTTTGGAGCAGGGATGTACCGTTTAGACAGCGTCGGCGGTATTTGTGGTAGACGTGTTGCGTGAAGCCGTTCTCCTTGAGCAGCTCGTGGGAGGGATGCTGGAACTTGGGCAGCGATTGGGGCGTGCAGCCGATGTTGCCCAGGGCCGGGGTGCCCTCCGAGGGGCTGGCATTGGAGCTGGAGAGTAAGAGGAGAGGAGGAACACATTAGTAACAATACAGTTGCATAGACTAAAAAATTCAGGCTGCCAGGAGAACATTGTTTGCATTTAATCTTTGGTATTATTTGAATTAAGCAGGAAACTCCCATTAAGATGAACAACCACTTGCTGGTCACAATAGGCAGAACAGCGGTTCCATACAATGACACAACAATACAAATAGAAACACAATAAAATATTATTTTAGATTACCTCAGTCCTACATCACTGCTCTGGCCAAATGCAACTTAATTCCGCCCAAGTTGCTATTAACGTAGGATTCAATATGAACAACACATCAATATAAACTTCTTAACTTCAATGTGCAATTCACACTTCATCCCTGTGGGAAAACAGCGGCAGCAACAGTGAAGACAGCTGGGGGGTAATAGGACTAAGTGAAAACAACGACCTTGTTGGATGTTGAGTGTATTTATGGGGAAAGTTTAATTTCTACAGTAAATCCTAAAAGATAGATTCAGATCTGTAGCTCAGCTGTGGCGCCTCTCACTATGTGGAGCAGACTGTTGATGCACAAGACAAAATAAAACTATATTTAACCTCGGGATAAATTCAGGATAATCATATTCATGTCTGACCACGATTTATATATATATATATATATATATATATATATATATATATATATATATATATATATATATATAATTATTTTTTTTATTTTATTTTTTTTTAACTGTACCGACAAAAAAAACAATCCAATTTCAATCTGCTTGGTCCAAAAGAGTCATTGAATCAATTACATTTTAGTACAAGTGAAATGCAGCGCTCTCCTACACACACTTTGAGAGTAACCGCCCACACATCCATAAACAGTATTTCCTGTTTTTGCGTCTCCCACCTGACGGAGGCCGTGCGGGAGCGGTGCTCCCTGGAGTCCATCACCCAGCCCACGTGGCACTCCATGGGGGGATTGGAGCTGTGTCGAGTCTTCCTCTTCCTGGGGGTCTGGAGGGAAAGAGGCAGAGTCACCTCGTTAGTGTTTATATAAGGTCAACCCTGTTGTAATGTGATGAAATTCACAATTATAAAGATAACTTTAAAGCAACTTTAAGCAGTAAACAGCTAACAAAATGAGGTGACCTTGGGCCACTGAACCCAGTCAAGCGTCCGACCAAACGAGTTAAAAAAATGAAATAATCACCATACACTCATGAACAAACCATCACTTCTCTATGTCAAATTCCACAGAAACAAAAAATGGGTCAATGTTGATGGGCCTCTTGAGGCGGTTTCATAAAGATCAGTCAAATAAGATCAATTCAAATGCAACCCCCACCACATATCAATCGCAGATCAATTCGGATAGAGTTCATTTGCCTCAACCCAACTGATTGAAACTCACCTAATTCACATTCTATTCATTTCTAACATTGGCTTAAAATTCAGATTTTACATTTTTAAAATCTCTTAATTTTAAATAAAATAAAATGTATGCTTTGAAAGTATGACATTGCAGAAGGATGAAAATTTCAAGCCTCATATCCTGAGAAATTGTGAGGTGCTCATTGGGTACCTTGGCATCGACTGGCCGGCTCTCCTTCACAACGGGGTAGAAGCGCGGAGTCATGGCGGGGTCCTTCCTGTGGGGCGTGCGGGGGGTGCGGGGTGTGCGGGCACTGCGGAAGGTGGGCGAGTCAGGCACGGTAGTGGGGAGCGAGCGCGCTATGGTGGAGGGTTCCGGGGCACCGAACAGCTTGTTTGCCAAGGCGTCTGTGGGAACTGAAGAGACGTGGGGGAGGAGAGAAAATGAGAACCAGCAGCTGACACCTATCCAAAACCTGGATGGTGTAGGTTATAGGTCTTACATGTAAAGGTTTGAGTCCTGTTTTGCTGAGGTGTGTAGGTGACAGTACTACTAAGTTTCTGCATATCACACTGTTACGGATTATAAGAAGAGGGCGGCAGAAGCTCTCAATCATACATGTTCTACACTACATGTTCCGTGATGACGGTCAGATCTCCGACAGCGATTCTGAATCTGATGTTGATGTTCTGATGTTATCCCGGACTTGGATAAAACTTCGAACAGCGGATTTGTACCTGTATGTGATAATGAAACTGAATATTTTCAAGAACCACTGCAGGAGACTGACGACACCCCTGTTGTTGTTACAACGGAAGAAGTTGATGACGTGATGAAGTCTCTTGAGATTCACAATTCAAATAAGGATCAACCCTCTGCCACAAGATCAGAATTATGTGATAATGCCAAAGACAATACATGCCTGCATGCCGGCACCAAAAGCAGAAACAAGCAGAGCTAAACACACTTATACAATAAAGGAATATAAGTATAACGTCTCCTTTCTTTGTGTCCTCCACGCACAAGTTGCGATGGTTACGACAAACTTTTTTTACTTTCCAACTTTTGTAGCACTGTACTGTAGCTGCTTTTCTTTCCAACAAGACAACCATTCAGAATGCCATTGTTCAAGCTTCTCTATCAACACAAGAGCAATGAAAAGATCGTCCCATTCAGCAGGAAAAGTTGTAGTGTCCACTTGACAATGTGTCAAGTGGCCATGTGTCAAGTGGCCATGGTCCTTCAAGCCATTTGCATTCTGGGATACAGTGCATCCAGAAAGTATTCACACCCCTCACTTTTACCCACATTGTTATCTTACAGCCTTATTTCAAAATGGATTCAATTCACTTTTTTCCTCATCAATCTACACATAATATCCCATAATGACAAAGCAAAAAAGTTTTTTTTATTTATTTTTTTAATTTTTTGCAAATGTATTAAAAATTAAAAAACTGAAATATCGCATGTCAATATGTATTCACACCCTTTACTCAGTACTTTGTTGAAGCACCTTTGGCCGCCATGACAGCCTCCAGTCTTCTCTGGAATGATGCTACAAGCTTGGCACATCTGTATTTGGGGCCTTTCTCCCATTGTTCTCTGCAGATCCTCTCAAACTCTGTCAGGTTAGATGGGGAGCGTCGCAGCACAGCTATTTTCAGGTCTTTCCAGAGATGCTCAATCGGGTTCAAGTCTGGGCTCTGGCTGGGCCACTCAAGGACATTCACAGACTTGTCTCGAAGCCGCTCCTCCTGTGCTTGGGGTCGTTGTCAAGTTGGAAGGTGAACCTTCGCCCCAGTCTGAGTTCCTGAGCGCTCTGGAACAGGCTTTCATCAAGGATCTTTCTGTACTTTGCTCCGTTCATCTTTCCCTCGATCCTGACTTGCCTCCCAGTTCCTGCCGCTGAAAAACATCTCCACAGCATGATGCTGCCACCACCATGCTTCATCGTAGGGATGGAATTAGCCAGGTGATGAGAGGTGCCTGGTTTCTTCCAGACGTGACGCTTGGCATTCAGGCCAAAGAGTTCAATCTTGGTTTCATCAGACCAGAGAATCTTGTTTCTCATGGTCTGAGAGTCCTTTAGGTGCCTTCTGGCAAACTCCCAGCGGGCTGTCATGTGCCATTACTGAGTAGAGGCTTCCGTCTGGCCACTCTACCATAACGGCCTGATTGGTGGAGTGCTGCAGAGATGGTTGTCCTTCTGGAAGGTTCTCCCATCTCCACAGAGGCACGTTGGAGATCTGTCAGAGTGACCATCGGGTTCTTGGTCACCTCCCTGACCAAGGCCCTTCTCCCCCGATTGCTCAGTTTGGCTGGGCAGCCAGCTCTAGGTAAAGTGCTGGAGGTTCCAAACTTCTTCCATTTACGAATGATGGACACCACTGTGCTCTTTGGGACCTTCAATGCTGCAGAAATATTTTAGTACCCTTCCCCACATCTGTGCCTCGATACACTCCTGTCTCGGAGGTCTACAAACAATTCCTTTTTTGCTTTGTCATTATGGGGTATTGTGTGTAGATTGATGAGGGAAAAAAGGGAATTTAATCAATTTTGGTAACATAACAAAATGTGGGGAAAGTGAATACTTTCCAGATGCACTGTAGGTGACTGAATAGAGCTGAGTGGGTGATCATGTGTGCAACCTGAAATGGGCCACTTTCTTAAAACTATCATTGCTATAAAACAAAAAAGGCAGGAGAATCGGAAGGTTAAGAAGTTACAGAATAACAGAGGGGTCATGCTAGTATCGTGAGCATGAACTTAGAATGAAAAAACAAACAAATAAAATTAATTGACCTCCAAATCAAAGGATTAAGTTGATGTATGCATGTTTCATGCATGTTAGAATAATGTTTGAATCGTTAATTAATACAAATGTATTAATTAACGATTCAAACATTATTTCAGTAAAACACGTTCACCATTATCAAATTTAAGGAATGGAGCACTAATTGTCCTTCTAAATGTGTATTTTGTTCTGCAAATCTGGAAACGCTTTCAAAAACTTGAAAGCCTGATTTTTCAGAACTTCAGTTTGCAACACCTTACTCTTTAATATGCCATAGCTTACAGAATATTGGCTTGATTCCGACAAGTGATACATTATTTTGAGTCTCAGATTCTACACTTTTCTATCACCTGGAAAATAAATGAAATGTGACCCTAAAGTATGTGGTGGGCACACATATAACCCTTTCAGGATTAAGGAAGATGTACAAAGATTAAAAAAAAAAAAAAAAAAAGACGTTTGTTTAAACTGAAACATCTAGTGTTATTAAGTGACTTGTTTCTTACTCTGCTGGGGCCGTGGGGGGCCGGGGGGGACTTCCTGGTTGGGGTCGACGGGGGGCTCGGGGGTCAGACAGTCAAACTGTTCCCGGCTGATCAGGTGGACCTTCTTGAAGTTCTCCACCTCTTGCTGCAAAACACAGTTCAGATATTCAACCCCAAGTCAACACAATTCAATACAAAAGAGGGAAATAAATAATTTGACAAACTGTGGTGGAAAAAGTTCCTCGGTCTGATGGCATGATAAAGACTTACTTGAGAATTAAACTCATCCTTTTTGATAATCGTAGTGTTAAAAAAAAAACAAGCTTTGAACTATCCAAAACAAGCCATTTACCCAGAGAAGATTTGGAAAGTTGAAAGGAATAAGGCATTAGAACATCAGGGTATGTATGCTAAGAGACTGAGAACCGGATAAGCACATGAACAAACAACCCACAAAAGCAGTAACCGTAAATGGTAAAATATACAATATAAATAAAACCATAGTATCTTAAGTGAGCATGTGACCTTTTCTGGAAGAGCTTGGACATTGAGATACAGCAGCAGCACATGGCTACCAGAAAAACCTTTTTCATCTTCATGTCGTCTCTCTGCAGCTTGTCCCGTCGACATTGAGCCAAAGCGAAGCGACCACGCAGACACCCCACGGAGCAAACAGCCCAGAGGACCCCTGAACCTTCCTCCACAGCCTTACACAACCAGTCAGAACCAGCTGGACACGCCATTCTGTCACATGCTTTTTTCCAGGTTTTACACCACCATGACATTTCTTCTGTTCGATTGGTCGATTGTTGGGTACGTTGGCGGTCAATCGATTAATGATGTACACAAAATACCATATCGTGCCATATCAAAGCTTTCACACAAGGAAAATAAGAGACAAATGAAAATGAACAACTGCCTTGTTAACGTCTATGGATACATTTAATTTTATTTTTCACTGTTCTGCCAACTTCTACTGCTGTAACATCTGAATTTACCTCTGGGGACTAACAAAGTTGTCTTGTCTTAATGAAACCAACTCTTGCCAATTCTTTAAAACTTAAGCCATAGGGTGAGGTGCCAACTCCTAACAAATCAACATAAACTCTTGTGGAACAGGGAAACCCACACACCAAAAATCTTGAAACTCAAATATGAGTTCTAACTGTAATTAACAGATCGTTTTAAGTTCACAACCCTTGCTACCACCTACACATACCCAACAGAGTCTGGTTCATTGGCTCCAACTTTAAGATGCGAGACACTGTTTGACCTTTGAGTCACCACAACACTGCGTTACTTCAAGTCCCACTCACGCTGTCCTCCATGTTGAACCAGCCGCCCTGAGCGCTTTGAGCGTCCATCTTTTTTGTCCTTGGAAGCCCGACTGCTAGACCCCCCCTCTGACAGGCTGAGGGAAGGGTTTATTTATAAACAACGCCCCGTGTTCCACAGGCCGCTGGATCCGGGCCCGCGAGCACGTGAAGGTCCCACAAAGAGGCACGGCAACAAAAGCTGAGGCCGAACAACAAAGCTTGACTCGTGCGCAGCGGCTTTCTGTGGCCACGGGGGTTCTGTCATATCCAGAAAGCGCTCAGGTCAAAGGACAACGGATCCGTGCATCATCTGGCCTTGGACAGAAACAACTCCAGTTTGACAGCGCACATGAGGTGGAAGCTTTCCGAATCGCCGCCTTGAGTTATGTATCTGTAACGGTCGATTTGTGATTCTCAATTAAACAGCTGTTTCCAGGCAGAAAAGAAAGAGGGGTCAGGAACTAGTTTTTTAAAATTAGCATCCATTAGGCTTGGGCACATTTACGATTAAATCGTCAAGCGACTCCATCGATTTTGATTGACATTGATAAAAATTCTTTATATCCACCAGGAGAAATCCGAGCATTAACAGTGTAAGTGCTGTTTACCGAGTTCTGAAACTGGAGCGGAGAGCGAGAGAGGTGAAGAAGGAGAGAGGAGGAGAGGGGAAGAGGGAAGAGGAGGTGGAGGCTCGGCTTGATTGTGCAAAATTCCCATCGCCGATCTCTGGGGGACAGCGATGGGCGATACACAATTTTATCAGGGGAGGGGGGGCTGCACTTAAACCGTTTCAAAGCTCGGATTTTTCCTGGCAGATAAAAACATGAAAAAACATCTGTCATCAATGTCAATTGCAAATGATGGAGCCAATTGCCGATAGAATGATTCAATCACCGACAGACGATTGAGAGAGAAAGATTGAGATTTATTTTATTTCCTTAGTTTCTTACTTCTATGGAAGATGAAAAACCTAACTCGGATAGGAGGCTTTTTTTTGTATTTCTCCTCGAGACAGAGGTGCACCGTGTACACGCCGGTTCCCGACTCCCGTGACTGTGTTTTTATTTTAGATCTATTTATTTTCATTTGTTCCCTACATGTATGAAATTTGAATACATTCTGAAACAACACATTCCATCCCGTTCCAAAAAACCTGTGCGGCCCCACTCTCCCGACAGTGGGGACGCATGTCTCCCCATTGCTTTCCATTGCTATGGGACTTCATTTGGTAAATGGCTGTTTTTGTGTAAATACTTTACTTGTAAATCCTACACTTCTGTAACAGAGACGGCATTTTCCACATTACATTACGTTCTATGCACGTGAATCGATAAAGCAGCATAAGTGAGCACAAAACGAAGCCACAACAACAAATCCATCGATCAGGTAGCAAACTTTGGAGAAAATAGGGGAGATTCAGAGCAAACAACAGGATAAACTGGCATGTTGAAAAACAAAAAAAAAAAGATGATCTGATGGATTGACCCTCAAAATTTAGTTCTTTCAAATTTGTTTGTACCAAATGTTAAAAAAGGGTTAATTGGAGAGATTATTACCCACTCATGTTTGAACTGTGTGAAAATAATGACACTTTGACATTGAGTGACCTCACCTTGATGGTGGCATACTCGGGTTCAAAGGTGTCGTCCCACAGGTCCTGCTCGTAGTAGAAGAGCCCATCGTTGATCACCTTAACCAGCTCGCAGGTGAGCTTGGAGCGCGACACGTGATGCCCCGTGCGGTCGCCCCCTGGGTGCTTTCGCAGGTAGGGCGGTGTCTGTGTCACTATCAGGATCTTATTGACGTCGTGGTCGTCGATCTCGCCGTCTGTGTCTTCATCCGACCAGTCGGTGAAGGTGTTGCGGCGGCCGTCCATCTGCTCCATCTCCTCGTCGAACATGAAGTCCAGCTCCTCCGGCTCGTCCTGCTCCGCCCCCTCCTGGACGCATACGGACGGTGCATTTACATTTACCTTCAGGTTTTCCCACTACACACTACTTTATACCATTTCATTTTTTAATCCAACATTTAGAGTCTTACACTTTTTTTAAATCTATAAAAAGCACGTTTTATATTGTTCCATCTTTGAATGCGTGTCTGCACAAGAATCATAGTTGTCATAATAAATAATAAAAATCACCCATATTTGTATAGCACCTTTCATACACAACCCAAACACAATTAATACAAATAGGTAAATGTTAGACAAATTTTCAGATTTGGGTAATCGATTTAGACCTTGGAGGATCATGAACATTCCTCAGCGAATGATTTTCCAATCCTTATTAATCTTCACAGTAGTTGAGGCCAGATGGATTCCCTATCAGTCCTCAGTCAATGATTTATCTTGAATTCCCAAGTAATTCTCAAATAACTCTCACAATAGATCATTAAATTATTTTAGGACCCCTTCTCAACAAATTAGGCCCTGTCCACACAAATACGGATATTTTTCTAAACTAACATTTTAATTTTCTAAGTTTTGGCCTGCCATCCACAGGTGAACAGTGTTTTAGGTTACTAAAACAGAGATTTTTTAAAATGCCTGCTTAAGTGCAGATATTTAAAAACTACAGTTTCTGTATATCCATGTGAACAGGTGAAACAGAGCATTTGGGGAAACTATGACGTCACAACTCACTTTGCGCATGCCGATTGTTGCTTTGTGTAATGAGCATGCGCCTGAAAAACCAGGAACAATGGGTGATATATACAGGTTTGTTTATGTTTGGTTAGCACTGCTAGGTCTACTTACAAGTTTACAACTTAACTTAGCATTAATGCAACTGCACCACTTAATCGGCACGCAAAGGCAAGAGAAAAATATCCGTATTAGTGTGGACAGGGCCTTAATCTTGACGGCACAGTCACCATCGTGGTGGCGCTTGTAAAATTTGGAAACAAAACTGTGACGCAGAGTGCAATATCAAACATTTCAGATATTGTGGAAAACCACTCTAATACTCAGTGTTAGCCAATACTTAAGGCTTAGGACTCTGCAGCAAAGACATGTTTTCTTTTTGTCTCTACTAGATGAGATTAGAACCCTAGTTGGACTTTTTTGGTGTGAAAAAAACAAAGCCAAATGACCATCACCAATGTACCTTGTTGACGGCAGAGGCAGGGGAGGGCGAGGTGCTGGCCAGGGGCAAGGGGGAACGAATCAATTCTTCTTTGTCTTTCTGCTGCTGCAACGAGGGGGTCTGCGTCAGTCAAGCGACGGCAGCCAGATAAGGAAGGGATGAGGCGAAGGGAAGAGGAAGGATGGAAGATGCAGAGGTGGACAATAAAAAATGGAGTGAAGAGAAAGAAGTGTCAAAATAAATAGGCATGAAGATTGCGAAGCTGAAATGAATGAACTCGGTGACTTTCAAACAAAATAGGGAAAAATGTGGCATGCTGAAACCAAATGGGACATTTGCGGCATCGCAGTGATCACATGGTGTAAGGATCAGGGAAATAGTGGATCATCATAAATGTGCACACACATGCACGCCTAATATCTCAAGCAAACAAATGCAGAAGCTTAAGGGAACGACTGTCCTGAGTGATACGCCATCACGTTTCTTTTTCTCTACTGACCTTGGGTCTGGCTGGGGAGGGTCTGGGCCTCTTCTTCACCTCGATCCAGGACTCCGAGTCCAGATCCGGGAGGCTGGCGGAGAGGCCCTTGGGCATGGTCTTCAGGTTGGAGATGTCTGCTTCCATCTTGGCTTGCTGCTGCCCTGACATGGAGGCCCCAGTGGAGCCTGGAGGAGGAAGATGATTTAATTTCAGTAAAATTCACAGGGATTCAGACCGACTTTTCAAATGTTGGTCGTTAAGAACACTGGGCTACAGAGGGCGCTAGAGAGACCCATTCAACTTCCAAAGGCTTCTACATTTAGCTTGTTTTGCAGGGTTAAAATGACAGCTTTCACAACATCTGTACGCTAATGAATCATGCAACTGTCATTCAAACCAGGGATTAAGAAAAATACATTTATTTTCATCAAGTTCCATGGGAAAGTTGAGTGGCTACTGCTGACATTTAGTTTCTCCATCATTGAAGGCAATACTTTAAAGAGCATGAACAAGCCATTACGTTTACCCAGGGGCTGATCGGTCAGCTGTCTGGGGACGAACTCGGGGCAGTTGATGAGCTGGGAGAAGTCGGTCTGAGTGTGGTCAGGCATGTTCAGGCCAGGCAGCGGCCATTTTTCTGGCTCGACCTTGCAGCGGATCTTCATGTTGATCACCTCCACCTCCTTGCTGTCTTTTAAAGCCTGGTGGAAGAGGGCAGAGATTAATGAGCAGCATTAATCTCCGCCCCCTTCCACATGCTTGATGTAGAACGGCACGTATACTACGCAATGCAACGGAACAGTTAGAGGTGGCCCGGTTTCTTTACCTCCAGGATGAGGTTCAGGTCGGTGGTGAGCGCCTGGACCCTGTGGAAGCTGGCGATGAGTCCAATTGGTAGGAAGCCTTCGTCGTCCATCTTCCTCCTCAGGAAGAAGTCGCGCTCCAAGTTGTCCTGGCTGAAGTAGTACTCGCTTTCAGAGGTAGAGACGAGTGGACAGAAATTACTAGTCGCATCTTCTGCTGTCATTCCCTCCCCAGGGCCTTTAATCAACTACAGGTAGATATTTCAACACTGAGGTGACATTGGAACACGCAGGCAGAGATTGTCTGCCTTCAGTCAGTCAGTCCAAATTGACGCTAAACCTGTAGTGGTTCTCAATGGGGGGGTCCCGAGCAAAATGAACCTCAACATTATTTCATTTACAAGATGTTAGCTCTATTAGAGAATGTACCAATCATATCTAACTCCCAGAGACTAAATCTTATCAAATGGGGTCTGTGGCATAATGCGTGTCAAATTGGGGGTGCATGATATGAAAAAGGCTGAGAACCACTGGATTAGAGCATGAGAAGGGACTAAAACTCTAACGTTGCCCCCGAAAACCTCAGGTACAAAGCCCAAGCCTGTGCAGAGACGTCCATTTTGGAAAACCCCCACACCCTGCCATCTCAATCCCTTAGGTTGAAACCACCAGAGCACGCTTGTGTTCAAACAAATACCTTCTTTCTTTGACTTTAGAAAAGGGGTTTGGTTTTCCATTTGGATATTTGAGGGATTCCTTTATTCCACGTTTCCTTGTGAGAGGGAAAGCAAACTCACATCTGCCTCTTGATGTAGTCCTTTAGCAGGTCCTGGTCCACAGAGTACAGGTCGTTGCTGCTCATGTTGTCGTAGTAGTACGTCACCGTGCTGTTGAACTTCTGGCCGTAGGCGCCGTCTTTCATGTCGTAGTTCTTGTAGCCGTAGTCATAGTGACCTGGGTGGGACAGACAGCCAGGGCGGTCAGTTTCAAAGGGCAGCTTTGTGGTAAATCAACTATACAGATCGCCCAGTCTCAGACAGAGCTGAGACTGGGCGATGACTGGACCTTTGGAGTAAAACTTGAAATATCAGTTGGGGTCAACATATGCTTTTGACTGCCGTGGCAAAATGTCTCTAAGAAGAGACAGAAAGTCCCCAATTGATTGTAGCGCACCCACCCACACACACACACACACACACACACACACACACACACACACACACACACACACACACACACACACACACACACACACACACACCTCTACTAAATGCTACTTATCTCTTGAGAAGGTTTAGCTCTGATTGTGATATACTGTTGGTTTGATACCACTGACAAAATGTACCGCTTGTAAGTCGCTTTGAACAATAGAGTCCGCTAAACGATGTTATGTAATGTAAAGGGACACAGGAAAGACTATTGGATCCTGCCAAAACCAACAGGCCTCGGGGAAACGAGCCTCCCCTCTCGCTCCGTCCTCAGCCGCCAGCGCACCAAGGCCTCATCTGACACAAACGAAGTTCTTGTTATTCCACAGCTTTTCATTTCCTCCCCCTTTTGGCCCTGTCGCTTTACAGTACCACACAGTGCTCAGAAAAAAGGCCACAGCCTGAAATCAGGGTTATGGAGTCATGAGTCAGACCAGAGGCACGTTTGTTTAGACTTTAACTTCACCAGGCGAGCGATGCCCGTGCTACAGTGAGACTGGGGACTAGGGCCTGTTTGGTTCTACATTAGCTCCAATTTCTTATTCCCATTGAGAAATATCTAAAGGTAAGATTTTTCACACCACACTGATGATTCTAGGAATCCTAAGAATGCTGTCCAAACATTCTGGTTTCTGGTCCTCCATCGCTTTATTCGGCAAAACCTTGTGTACCAATCAAGTCAATTGCAATAGGTATCACATTAAGCACTTTGTGATTTAATTGACTTGGAGGCAGGATCATCATTAACTCTAAAGATGAAAACATTCCCAGTTCAAGAGAGTTTTGGGGGTTTTGCTTGGACTACAAAAACATCTTCTACAAGTTTAACGCACCCACAGGAAATCGAACTAACAGTACTCAAAAATGTTACCGTAGTCTTATTTGGAGTAAAAAAAATCTACTCTTAATGCATTTATAATGTGGGAAAACATTTTTTCCAAACTCACTGGTCAGATGCGTGACTTGTATGTTTGAATTGATTAAATGCTGAGATCAGAGGTGTGTATGTTCTCTCCATTGATGTTCAGTCAGAGAAGAGACATGAAGAACTCATCACATCTACAGCAGGTGTGTCTACTCAATTGGCCTATTTTATAATTTAACTTACTATTACATGGTGTTATTGCCAGTACAATGCATTACAATTCTCTCTGCACTTCTCTCTCTGTGAGTGAGGGCTTGGCAAACAGATGTTTTGTAACTTGAAGCTGTCACAGGACATTTTGTCAAAAATTTGTTTAAAAATGGGTGTATTACATGTTGATTTTGATTGCATCAAAATAGATTCTTGTGGATTGGTCCTTAAAATTGTTTAGTGTAAAACGATTAAGATGAGTCGCTTCATTAAATCTTAAATTATATTAAATCTAAAATGGACCAAACGTTCACTCCAACCGAGGCAGCCGTACCAAATCTAACAACGCAAGCCTTTCCATTTGGCAGCGGAGAAAGCCGCAAAATTAGAGTTTTTGGGAAATCTGCCAGTTTTCAGCATGATCGGCCATGACCGATGGCTGGCCTATTTAAACTTTTGGACAAAATGTAAGTTATTTAATAAGTTATTTAATAGTCAATGTATTATTATGAACATATAATTGAATTTGCCATTAAATAAAAGTTACAAAAACGTTTGTGTATGCTGTCAATTATAGTTCTTAGAAAGAAAGAAAATCAGAATTGGCCAAAATCAGAATCGGCAGATCAGACGGCCAAGAAAATTGCAATCGGTGCATATCTATAAAAAATAAATAATAATGCTTTCAGGTGTTTCCTTTAGTGTGTGTGTGTATATATATATTTATACCACATACCTCTACTGCCGCCTCTGCCTCGACCTCGGCCCCGGCCTCTGCCGCGTCCGCGACCTCTGAAGCCGCCGCGGAACGGCGCGCCCTCGCTCTTCACACTTGACACCTCGTCGTGGTCGTCCCGCCACTCGCGCTCGTATTTCTGACTGTGCCAGTCTAGCAGACGGACAGACATACAGAGAGTGAGCGAGACAGACAGGTGAGCAGGTTAAGAGCTTCACAACCACCTATGTGTAGACCTCTAAACCAAGATGGTAAACGTAAAAGTAAACAATGATATTGACGCTGTAGCTTGATATTCTTGAGACTGGGCAAAATATGCAAACAATACATAACAGATTAAACAAGCTTGTCGATGGTGCAAATTTCATTTTATTATTTAAAACAAATTCGGTCAATCAGAATACAGTTTTGAGGCCATGTCTAAGTGTGTTTGGATGCTGAGATCAGGTGTGGTATGTCCTCTGCATTGTTTTTCAGGTAGAGTTTTGATGAATAATCAATAGAATTAACAGATTTGACCATTTTATGATAAAAAAGAAGGCAATTTCTAGCTCCTGCTACATCTAGACCCGTATATACTAGCAGTGCTCTCAGGAGATTTGGGAGTTAAGTGATCTGGAACGACGGCATCACATACTGACCTCTGAGGTCGTTCCTGGTGTTGGGGGGCATGCGGGGGTTCTCGTTCTGCCTGCTGTTGTTCCTGGAGGCCGAGCGCTCCCTGGGGCCCTCCGACTTCACCTCGATCATCAGCGGGACCCACTTGTGTTTGGGGCCTGTTGGGCAGAAACATCGAGACCCAACTTTAGAAAAATGAACCACATCAGAGTATCCGCTACAAAAACTCGGTACCAGTCAACGTGTCCTGGAATATTTAAATTTCCCGTTTAAGTGGGAGAGATTCCGGTATTGAGCTTAAAAACAATTGATAAGCAGGCTATATAAACAATGACATCAATGCATGGAGATTTATAATATTTTTTATTGAATATTAAAAATAAGTCCCGTCAGTTAGTGCCATTTTAAAAATAAATAAATAACAATTACAAATATTACTACTTGAAATCAAATAATTTCCGTTCGTGAACAAAAAGTAACAAGTGCAAATACTTTAACATTTCACAAAAAAAATATTTTGATCAAACACAAAATAAATATGCCAAGTAGATTTTATTAAATAATGAAGTTTGTGGTGTTGTCTGCCTTTGTTGGGACGTCCCGTCGACATATTGGACATTCATTACACAATGAATATTTACCGTCTGCTTTCAGTCGGAAGTTAAATATAAAAAGAAATAAAAACACACCTAAACTATGGATGTTTATGTCCCAACGACACAAACATGCTGCAGCTGTGTCCGCTCCGTGTTTGTGTCTATTGTGTTTACAAGGCAACCTGTCCACGAGGGAGGGGGCGGGGCGGGGCTTAGTTCTATATCGACAAAAGGTGATTGGTCAGAGGTAAAGCTTTCAGATCAGCTTTAGATCGTCCAAACTGATTGGCTTCCCGTTGCAACTTGCCAAGCATAGAAATGAAAAGATGATATGAGGAATTATTTTCACCGGACATTATGACCGGAGAGATTTAAATATTTCTGACATAAACAAATTTTCCCGGTGAAATACCGGCAATTACTGGATAACGGAAACTCTGAATTGCACATTATCCTACTATATCAAACTCTCCACTGGATAAAATGCATAATGACAGCATCCAAGATGGCACCATCTCAGTCCACGTCAGTGTTAAGTGTCGTCTGTTTTTACTAACAAGTCTTATTTTTTTTCAACATTCATACTGAAGCAAAGCAAAGTATTTACATAGTGCATATGTGAACCTCATTTTTTGAAGAGTATGAGAATCTCTTTCCTGGACCATCTAATTGAGACATAAACTGCTCCGATTCTCTGAATCTAGGTCTCCACCTGGACACGGCACCGCATCTCCTCCTCCCCTCTAGCCATCTCCACTGCTCTGCCTGCGGCCTGCTGTGCACTCACATACACATTCTCTGGACAGAGACAATGGTGTTTGTGATTTTACTTTGTGCGTTGTCTGTGTGGCACTTACGAGCAAGCGATCATTTCTGGGTGAGTACATCTAACAATGTGTATTGTTCGGTGGACATTGCTTATGGATGCACTTGCTCTACGGCTGTTGTACAATCCGTGCAAACCCAGAAGTGGTTGGTACAGGACATGAACTTATAATGGAATTTACCTAGAGACTTAAACCTTACACCGCCTTCAGACTTTAAATAACTACTTTGCACTCAATGAGAGATTTCGTTCAGATTTAACGTTTGAAATGTCTAAGGAATCGTCATGTAAATTTGCTAAACAGAGTTGGTTGATTGCTTTACTATTATAAATATCTGATAATGTGCTACATAACCGTGGCCCTGGGTTGCTGTGTATTCAGACCCCAACTGATTTTAAATTTGTCTGGTCTAAATATTGTTCATCTCAATGTGCGCAGCTTGTTATCCAAAATGGGTATGATAAGAATATAGGTTAAATAAACAGATGCAGACATTGTTGAAATATCAAACTTGGCTGACAAAATCAGTTATTGATAAAGATATTAACATGGATGGATACAATGTTTATCCTGCTGACAGACCAAAGAAAAGTGGCGGTGTTGCTATTTATGTGAAATCAAAATGTCATGTCAGGGTAGTTCTGTCTGAATCTGCAAGCATTTGGAATTTCTGGCAGTGAATGTGGAAATTGCTAAGGGCATCTATGTAGTGTGTCAAGGCCTCCATCTGCCTTAAACGATGCGTTGCAGTCTTTGATGCACCTTTTATCTAGACTAAATGCTAGCAAAATTGTTTTAGCAGGTCATCTTAATCGGGATTGACTTAAGCCAGTATCTGACAATCTAAAATATTTTTCTGATTCCGTAAATCTTAATCAATCTTAATTCACACATTCGTCCAAATCTTAAATGCACTGAGAAGTCCACCTTAATTGATTTGATTCTGATTAATGTTCCTCATGAATTCTCAGCTGTGTTTTTTGCAATGACCTAAGTGACCATTGGGTTGTTGTTGCTATCAGGAACACTAAGGCCCTAAATTTAAAAACACACGTCATTTGTAAAAGGAATCTTAAATATTTTAATGAACAGGGGTTTTATCACTGAAGGTGTAAAAGGTGGTAAATAACATTTCTGTTGCACTTGACAAGAAGCAACATTGCACATGACTCTTTAATTGATCTATCCAAAGCTTTTGACACAGTTGACTGTGATGTTATAAAAGTTTTGACTTCCTAACTCAGGACTTTCGGTGCAAGCAGTCGCTTGGTTCTCAAGCTACCGTTGTTATAGCTCTCAGTGCATTAGATATGATGGTCTATGTTCTGATATTGTGTTCGTCTACTGGTGGGTACCCCAGGGCTCTATATGAGGTCCTCTTTTATTTACTATTTATCCGGATCAAAATGTGTCAGCTGCTATTTTATTTTTATGATGATGACACTGTTACCGATACTGCTGTGCCTCAACTCTTGTACAGGCCATTGAATACTTGCAAAATGCTTTTCTTGTCCAAAATACCCTTCTTCAGCTGGAACTCGTTCTAAATATAGATAAGACCAAACTTATGTTGTTTACCAACTCTGGGAATAGGCCAAAAAATATCCCTTCGGTGGCCACTCTTAAGGGAAGAGAAATAGAGGTTGTTAACGCCTATAAATACCTGGGTATTTTTATTGATGACTCCCTCACTTTTAAGCCACATGTGCAGTACCTGGTGAAAAAGCTGAGGCTAAAACTGAGTTTTTATTTTCTAAAAAAATTGTGTTTTATCTTTACGTAAAGAGACTTGTTGCCGCCACTATCTGTGTTGGTGATCAATGGTGATCTTTTATATATATATGCATACCTCTGCTTATTGTATTCATATTGTGATTCCTTGAGGTTCATGTGTTTCCGTTCTCTGGACTTCTTTATGCTGTTGTATTCAGTACCAAATGCCCGTACGGAAATTGGAAAAATGTCATTTGTATATTCTGCACCCTCAGCATTATACGTTGCAGAATGAAACTCAACTAATTATTCGTATTCAATGTTTTCATCCAAAGTGATAACAATTAAAGGCAGATTCCTTAAGATGTCAATGTTTATAATTTACCTGGTTACGAAATTGACCCCTGGAAATGTCTCTCTTTAAAACTGAGTTCCCTATGCTTGTTTTTTTTTTTTGTTATTTTTTTATTTTGTCTCCTTTTGGTTAAATAAAAAATAAATGCATCAAACCAGAAAGACAAAAAGTGAACAACTGTTGAAATCCTAGTTTTCCACAGTTTGTAGAGACAGTCAGGGTCAAATTGTTGGCCACACAATGACAACTTCTATCGCCTCATTTTGCCATGTTGGCTCATAAATGTAGATAGTGGCCAACCAGTTAAATAACTTTGCTAGCTTTGGGAAACAAATATAATCACATATTCTGCCAGAGTTGTGAAACCCTATGTGACTCAACAACACTGGTATTACACTTTATGTTGTACAGTGCAGTTCCTCTGGGAACCACCAGGCAGAGCCAGTCTTCTGTGTGGGGAAAGACAGAGGAAACAACTGCAAGAATTAAATGACGTGGCCTTGCGCTTATCTGCTGACTGTAACTAAACAGAGCAGAGTGAAAAAAAATACAGATAATGAGAGAGCAAGAGGGAGAGACTGTAAAAGTGAAGAGAAAAACACTTCACTTTTTCACTCCCTTTCTCCCACCTAGGAGAAACCAACCATCTTGTGAAGGTCAGAAAACTTCCTCCTACTCTCTACCGACCGTAAATCAAGCCTTTTAATGTTGCCAAAACACCTCCTCATTACAACTGGGTGATTTGCTGTGGGCTTAAAAGTGACACTTTTTCGGATTTTTCGAAATCTTTACTTACCTGAATGTAATGTTTATCGTAAAAAAAAATATTTTCACTACAATAACATCAGAGATTCTCCAGAGCGAATTTCGCTCTGGAGACTTTCAAGCTAAGTGAATTCCAGACAAACTCCCTCAGCTTTAAAAACCACACCAGTGTATCCTTGAAAACTGTCTCTGTAATTTCAGTAATTCAATGTGAAGAATTCACTTAAACACTGATCAATGGACATCCCAGTTTCCAGATCTCTGCAAGTTCTGTATAGTTTTAGTAGGTTCAGCGTGTTCTATGGAGATACTTTGTCTCTTTGCCTGCAACCATTTGAAGTAAATTTAGTCCAGTTTAATGTTGGAGGGGGACCCAAAAAGTCTCGTGTTGATATGAACTTCAGGAATATAACTGGGAAAGTTTTGCCAAAAATGAAGTTTAAAATTGTATCCATAGAATAAATTAAAATTATTAGGCCAAAAGGGTGATGTTTGTTTGTTAATTGTGTGTTGCTGTGGGGTTTGATGCTAAGATCAGAGATCAGTGCGCTGGGGCACTGTCGGGTCCAGGGTGGAGTCCACGTGAGCGCCGCCCAGCCTACTGCACCCCTACAATGATCTGGCTGCGCTTCGCCTATCTGACATCCAGGTGTCCTGCGCTGTCCTCGGCTACGTGGATGGGAGCTCGGGGCTTGTGGCCAAGTGGGGCATCGGTTACTGTGTGGCGGGCCTCCTCTTTGCACAGGGCGTTGGTAGGCGGGGGGGCGGTCTGTCACCGCTCCGGGCCTGTGGTCCATGCCTGGTGTCTGTGGCCCAGGTTCTCCACCTGTGGGTGTGTCTTTTGCCTGTATGTGGGGGTGGGTTGTATGTGTGTGCCTCGGGGGTGCAGGGTCTCCTTGCACTCTCTGGGACTGGTTTATGCCACATGCGTGGGTATCACTTTGCGGGCTCCCGGCTTCTCTGCGGGCAGGGGGTCTTCTGTGGCTGCAGGCCATTGGGCTCAGGGCTTTTCTGTGGTCGTGAGGGACTGTAGCTAGCTACAATAGCTGTCTATAGCTAGTTGCCTGGTGCCGCCCCCTGTGGTCGCCTGAGCGAATGCTCTGTATAGATTATGCACATTTTAGTTTTTAGTTTCATTTTTCATTTTAATACACCATGTCCATCAAAAGCTCATCAGCAGTGAGCTCCTACGACCACAATGCACTCGTGGATATAAAGAAGTTGCCTGAAAGAACAACTTTGGGACATTTCATCCGCTGATCCAGAGTGGCCGCTGGATATTCTACGCGCCAACACTTTCAACAAAGAAAATAGCAACAATAATGCAGTCGCGGTTCCACGGGTGATCCGATGGAGGAAGCACCGTGGTAAATGAGGAATCAGAATGAGGACGCAACCTTACCCTCCACCTCTGCCCAGCATTCTTCTTGCCAATGTCCAGTCCCTGGAAGTTAAGATGGATGACTTTCGGGAGAAGATTACATTCCAACAGGACACAAGAAACTGTTGCTTCCTCTGCTTGACGGAGACATGGCTGAATTGCTAGTGCCAGACCACGGCATACGTGCAGCCCAGTCCTTCTCCGTGTTTCAAGCCGACAGATCGGGGGAGTCGGAGAAATCCAAGGGTGGAGGCGTCTGCCCTATGATCAACAGCAGCTGATGTAACCCCAACAACATCTAGACTCCGAAGCTTGAACAGCTGACCATCTCATGCCGTCCATTCTACCTCCCCTGAGAATTCAGCACGGTTATCATCATAGCAGTTTATATTCCACCACAAGCGGACACCAACACAGCACTATCGGACCAGGCAACAGGGCGAACCTTAAAAAAAGTTCTGCCTAATTTCCATCAACACATCACGTGTGCCACCAGGGGAGAAAGATGTTTGGACCACTGCCACACACCGTACAAGAACAGATACAAGACTGTCTCGCTCCCTGCTTTTGGGAAATTGGACCACGCCGCCATCTCGTTGCTTCCTGTTTACGAGCCTAGCATTGTACGTGGAACGGTAGTGACAAGGGACGTAAAGCGGTGGTTGGACTAATCAGAGGCCACGCTTCAGGATGCTCTGAATGACGTAGACTGATGCTGCAGTTCACATACTGGCCGTACAGCTCCACGGACGACGTAGTATCCCAGGTTCCCATTCTGTATCACTGTACCGGGTTATTGCATACTGTGCTGTATTGCGGTTCGGTGCTACAATATTGCTGCGCCGTACTGTTGTATACTGTACTGTATATCTCAAGACACTCGCTCACATTATTCACATGCCACTTTACTGCACATATCTGTAAATACATAGTCCATTCCTTTTATTTATATTTTGTATTCACAATTAGTATATTACCTTTTTTACTCTTATTTTATTCTATTTACTAACTGAATTTAGTAAACTAACTTTAGTTAGTTTGTTAATTAGTTGGCTATTGCGCAAGTTAGTACTTCTTTTGCATAATCTCCGGGTGTGTTGCAATGTCATCTCTACTACATATATGTATGTGACAAATAAACATCTTGAATCTATACGGCTGCAGGAGGCTTCGGAGCCTTTTTCCCCACTGCTTGGAGGTTCTATGATAAAATACCAACCATATACACCAGAACAAAATCACACACACACACACACACACACACACACACACACACACACACACACACACACACACACACACACACACACACACACACACACACACACACACACACACACACACACACACACACACACACACACACACACACACACACACACACACAAATAAAATAAAAACCACACCAGTGTATCCTTGAAAAGTGTCTTATTTCAGAAATTCAATGTGAGGAATTCACTAAAACACTTATCAATGACATCCCAGTTGCCAGTTGTGTACAGTTGCACTTGGTTCAGCGTGTTCTATGGAGATACTTTGTCTCCTTGCCCACAACCATTTGAAGTAAATATAGTCCAGTTGGCTTGCCTTAAATAACATACATTTAATTAAAGCAAAAAATGACATTAGGAAAATATTAAATTCTTATGTTATGTTTGCGTGAAGTGATTACTAATTTGGTTTAAAATTCTGGTCAACATAAATTAAGGCTGAAAATAGGTACCTGCCCCGTCCAGCGGCTAAAACCAAAAAGTCTTGTAGGTGATGTCAACTTCATGCACTTTACTGGGACAGTTATCAAAAAAAAAAAATCTAGTTTAAAATAGTATAATTCCAATAAATTTAAATGTCCAGGCCAAAAAGGTGGAAATGGGTTTGTTAATTTATTGGTGTTAATGTAGGTTTTAATGCTAAGATCAGAGGTGTTTATGTTCTCTTCATTGTGTTTCAGTCAAAGAGACATGAGGAACTCATCACATCGACAGCATAGTGTTCAAGGTTAAGCATCAAGATTAAAACAATGTTAAACTGTTCATAGCAGGACCTTGCCGGGCGTGTTACAACTGAGAAACGCAAATGCAGTCCAACAGGGAAAACTTTTAAACCTTAACATTATTGAATCTTCTTTTTGAAAACGAGAAGGTTCCAACATTGTCACAGTCTTAAAAAATAGGATGCAATCTACGTATTTCATGAGGTTTTGCCAGGTTTTTTTGACTCTTGAACTTATCGGGTCATTTAGGTACATCTGCACTAAAATAAAAATAAAAACTAGAAACGGGGAATTGTGCTGCTTCTCACTGGCAGGTTGCAGTTTTTATTTAAAATCCTGCCTTTTGGAACAAACATTCCATCTATCGAGAGATTTACCTTTTTTCTTTTGTCCATTCTTCTGTGAGTCCTCATCGCCATTCTTCTCCTCGCCGGAGTCATCAGACTTGGCCTTCAGGTTCTCCTTGCTCTCCTCGTTGCTCTCCCTCTTCTCCTTTGACTCCTTCTTCACAGACATCTTCTTGGAAGGCTGGGGAAGAGCAACGCAGTTAGATAGGCTGCTTAAATCTACCTGTATTAAGTTGGTGCCCAGTATTGGCAGTGTAAAATGCAATTCTTAAAATAACTTTCAGTAGTAGGACAAAATTTGCATTTACATTGAGCAGACATACATATTCTACTGCCACATACAATAAATGTACTTGCAAGTGCCAAGAAAGCTTAAATGAAGGAGAACAATAATGAAACTGCATTTCATTAAATGTTTATTCACAACATGTTCAAATAAAGTTTTGAATTTATACTAAAGGTTAAGCACTCAAGTGGTAATTGGGGTTATAACTCCATTATGGTACACTCCGCATCCAGTAGAAAAAATACGCTGAACAAACTTGCAAACCCATATGCACAAGCAGTACTTTAATCAGCACAGATTATCTCTGTTAACGTATGCCATGCCTGAGTTTAGTAAAAAATAAAACGGCACTCGGGGATTCCCTCCCAAAGTTTCTGCAGGAGCCGCTGACCGCAACACGCTACAGCAACATTTGACGCCGAGTTTTTGTATGACAATCATGCAAAGAACAGGAAATTCAGTTAGTGCAATAAAAACTACAGGTAGGTCAGGTTTCACATCCCGAAAGCATGCACACATCACCAGCTTTAGGCTATTTTAAACCTAATGCAAACTAATCATTACACAAAAAGACCCAATTCAAAAAGGTACCACCTCGGTCGTTGCTAGCGCAAAAAATTAAATAAATAAATAAATAAAAAAGGGAACAACCATGAAGTCTCAATGAAAACAAGAAAAGCCATGCAAGATATGGATTAAATTTGCAAGTGTATACAAAAAACTGCAAGATGGGAATTCTGCAAAAACGGTGACATTGAGCCAAAGGTGAATATGCAAAGTTCTTACAAAAACATAATTAAAATGATGATGATCCAAAATTCAAAAATGAGCAAAAGATATAGGGGATTCAATGTTCATGCCTACAAAGTGCATTATTTTTCCAATACCCCTGTAATTCAAAGACGCTTTGCATCTTCAATCCATAATTGCAAAAAAGAGGAAAAAAACAAAAACCTTGCCAAAGATTAACATTGAAGCACTATGCATTGAATTACAGTGATCAAAACACATGTATGTGACAAATAATCTCTTGAACTTGAACTTGAACAGTTACTACTCCATAGCTGTGCTATTATTTGAAATGAATTTACACCAGTCTTCACCATAGAATGCAGTGTTCAGCCAGGCCAAGGTGTGTTTGAATGCTGAGATCAGAGGTGTGTGCTCTCTCCATTGTTTTTGAGTCAGAGAAGAGACATGAGGAACTCATCACATCTACAGCACAGTGTTGTCAACCTTAAAGCAATGTTGTACTCATTGTACATAACACAACCTGGCTAATTGTTGCCATAAAACGCCTTTTTAAGGGGTGCAAGGTTTTGACCATAGATCGTGTGTCCATTGTTTGAAATGTATGGAATGTAGAGGTTTGAGGACATTCATATTTTTTGGCGCTTCAATCAGAGCGAGTAGCTCCGGATAAGAAAATCGTCTTAATTCTTTAAATACCAAAAAGAACCTGGCTACGGAACAGGGGTTTTGCATTGAAAAATCCATACTTGTTGAGGCAATATCAAATATCAAAACGCATGAAAGATTTAAAGACTGAGGATTTCAACGTGTTAAAACTCTACACTTTGACAACAATGCTGTGCAACCCCAACTAAATTCGTCACAATTGGGCATCCATCTTGAAACCATGATAAAAATTCCCCACAATGCAAGCAGAACATTCCCATTCCATTCCCAAATAATCCACACCATTTCCAAAATGCCCAGCAGCCGGTTGTTGCGCCTCATCGCTGTGTTTGCGACCAGCACAAGCTTCCCCTGTCGGACTCGGGATGATACAAAATGGACCGCTCTTTCGTATTTCTCAGGGAAGAAAAAATAAAACGTGCAAAAAGGACTAATCTGTTCTGACCTGTTCGGTTGAGACTGAGTGGTCTGATTGCAGCTGTTGTATACTTTTACTCTGCAAATGCAATTTTATTTTCATTGCGCATTCTATTTATTAAAATGAAAAAAAAAAAAAGTGAACTCTTCATTTAAAGGCAGTATTGTATCCCGGAATTATTATTACACCTTTGAATTTAACGATGCTGAATATCGGCACAAAATATTAACACTGGGCAGCCTCAGTCAAAAAAATATTAGTATTGGCCCTACATGCTAACACCAAAAGTACACCACGCATATTGGTGCAGCGTACAGCCGCAACACGGAGTGTGATTTTTCAGCGGCTACGTGATGAAGTCGGACTGTTGTTGTCATCGAGAGAGGATGAATATTGAAAACGCCAGCGATTTCAATATTTTTTAACACACAAAGCTTGATAGTACGTTTTATGTCTGAAATACCACCAATTTATATTGGTGGTATTTCAGCCAGAAATATATGCTTATTACTTATTGTGTCAAAAAATACACTTCTTCTAATCACTTGTTTAAAAAGGTCATAACCTTGTTGATCTTGTTTAGACTCTCACAATATGCCCTTTGATCGCCAACTCTGCAGGAACTTTAAGTTAAACAAGGTCTTGCAGTTATTCAGTTAGGTATAACATAATGTTTTTATAGTAGTGTAATAAGTAGTGTGATAACTAACCCTTCCATAAATAACTTAATATATTTGAAATGTGAGCTACAACTTAAATTGTTGAAATTGGTCAGTGGGACATTTTTTTTACTGTGTAGCATTACTTCTACATATTAGTTATTAGATTGTTCTTTGTAGTTAAAACAGCTCTTGATCAATAAGCAAATCAGACAGCAGCTCCAGGTCTCGGATACAATAGGCTCCTATAAAACATTTAAATTGATTGCACTCTTTACAAGAACATTTCTATGCAGTTCTATCTTGTGTCTTTACGGAAAAGGCTCGCATAGCCGTGCACGTTTGAAAAACTAGACCTGTCGTGCAAAAGCAGAGAAATTCCGCGCGGCTGACGTGGCTAGGGGTAGCTGCAACAGTGGATTAACATGGATTTAACAGGAAGCGTGCACTTATGGCACACCATGCCTGTATGCTACACCAACGCGCCTGGTCTACTACCATCATTTTGTGCAACTGGTGTGGGTGTGCATGCGTGATGTGCTTTAAGCATTGTGTGTGAGGTGGGAGAGCACAGGGAGCTTTCAGAGGCACAGCAGCGGCGGTCGTCCATGGGTGTGTGTTGGCTTGCAGCGCATGGAGGGTAAACTTACGGGGAATCTCCGAGAATCTCGGACCTGCCCGACGGTCGGTGGGCAGGACACGGTCCGTGCAACTACCTCAACCTGAACAGAGGGAGGGAAGGGAAAGTAAGACGGGACAGGGCAGGAAGATGGAGATGTACTGGTTTCTCACACACACACACACACACACACACACACACACACACACACACACACACACACACACACACACACACACACACACACACACACACACACACACACACACACACACACGCACACGCACACGCACACGCACACGCTAAACCTCTATGGCAGATAGCATGGGTGGAGGTTTTAAAAAAAATTGTGGAAAAAAAATAACTGTTTTATTCGCCGATTCATTTAAATTACCCAGAAGCTTCTGTTTGCCCATTACAATTATTTTATGTAGCAAACATCACACACGCTTTTTTTTCTATTCAAAATCAGCACATGGGAGGCCATGGCACGAGAATGTTTTGAAGACCCGGCGTTAAAGCTGATGTGGACTAGTGTGTTGCTCTCTCAGCAGAACACTAGGGGAGTACAACTTTCCCAGCTGTATAGTGGGATTACTAAAGTAAATCTCATCTAGATGGCTTATCTTGTCTTCCTGCATCAATTACAAAAATTGATAGTCAGAATATTTAAACAAATGCAAGAAGCGATTTGACCATCTTTACCCGGGGGGCAGGTGGCAGACACTGACATGCAGGTGTGTGTGTGTAATGAGGGAGAAAATCACTTTAAGTGGACAACGTTGCCTTCCGGCCCAGGTATGAGAAGTGACTGTGTATTCAACAATAACACAGAGAATGATGCAATGTTGTAGATGGTGATTATGAGGACAGAGGAATGCTGAATCATTCTGCAAAACCAGAATGCAGAGCCATCACTCACACCAGAGGGAAACTGCTGAGACCTTTGTACGCTGACAAGGCTCTGACCACAATGCTGCTCCTCCCCAAAAGGAGGTTGTTTGGAAAATAATTCACCGCTTTGAATGATACAAGAGGCAGGAAAGGCCAACATGAAGAGCATTTTCTTCTTTTCTGGAAAAATAAAACTATTAATAGATAAATGCTGCTATTAAATCACTGGGGTTCTACTTCTTCCTTTCAAGACACAAAGCCGGAGTCATTTGGTTGAAGCCTCAATAGCAAGCAGCCACTTTATGAGGTTTGCTCATATTTTTTAGACCGACGAGAAAGAGGCATTTGTGAAGCGAGTGCGTCTCTCGTGGGAGGGTGGTGATAGCTTAGGTGTGGCAGCCCAACTCAACATCTCCACCCTGCACATAAAGACCATGTACACAGCCACAGTATCAGACGGTGGGTAACGCACAAGCCACGGAAGACTGACAGCCCAAACAGATGTCACTATGCAGGAAATCCAACACAGAAAAGACTAAAGTTCAAATTTTGACGTATGAGTTTCAAATAAGCAGTAGTTCTCCATATGGGGTCCTCCCAGAGGTTCCCAGGGATCACCAGCAAAATAAAAATAAATGTCACCATTATATATTTTCTAAGACTAACACCATTCGAGTATCTACAACAATTACCGTTTTGATCTGCCTATCATTAACAGGTCTACTATTTTATATTATATATATGTTTTTTATTTTAAAAAATTTAATTAGGTAATTTGTGCCGTTACGTAAGGGATTTGCAGCATGACGTGTTACCTGGGGAGCAACATAGCCCAAACCCCCTAAGAATAGCAGCAGCCTACATTAAGGGGTGTGTTTATTGAAGGGGATCCCTAAAAGGACATCCCTTCCCAGGCTTTCGCCGGGGCTCATCTCACTCTGTGCTACCAGACCCCCCAGTTATTCCTGGCTCTGATGACATGACCCATATTCGACTCCAATGGCACTTGGCACAACCGCGGGTACATGCACTCTACCTCACTGCACGTTAGCATCTGGCTGTCTTAAAAAAAAAAAAAAAAAAAAAAAAAAAGGAGGGCAGGAGTGGGGTTACTCCGGTCACTGTTAGCGACAAGATAGCGCCCCATTCACTCCACAGGTCAGAAATAGAAGCAGCCACCTGCCCCTGAGATGCGCCTAGTGACTGCTTACTGCTACGGCTGTAAGTGGAGATACAGATCCACCTGATGTGAGCTGGCTTGAGTTGGGGTTGAACCACTTTAAGTGGACAAATTATGCTCCTTTTTACACATGTTAATATACTGTAGGTTTATGAGGTCCCCAAAACATGTTTGTTTGTTTTTTTTTGCTGAAAATAGCACTCAGATTATGCATTTAAGCCACAGCTAACACGTCTCTAAAAGTCCATTGTGTTCCTGACGCTGTTTAGATGGGAGGAGCCACCCTCAGGAGGCCGTGAGTTATGTGAGCCAATCGGGTTTAAGCATGGCTTTCGGGTTTCAGGTTATTTACTGTAACTAATTTCATTGTCCCATATATTGCATATTGGTGACCCCTGAACTAGTTTGAGGAGACAGCATTATGAAAATAGCTTGCTTTAGCTTAAATTACACGCATGCTGTCCCGGAAAGGTCTATTTCTGGTCAGAAGACTCTATAGTTTGATTCTGGGTAACCTCATGCCACCATGACATCTCCCAACATCTTAGTTCTCTCTTTGACCCTCCCAAACTACCATCTTTACTCGTAATAAAAAAGGAAAACCTAGGGTGTTTTGTATATTCCCATGTCTTTACAAAGGAAATGCAGAGCTAGTTGGCAGACCATTACAATTAGGGGTGGGGGAAAAAATCAATACAGCATAGTATCGCGATATTTTGCGTGGCGATATACACACAGGATACACGGACGGCAAATATTAATATTTTATTATATAAATCGCACATGTGAATTACAGCTGTTGATAGAATAATACAATCTTTTCAATTCAAATCAATAAAACTACTCGTTAGTTACAGTTTGTGCTTCCAATGGAAACATTGCGGAGCTGGAATCAGCACCAGGAAGTCAGAAGAAAAACGAACGTTATGTGTCAGCGACGACGTTTAACTACGTGATGTGTATGGCACAGTTATCATTTCCGTAGATATAAGGACCCGCGAGTATTATTCTCATTACCAGCCATCCATTGATTGTCTGTTGAAGAATCAATAAACATGTTCTACCATGGGAAAAAAAAGGTGGAACTTATTTCAATATTCACAACACGACTGGTGAAAATGGGTGAAAAAGAGAAAGTTCTGTTTAGCTCGTCTCATACAAAGTGAGTATTTTAAAAATGGTGTCTTTGCATGTAAACATAACACGTATTGGATGTGCCATCTGTGTACTGACCACATTGACGCATGTGCAAGTTTGCGTCATGGCATCAGCGTTTTCAAGAAGACCAAAATTGAGAAAAAAGATGCGTTTTAAACTTGAGGGGAAACTCAGGTGAGAAGTAAATAAATAATATATTGCAATATATCTCAGTATCATATCGCAATACTTTGTGTATTGCAAAACATAAAGAATCGCAATATTATTGTATCAGGACCCACGTGTCGAAATTGTATCGTACCTTACCATGCATTTTAAAAGGTTCTTACAATGAGGAATGATAACTTTGTTATCAGGCCCTTCAAAGAGCCCCAAATAGAGAGAGAGCCCCAAGGACATTGAGGCTAGCCAGCAGCATCAAACATACACTGCTCTGTCTGGGTGTGCAACAGTTGTATTGTGTAATTACCCCCCTAAACCACCAAAATACCTTTTCTAGCCCCAACCATCAGGGCTATTAGCGGCTGAGTCATCCACCATCGGATTATATTCAGTGAAGTAAAAATATACATTAGAATACTGTCATCCAACAGTGTTCTTAATGATGATGTTGCATGAGTTCTGTGTCTAATGCAGAGGTCAGACTACGTGATTATGGCCTGATATTCCACTGGCCGACAGGTTTTTGGAGATCGCTGAGCAAAGCCCCAGATTGGAAAATCATACCGCGCTACCGTGAGCGACGAGCGTGTGGCGTGAACTACTCACAACGTGATCTGACAAGACATTAAGCAGCATTAAATTCTGCTTTCATTCTCTTTTTTTTTTACAGTGATTAAGAATACAGTAAAAAATAAATAATCCTGTTCCACGCATCTTAGCGCGTCAGTCACTTTTCACGTGTGTTTGTGACAAAACGTATATTGGAGACCCAACAGACTCTTCTGGGATTCCTCCTGGTGCAATATCCTGTAAAGTGTGACCCCCTGTCGCCGAACAGTCATGTAGTGTGAAACCACAAGCCTGCAAGATTCCCCAATCACAAGACAGAAAGTTGTGTAGTGTAAACAGTACAGCGATCTGATGACTTTGAAAGTCTTGTAGTGTGTCCATGGCATAAGCCACCAAGCAGTGAGTCTTTCACAATCAAGCTAAATTCTACCATTTAATTTAAAGTCATTTTCATGTGGTTCCCTTGGAAAAATAGAGGGAATTTCTCCTGATTTGCAACATGCTAAATATTTCCAGTTTAAAGTGCCCGATAGAGACCAGGTTAGGAGAGAGGGACACAGAATTGTGTTTCAAGCAAAGTGCGTGAAGACACTCGGCTGAATTAAAAATATAAATAGAGCCACGCTTCAAGATACACAGAAATTAAATACAATTAAAAATAATATTGAATGGGTCATATCACAATGTGTGCAATAGAAAACTAGGATTTCACTCTTGAAAAGTCAAAAGGTCACGTTGGCATTGTTGTGGCTGCTAGCATGGGAAGATGGTGCCTGGGGAATCAAACTGGCAGCTCTGACGTTATTAGTACCTCCTCAACTCAAGACTGTGGCCAAACTTGTTGTTGACCATGGCTCCATATGTGAAATAGGCACTGGGATTAAGGATTACAGACCCACCTGTGGGTCTTTTGTAGCGATCTCTCCCGGGGTGGGCCAGTTGTTGGCATCGCCAAAATCTCCAACCTTAAAGAAACACACCAAATAAATTAAAAAGAGAGTTAGGGTTGGAGAGAGGACATCTCCTCATACTGTAGCAAGGCTGGTTATTCAAGTTTTACACTCAAGGTAGAAGCAGGTCTAGAGCGCAACTAAAGAAAAGTAGAGAAACTAAATAATTTATAACATATATATGGATTTCTTTTGGATGATATAAGATCTTCCATGAAAATTTAGCCATGCACACACACTCTGTAATTTCCCTCTTGGCATGAATAAAGAATCAATCTCAAATCAGCAGACTCTTCCCTGTACAAAAATACTTCTGACACAGTAGCATCGACATTTTGAATATGAGAAAATAAAAGTAAAATATTTCCTGGAAGGGTTGAAGTGTCAAGAAACCTGAGCAGATGCAGGGAGAAATTTGATATGTTCTCTGTCTTTATTTTGCCGTACTGCCAACAGGATTATTACTGCCATGCATCAGGGTGCTGTCACATATGTGCAGTGCTAGGGCCAATCAGCAATTACCAACTGGAGGTGAATTATGAATTAAATTTTCCAGGAACATCAATTTGCATCCAGACGATTAAGTCAATTTCCTCAAACAGCTCTAGTCACACAGCTACTGATAAACTTTATAGCCTAGTGCAAAATACCAAGCTGCTTAACTGAAGGAATTTATTGCACTTCATAAAAGGGTGAGAAGCTGAATTATTTGCCTTTAATCACAAAACTGACATGGTGATCCTGAGTGTTGATAAATTGAAAATGGATGCTGTAGTCGTTATAAGATTTTAAAAGTACAGTAAATTAAGTCTGTTCGACAAGCACAATATGGCAATGAGATTCAAAACACTGTTGAAATAGAATTAGAAAGTAGGGGAAACATGTGAAATAAACTATGTTTGTCTTCTTCTTCTTGGCTTTTGATGAGTATTTAAATCAGAGCAACGTTGGGAAAATATCTTGAGTACCACAACAGTGTAACAGGCAGTCTCCGTGGTGTTTGAGTTACTGCAGCGAAATGACTCCATCAGTTATTCACAGCGCAGCCGCCTCATGTCGAGGCTCATCACATCGTATGCGAGCTACAAGGCAAACTATATAAACGCATTGATCTGATTAAGTGATACCCCTTGAAATGCATCATCTTGTAAAGTTACCCCACATGTTTACTAACTAGAGATGCACCAACTGCAATTTTCTTGGCCAATTGCTATTTCAGATTTATTTTTTTTTTTTTCAATATGCTGCTGATTTTGATTTCCAATCTGCTGTACGTCAATGACAAATACATCCCGTGATCTGATTATGCTCACGTGATAGGAAAGCTGCACATACGGACGGCCACCGCAATTTTCAATTACCACAATAGTGCGATTGTGGATTCTGAGTTCATATAAAATTGAATGAGACTTTCACCAAGTTTCAGTATAATTCAATGTAAAGGTCCAGTTCAAACTTCAAGTGAAACTCTCACTTTAAGTGCAAATAAACGTTTATATTATATCTATATGGTACTCCGCAAATAAATTGCAATCATTACAAAATAATTAACAAATTAAATAAATGGCCGACTCTTCTCACTTTTGTTCACTGGAAGTCCTCCCATCACCGTGCGTTAAACCAACTGAATCAAATCGAACGGCTCGTTTTACTGAGTGACTCGTCAAGAACCGAGTCTCAAAAAAAGAGTCAAACTTTTCATCACGAGCGGAGCTCCGCTGTGACAGGGGTAGATACCAATCTGCATCGTGTTAGAATATTGTCAGGCGATGAATAAATGCACTGCTTCACAGCAGATGTGAGAGGAGAAGAAGGGGATACAGAACTCAAGGTTGTAGAATCTGGTCCAATACAAGGGATCATGACATTAAATTACAATAACATATATACATTTTTTTAAATTGCGTAGTTTTGGCTGGCATTTCGTACCTGCGTATTTTGACTAAGAATTGCGTAGTGGGTACACAAAATGTGTGCAGGTTGGGAGGTCTGCAGATACTTGCTCAACCAAATATAAAACAAACAAAAAACACACTGGAACACACACGCACGCACCCACACACTGTCAGAGCATTTCAGCGTATATACACACATGCACGCACAGACAATCACAAGTCCAACATTCACAAATATTCACATTAACAATGAACAGTTTCACAATATATAACTACCCGATTGGGTTATAAAAACCTGTTCTACCATACACAAGTATGGTACAACACATTAAACTGCATAGTAATGTTAAAAATGAAATCAGACCAAAACTATAGGCTAGATTATCACACTAAACCACCCTTCAAATATCATAAGCATATTTATAGTTGCTGCTTCTAAGTTTATAGAATGTGTTGGCCTTAAGACTTAAGAATGCTTGGTATAATTGCTGATGATGATTTGCTTTGACAAAAACAAATAAATTAATTAAAAGATTAGGGTAAATTAAAATTGCAATAAGATCAAACTGCTTCAATAAAAATGCTTATCTAACCGGCAACTATGAATCACGATTGTATCAAATTCACTCTCTATGAAATAGACCTTTAGGCTACAATAGGCCATTGGTATATCATCCCCAATACCAAGAGCAGACAAGTGGCTTCACTTAAGCTTTTTGTCACCTAAAAGGTCATTTGATGCCTCCAATTGAGGATAATGGATTGTATCTCCATCGTTATTTTTTAATTCCCTTAAATGTAATGTAATGCACTCACTCAAAGCTTAACAGAACTTGGAATCTGCAGTGAAAATATGTCATCAGTCCGTCTGCACAGAAGGGCTGGGCGACATTGAAATCTCCAATATTTTTGACAATATTGACAGTATGACAATATTATGGGGATGATTATTGGTGCTTTACACATACCACATTTACACATAAGAAATATTTGAGAAACAATCAACAGTGATATTTTGAGCAAGCATGTGTTGATTACTCATGATTTTACTCTAGCAGCCTTTATAGACATATGTCATGACATTATGATAAACAAAAACCCACAAGCCACAACCTGCCCCCACACACCCACACCCACACAGAAAAGGCCCTTACCTTTCCTCCTCGTCTGGGTCTGGGTGGGTTTCCTGCTTTTACCACCTTGGCTGGACCTGAAGGTTCTGTGGACACACGATTAGGAACAACATTAGAACAGGCTCTGGATACAAACAGGCCACGGACACATCGGTACACAACACAAGAACATAAGTAACGAAAGTGATGAAAATACCAAGGCAGGAATGCTGTAGCCCGTCTGTAAAGAGCACAGAGACATTTGAGCACTTTAGGAATCTGCTTATGGGAAGCACGTGAACGCCCTGATGCCCTACTCCATGTATCAGAGAATTGTACTGTCTGCTGGAGGTCTACACTCCACTGGGTGCTGCCTGGTTATTTATTGTAGCTTCTTGACAGAGGCAGTATTAATAAGATCTTTTGTAAGAAAGAAAACATGAAGCACATCTGTTTCATTCGACATTCCCCACAGACTGGGAAAAATGGAACAATGTATATGCTGGTCTCAAACATGCCCTACGGAAACAGGTAACCAATGTCAGAATAATCTGCGAGTCTTAGTTAAAGCTTTGTCCATGTCAATCAAATAACTATTCCTTTGCCAGGATTAGGAAATTAGATTTGCCACGCAATTAGCTTGTGGAGTGAAAACCAAAAGCGAACTCAACCATTTACTAGAACAGTGAGTGAAGATGACAAACACTCCCGCCATAGTTGGCAAAGAAACAAGTGATTAAGTGGATAAAGAAAGTAACTTCAGGGTGAGCGTGAGGGCAAAGAGACCAGCATCAACAATGCCAAGCAATGCTACCAAAAAATATTCATGCCAGGAGAAGGTAATCAGTCTGCAGGCTGAAAAGAAGCTAAAGACCAAACAGAACAAAAGGGGAACTGTGGACTGGACCCAGAGCTGTGGAAACATTTGTAGTTTTGTATCTTGCCCAGAATGTGGTTTCAAAATGTTTGCATGGCGCTGGGCACTATTGTCCGAAACTTGTATTACAGTCAGTTTGCTTTCTATTTTGGACAGTAAGGTTGTGAGTAGCAATATAATTCTTTCCTCAGAAAGAAAGAAATTCAATAGAACAAAACACACAAAGCTTTTGAAGTGTACAATACTCATGTTTGTATTTGTGGCCTCTCTTTTTATAAAATTCCTCTAGAGCTACTTCCAAGTGTCTAATTAAATCTCTTTTTTTTTTTTTCCATAGTCCTCCTGCACGTTTTGACTTATAGAAAAACAATGTCCATAGTGTGGATGAGGCAGCCATTTAACCCTAAAGGCAGGGCTCCAGACTGAGACCATTTTGGGAGACAGCGATACAAAATTGTATAACAAGGAACACATCATCGTATATCATGTGAAACACAAGGGGAGGGGGAGGGGGAGGGGGAGAGAGAGAGAGAGAGAGAGAGAGAGAGAGAGAGAGAGAGAGAGAGAGAGAGAGAGAGAGAGAGAGAGAGAGAGAGAGAGAGAGAGAGAGAGAGAGAGAGAGAGAGAGAGAGAGAGAGAGAGAGAGAGAGAGAGAGAGAGAGAGAGAGAGAGAGAGAGAGAGAGAGAGAGAGAGAGAGAGAGCGCCGAGGCTCTCACAGTGTCCCCAATATCAACACTGACCACCACATATTGGTTGTAATTTTTTTTTTCTTTTTACTATTTAAAATGGGTAAAATCTTATTTCAGTGTAAAGCTGCCCAGGACCACTATGGTACTGGCTCCTATAGGGTCAGTATCTACGGGACCAGATTGCAGATTTCTGTGCCTCATTTCAGTACCATGCCCAAGCTGCCAATCTAAATATCAACCCTCCGGTGCTCCGAAACTGCCACGCGTGTCTTCACTAAACATTATGGTTTGGAGCACGCACACTTCAAATCCTCTGTAGGACGCACTTCCCTCTCCAGTGCGACTCGAGCGAAAACAGCAGCAGTGCTCGTCAATGTCACATTATGGTCGCTTAGCAAATCAGATAAAAGAGGCGGGTCGTAAAAGTTTTCACTAGCAATAACGTCCGGGTCATACAAACTCTCAGTTATTTGTTAACATGTGAAAAGCATACGAAAATTTATTAAGGACAAATGGGTTTAGTTCATGAAGGAAAAAAATCTCTAAAATAGCACCGATCTAAAAAGAAAAAAAAAATGTTTTAAATACTTTTTGATTATTTTTTTCTGTTAAAGCACTACTTCACTTTGTGACTTTTTCCTTTAAATAAAAACAACATAGTTATTTCTGTAAATTTGCAATTTATTACCGAAGCATTTATCAGTAATACAGTTAAGATGGGAAAATATTGTTATAGTAGGTAAAAGTGTTTTGTTCCATGTTGATTTCAGCAGTGCTCCTAAATTTTGTGCTGGTGCTTATAAAGTTTTCAGTAGGGAGCATCAGTGCTACTAGTGGAAAACGTTAGTCTGGAGCCCTGCCTAAAGGCCAAATTATACTTTCCACTTGGCATGAGCGTCAGCGCGTCGTAAATTTCGTCAGCTGCTCATGTCGGCAGATGTACGCGCACCTCCCCGATTCTACCACTGTGTGGACTTGTACGAGCCTACAAGCGTGCCGACTCCACGTGTTAGTGATGTTCTTTGGCAGGTTTGCTAAACACTACACAAACAAGACAACACAATAAAAACAGAATTTTAAAAAAGTTCACCAGAAAATATGTTGACAATAACCACTTGAACCTAAACTTTCGGAGTTGGTGGTCAGTATTGATTTGGTTATTATTATTATTTTGATTTCTGGGTGTGCATGTGTAGAATGCGTCCCCGTATGCAGAAACCCAAATCCGGTACGTACAGAACCACGTACGTGTCCACTATCCGTGTACATTTTGGACTATAATCAAGTATCCATTTTGGATACATGACTGTATCCATTTTGCACTTGCACCAAGCTTAACCCATCAAAATGGTAGGAAAGTAGGAAATCGCTTTCTTTTTGGTGTCTTGGGCAGCAGTGTTACAGGACGCAGTAGAGAGGCGGTGGAGTTAAAGGGGCTGACTGTGCCGTCACACTCCCAGTGACACAGAGTGCAGATCTAAGTAATCTCCTTATGGGGGATCAAACTGAAGGTCAAAGCCAGTGACACAGTGGCAGGAAGAGACTACAGACACAGACAGAGCCATGATGAGCACTTAGCTAAGCCTTAAATATAGACCAGCGCCTTTGTCTCCACTGACAGAAAGAGAAGAGTGTAAATAGGCACATGTCTATCTGCGAAGACCTCAGTAGAAGAGAGGTGTAACCAGTGAGATGACACTGCATGTTTTCGTACTTCACTGCAGCACATTTTAAGGACTTAAACTGTTTGTACATGGATACACTGAAGCCAATGTTTCAAGAAACGCATCTTTAATGTCCAGTGGGACTGCAAGATGGGGAAAGAAATATGTAATGTGGAGTAAACCTGTTGGATACTGGAGATGCTAGCAGATGCTAGAATTTTAGATGCCGGGTGGTGCATTTCTCTAATTTCTTAGGAGGTAGGATAGTCAATAGCCCCTGCAGCCTTGCATTAAGCTATTACAGTTAGGCTTGTCAATATTTCGGTTCTGAAAAAACATGGATGAAATTGCTATTGCCTTATCGTCTGAATCTGGGTAAGAAAGGCAAAAAGCTAGTTTCCCCCCAAAAATTATCCGTTTATTAGAGGACAAAATGGTGTAGTCTGAGAGAGTCTTAAAAGGACAGTTTGCAAAACAACAGCCTCGTAAGACACTGTGTTGCCCATCCAATTACAGCGGGAGATAACTTGAGTTATTTTCACATTACCCTAAGCTACACTTGACTTGCATACCTATTTGTTTGCACACAATAAATCATCACAAAGGCTACATTTGAAATTCATTCTGCACAACATTCTGTAACTGAGTGACCATCAGAATATTCAATGACAAAAAGACCATGCTATGTAGCTGAAAACATGCCAAGCTTACCAATCGTATCACCAGAAAGCAAGCCCTCCCTTGAACACGCTTTGAAACTACTTTGCATTGTTAATGACCGAAAACAAACTCACGAGTCTTATGATATGCAGTCATGCATAGACTTAATAACTTTGAGATTTAATTTAATATATAGAGGAAAGTGGTTAGCTTTATTATCTCAGCACAATCAATCAAATATAATATACTATTGTGTGTGACTTGGCAAACCCTATAAATTTGCTCTGGCTGGAAATATAAACTACATACAAACATACTTGTTCAGGTATGTGCTCTGATGTGTTTTCAATCATAACATAGCACTACGCTAATATAAATGTGTATAGATTTGCCACCACTGAAGCAACAACAGAGCCCAAACCACAGCTTTAGAACTCTGAAACAGAAAAACACACTTAACACGTTTTTTTCTTAACATGCAACATGCATTAGAATTCAGAGGCAGAATTAGACAATATCACCTAGAAAGCCTTAATTCACTTTAAGTCAAACAAATGGTCACACTCATATCGAAATCACTCTTGATCAAATTTTTTTTAAAGATTTGTAATTGTATGTGTTTGTTTTTCAGTACAGAACTACATTCATACACAATAGTGCAATTAGTTTTGCTAAAGTAATTAAGGATCCTTATGAAGAGGTTACTTTATAAAAATGTTGCACTGGTTGGTACTATGCAGATGACTGCTTAACTTCTGCTATTGCATAAGCTTCTTAAACATTGGTGACCGGAACTCCTGATGCCAGCAATAATGTGAATTCAAGAACAAGTGCTAAACATGTGTGCTTAACAGCATAGTGCTTAACAGCCATGGCGTTGCTTCTAAAGTCTGCTGCCTAAACTAATGATGGCTGCTACATTGCATGAAGCCAACACAGAATTCCTCTCAAGATAAGTGGATTAAAGTTTTCGGTAAAATCAGAACCAAAGTTGTCATTCTTGGCCAAATAAAAGCCTTTTCAGCTAAGCTCAATTCAACTCAACAGGTGGGTTGAAACAAGCTGCTTGAACTGAGCTTAAATCAAATATTATTAGTTTAGTCATCTTTGGTTTGATTTCTTAACGTACTTCACAAAAAGTTACCAGAAAGGGTTATTTTGCACGTTTGAAAATTCTACTTAAATAGCCTTAGCTTGGCATGATACACAAAACAGGGTGCTGTGTGGTTAATAAAGAAGCTGTGTTTGAGCAGTTTCTGTGGCTATCTTGCTCAAAGGCACTAGTGCAGTGATAACAATAGGTAGGGCCTAAAATCAAAATCCAATAGATTTACTGCATCAGTACTACAGAGGATAGCGAAATTAAGCGGCATTTAATGACCATGTACGATACCCAAGTAGTTATTCTCTTCCCCGTGTGACGGTTGATTTGCTCACAAGACCACAAACACCAAATTTAATGAAGAATTTTCTTGGTTACAGTATAGTGAGACCTAAGTTACACCTTGTCTGTTTTGACTTGCTTTAAGTTAAGCAGTGATGGATCATAGCAAGCAGGAGGCTACATTCTCCTCTCAGCATTCTAGCTGCTCCACCATCAATCCTTCTCAGTGTCACGGGACTGAGTCACCTTTAGCAGGTAGCAAGTCTACGCAGATCAGACAGCTTAATGCAAAGCCAATTGTTTGCCTGATTGTGGCTTGCTAGTGGAATTGGTGGATGGACCCATGTAGATATGTGCATATTATGATTGAATGATGAATTTTTAAAGGCACTTGTTGATTTTCTTGTCTGGTGCGTCTGTTGTCTCTGAACTGTGATTCTGACCTTTTGTGTTATTAATAATTGTAATTTATTTTCAATTCTCACTTGAAAAACAAAATCTTCATCTCGTAAGATTACCCGATAGGCTTGGGCAATGGTGAAAAATTGCAATCCAAATGTACTATTAGGGAAGGGGGGGGGGGGGGGGGGTTGCGTGTGCATAGAACGTAATGTAATGCGGCCAATGCGGTCTCCTGTTACAGATTTTACTAAATTAAGTCCCATGGCAACGGAAAGAAACGGGGAGACGCGCGTGATGCGGCACAGGACAGTGGGTCCTTTAATTCAGTTGTGTTTAAAAAATGTATTTCATACAAGTAGGAAACAAAAAAAATTGATCTAAAATAAAAACACAGGAAAACCAGCACGGGAGTTGGGAACCGGCGCGTGTGCACACCCACACACGGCTGTCTGGAGGAGAAATTAAAAAAAAAAAAAAAAACTCCAATTCTGATGCCACTTTTCCACTGCGACGTCGGCGCGTTAATAAGACAGGAATATCCATGTATCATTCGATCATTTCCTATACCATTTAGAATCCAAAATCAGAAGTTACTGACTTTTTTGCCCACATGCAGGACCATTAAATGTTTTCAGTGTGGGGACCACTCTGTGGGGACCTCGCACCACGAGCGGAGAACCCCCACGCTCCCTGCTGGGCACCAAGCCACTCCAGCACCGCCCCAAGCCGATGCTGGAGCTCTCTCCCTCTCTGTAAGCTCCCGCTCCGCTCTTGGCCCCCGCTCTGAGGGATCACTTTCAGAACACGGTAAACTGTACTTACATCGTTTCAAGGCAGATTAAAATAACAAAAAAAAAAAAAAAAAAGGTCTGTCATTAATGTCAATCGCGATCGACGCAAGCCGATCACCTGACAAAATAAGCAGTACCCCAGTTAGCAACCGGCCCACCGCTGAGTCATAGCAAAAATAGATCCTTTTTTCAGCCTCAGCCTTTCAGCCTCTAATCAAAGTTAGTTCATGGACATCAGACCTAGCTCAATCTTTCACAGCATGATCTCTTAGTAATGGTTTTTGCTCACTGTCCCTGGACAATAGGGACCCTCAAACCTCTGAACTTGCATACAAGTACGCTTTGAATGGTAAGCCCCATATTCAGAACATACTCCATTTCAGTCACAAATAGCTACACGACAATCTCCTTTTCGAAGTGTTTCAGATTTGGAAGTTTGCTCTCCCGTTTAGCATAAAATGTTTGCCCAGGTTAGAGAATCAGGGTGGGCGTTAAAGTTCAGCTGTTTGATTGGCAAAGTGGAGTAGCAAACATTAATTATCTGGTAAGTGGACCACGTGGGTGTCAATAAGTGCTGGGCGACAAAACTATAAAAATGATTATGGCGATATTGTTTTCCTCTGCGACAAAATAAAACAGGCTTGATCATTTTGATAGTCTTCCGCAGATTTGTTTAGCCAAGTGGCAACAAAAATCCAATCAATTTGGACAACCTAGAGCTGAGTTTTCACCTCTAGCCAATGACAGTAAGTTTGTCGATATAGAAAGAAGCCACGCCACCTCCCTTGTGGGAGGGCTGCACATGTAAACACACCGGCAACGCAGACAGGGGCCGGTAGGGGGCGAGCTGGGCATGGTGTAGGGCCACCCGGTCCCGCTTGACAACAACACCCTGTACACCACGTCCAACAGCTGTTCCAGCAAAGTGTAAGGGCCAGCCCACTGGCTCGACGGCTTGGGGAAGAGGCCCTTCTATCTCTATGGACAGTAGACCCACACAAGGGTGCAAAGTACGTTCCCTTGTGGCAGGAATTGTAGGCTCACGTCCGTCTTTATTATTTTATATACACCGATCCGACACAACATTGTGAAGGTCACACAACCAATCACACACCTCTGAAGGTGTGTGATTGGATCTGGCACCCAGAAGTTAGCAGCAGATCAAGTTCTGTAAGTTGCCAAGTGGGGCCCCCATGGATCGGGCTTCTTGTTTCAACACATCCCACAGATGCTCGATTGGACCCTAACCCCGGCCCCGATTCATCAGACCAGAACCCCTTCTTCCATTGCTCCATGGTCCAGTTCTGACCCTCATTTCCCCATTGTAGGTGCGTTCGGCAGTGGACAGTGGTCAGCTGATCAGTCTGCGACTACACAGCCCCATACACAGCAAGCTCTGATACATACAACTTATTCAGCAATTTGTGCTACAGTAGCTCTTCTGTGGGATCGGACCAGAAGGCTAGACTTTGCTCCCCACACGCATCAATGGGCCAATGGGTCCATGGGCCCCCATGACCCTGTCGCCGGTTGTCCTTCCTTGGACCACTTTTGGTAGGTACTAACCACTGCATACCGGGAACACCCCACAAGATCTGCTGTTTTGGAGATGCTCTAACCCACTCGTCTAGCCATTACAATTTTTTCTGTTGTCAAAGTCGCTCAATTCCTTACACTTGCCCATTTTCCTGCTTCCAACACATTAATTTCAAGAACTGACATTTCACTTGCTGCCTCATATATCCCACCCCTTGATGGATACCATTGTAAGGAGATGAGCAATGTTATTCACTTCACCTGTCAAATGTTGTGGCTGATTGGTGTATATCGTGATAAATATCGTTATCGAATGGGATGAAATTTTGTATGTATGAACATGCAGATTTCTTTGCTTGCTGGGTGTGAGATGTGACACACACCAACTCCCAAAATATGATTTGTTGACTGAAATAGTTGAAAGAGAAAAAGTAATCAGAAGAAATTTGTGTTTATCCACTCTTAAATGCTTAGCATGAAGACCAAACTTGTATATTTTGAAAAATGCTCCTGCTTACACTTGATCACATGCACATTGCACAATGCATGCATTTCACTGAAACGGGTATTAGCTGTGATATATCAACTTAAACACAGTATGGTAATATTTAACATAGGGCTGGGCGATAAAATGATCTCTATAATTTTCCTGATAAAATCCTCCACCATAACGATGATAACTTTACAAGATTTAGTTTCGATACAGAGTCCGTTTTTCTCCACTTACAAAGGCACGGCACAGACAGCAGAGAAACAACCACCTGACACAAACAGCCAATCGTAAAGCAGGAGCGCCAGTGCTTCCTCCACTCTCTCCCCGGCCACGGCAGTATGGCTGGGCGATACCGCAGAATTTGGTTTCGACTCGATACCAAGTAATACCAGGGCAGAATCACCGATATGGATACAGATACTGATGGGGGGGGGGGGTTTAAGTTGCCATGCATGACGCAGCACTAGTGAATCGGATCAATTGGCTCAGCTCAGCAACAAAAGCCGGCTCATTCGGCACCCAAACGGCTCTTCATTCAGTACCACTTCTGGCTTTTATAATTCAGCCAAATTTAGCAATGTTTTGACCTCTGATTGGTGTGTGGGCACATATCACTTAAATTATTCAACGTAATAAAGTTATAACGTAAACTTTATAATTTCCTGAATACCTTAATTACTGTAAAACAAATTTTTTCCACCATCAACTATCCTATTTGTATAACAAAAATAACACTATGAATGAAATAGCATAGTTAATAAATAATGACACAACTCAATAGACACATTTCAATTAAATTTGTATGATATGAAACAAAATTCTGCTCCGTTCAAAAAGGTTTGGGGGGGGCTGCGCAATAGTCTCACCATGCTTCGGTCTTAATGTTATTACCAAAGTGAGATGTTTCTGGAACTTATTTAACAAATACATTGTAGGATCGTCCTATTATTATGTCTTGCATTCCCAGTAGGTTCTCAAATATTCCCAGTAGCTGCACAAAGTCCAGTTCAGCAGAGACTGACAAGCGCGTCTCCCTTCCCTCCGGCGTTTCACTGTGTGTACAAGTGAGAGTTTGTCTGACCAGCAAGTCAAGCAATTACACAGATGTGGCGATAAAAGTGGGAAATAAACTCGACCATCACAGACGGATGCTCTTTCATGCAGAGATTCCCAACCATCAACTCGCGGACCGTGCCGGGCCGCAGAGCATATGCCACCGGGCTGTGAGAACGCGGGCGGGATTTTTTCAGAAGAGATCTGCAATCTGGTCAGCAGCAGCTGGAAACCGAGAAAATCAAATAAATCTAGAGATTTTATTAGCTTCGTTTAGAGTAAATATTGTTCTGATCGGGGCTGCAGAACAGTGCGTCACACCTCCGCCCCCCAACCAAATTTGAGCATTAAAAATTTTAATACATTTGAATAATAAAAATAAAAAGCATACCGATTCTAATGGGATAATAAAGGAATATCTGCAGCCCTGATATATTTATATAATAGGTTCTCTTTTTAGTTTGCCTATTTATTTTTTTTTTTTTTATTCAGTGTTTAACGCCATGAGAATACAAAACTGTAAAGAGAGAATTTTTGTTTTGTCCTTCTCAAAACCTCATCACAGGCACACACAGAAACCACCAGCACCTGCCATGAACACAGCCCTAACATCCTCCTGGTTGCAACCCTCTCCTTTTCTTCCTCATTTATTGCCATTTACTGCCATTCCTTCCTGTCCAATTGCTGTTTCAGTTTACCTGGACGTAATTAACTGTTTTTTGATACATGTCGTCTGGTTCTATGTTCATTTGTCTCACTCGCAGTGATTCACCCCCTCTTGAAGTTGTGATTGGTTGTTTATAGACCCAAACGTGGTAAGTAGTAGTCTCAAGTAATGGTTCTCCAAAGAGGGGGGTTGGTGGCGTTTCTGTATAACAAAAACTGTGCTCTTGTCATCCTACAGATTGTCCACAGAGTTATTGCAACAGTTCTTAAAGATGACAGAATTAATAAAGAGTTGCATTGCAGGTTGAGAACTTGAACTCCACTTGCAGACTAACTCTGTCCCAGATGCAATGGCATACAAATACTGTGTTGTATGCCCAGCATGCTGACAGCACAGGTGAAAAAGAAAAAAAAAAAGGAAGAGAATTATTCAATATATATATATGGTGATAATTATCGACATCGATCAATGTAAAAAAACACATTGTGATAACATTTTTGACCACATCGTCCAGCCCAAATTTAAACAGGTTGAGTTAGAACTAGAGCATGGCCAAAAAATACAGAAGTACTGTAATTGTCAGCGGTTATCATTTTAAGAGAGGTTTCCAACCGTATTGTTCAAATTTGACAAAACCCGAAAATAGAGACTAGGTTAAAGATTAACATGTATGAGTAACCATTAGGAAAACCGAACAAATAAGCAAACAGGCCAAAACTCAATTTGATGGTCTTTTAAGATACATATTGAAATAAAATATCTGGATTTTAAAGAAGGTAAAACAATATGAACTGGTATAACAATGATGTGGTGGCCCACAGTATGTAATACAAAAGAAAAGTGACTTCCATTTTGGAGATTTCGAATCAATCAAACATTTTGTAATAGCTATTAATAGTGCCCTGATGAGTCCACAACAGGTCACAACTCGCAGCAGCATTCAATAAACTGGATTTTATGCGTGTTTGTCTAAAAACCGATTACACGTCAACTTCAAGGACAAATACCTAAATTCTATATAATGCTGTTAAATATGAACTAACATCCGCTACACTGTTTGTGAAAGGTGTTTTAAAACCACCTTCAGAGGCTAGTTATATATACAGTATGAACATAATCTGGGAGGCATTGATACCAACATGGACAAAGCAGGATCTCAAGTCTAAAATTAAGGAATGGCTATAGGGCAGTAGGAAGATAAAGGAAGAACACAAGTGACACAAATGAGATACAACGGAACAGAACTTACAGAAGTCCAAAACGAGAAACAGACTAGTGGATACAATGTTTTGAGTTTGCAAGGGACGATGCGTGTAAGTTCCTGGAACAAGCTATTCACCAGTTTGTAGACAGCCCCCCCCCCCCTTGAAATTGGTCAAAATGTCACATGGTTGGTTGTCTCAGACTTGATCAGCCAGAGGGGCTTGGGGTTAAACTGTCTTTAGCCGTTCTTATTGAGTACACTGAGAACAGTGTTGGGGGGGCCTTGTTTGTTGCTGGTTGTGGTTCTTCTATAAAGTTATTTTTCAGTACAATGTAGGGTTTAATCCCGGGAAACGGGAAAACTGAATTTTTTATTTTTTATAACATTTAGAACATATTCTAATGGGCCTATGTTTAGAAAATATGTAGGCCTAAAGTTTACTTTCAAAGATATGCATCGCACATGTTTTAAGACATGTTTTTAAGTTAATGCAACAGCCACCGACTGCATGCGTCGGTGGCACACACTGAAAGCTTATTGAAATTAATAAACACCCCTCCCACGCTTGCAGCACAAGGATTCCACTTGCCCGAGCAGAGTTTACTTACCCTGGGCAAGCGCACTGAGCATTGAACTGTGCACTCCCTTCACATTGAACAGCGGAATCCAATTCGACTGACATAATTGAGTTGGGTGCAGCCCTAGAAATAATTAATAATCGGACACACAAAATAAATCCCCCGTATGTTTAATGGACCGTCCCTCCCCCTCACCTGTGGCATGCAAAGCTGAAGTGACGAGCGGAGCAACAGAAATGTTTAGTTTCTCTAGAAGCCCTTGAACACAGGATGAAAGACAATCAATGATGATAACTAAACAATGATTGTGTTAATATTTTATATCACACACACCATATGCACTCTTGTAACTTTTCACCAGCAAAGAAATACAAAATATATTTAATTATTTGCAGTGATGACAACAATGAGCTCAAGCCTGTAGTGACGTCACAAAACTGGGATGTTACACAAAGTGTTGAAGTGATTTCTGAAATGAACGAACATGAGCACGAACGCATTGCATTGATCCCATCAAGTATTTAAAAACTAAATAAAATTTCAATAATTGTAGACTAATATCTTCAGCCTTAGTGACACCAAAATGAAGGTTTCTACAGTGTAAAGAAAGCTTCCTTCATTAAATTTTTATTTAAAGGGTTTTTTTTTTTATCTTTTGGCAGAAACATTTTTATTTTAAAAGTAGCACTTGTGGAGTTAACAATAAAATTGGTATAAAAAAGAAAGTAATACTCAGAAATCGTTCTTGGTATCCAACATTTTAAGTGTGCAAATTGTGATTGACAATTTTGTAGTGCTGGGCAATATTGAGAAAATCAAATATGACAGTTTTGATGAATATCTCGATATTGATAATTAAACGAAAATGAAAGTCATGTAAAAAAGTTTACAAAATCAGACAGTTTTAGATTTATAACCTCACCTTTATGTTAAAATGGCAATAGGGTAGTAGACCAGCACGGGTGTGACGGGGCTCCAGACAAACCTTTTCCACTAGTAGCACTGGTGCTCCCGCTTGAAAATTTTAGAAGCACCAGCACAAAATTTAGGAGCATCACTGAAATCGACATGCAACGCAACACATTCATATTTTTTTTCCATCTCAACTGGGTTACTGATAAATGCCTTGGAAATTGTGGTGTGGAGATGGTCTGGTTTGAGCAGCCACACCTGACCTGGACCTAGGTGATTGGGATCAGAGTGGCTGCATACCTGCTGCTCATTGGTTGGTCTCGTGCGCAGCAGTTAAACCCCCATCCCCACAGACACTCGGGATAGGAGCCCTGTCATGACATGTCTATCTACTCCTGGGCAATTCCAACTGGCCAACTCTCTACAATAAACTGGTGTTCACAACCTCCCATCTTCTGTGTCTCTGTGCCGGAGGTCCCTGACAACGCCACTTGGATGGCGTGTGGTAGGCGAAACTGCCACAGTAATGAATAAACAATTTATAGAAATAACAATGTGCTGTTTTATCTTAAACGAAAGTCAGAATTTTGACGTAGTGCTTTAATAGAAAAAAACATTAAGTTAAATTTAGATTTAGTAACATGAGAAGAGCATTGAAAAAAATGGTATATGGATTTTCTCATCCCCACAAAGACCCCCAAAACGAGCATGGATTTACATGGTTGGATTTTCAGATACTGATACAGATACTGGTCAAACCTGTTCAAAATCGAAGACTTTGTAACACATATGAACGGCACAGTTTAACAAAATGAAAATGAATTAGTCCTTAGCATGCCCGTGCATGCCGGTTCAAAATGTAAGACTTTCTAATGCATGCCCGTTCAAAATGTAAGACTTTCTAATGCATGCCCGTTCAAAATGTAAGACTTTCTAAGACATTTAAATGGCGCAGTTTAACAAAATGTCAATGATTCAGTCCTTAGCATGACTGTTCAAGGCACTGTTTGTGAAGCCTCAAGCCCCGCCCGCCACGGGCTTGCTCTTTGCGGTTTATTGAAAACATGTTAATACTGCACGTATTGTGTGTCCAAATTGCACCAAATTCGACACTGCACGAGGGCTGTGACGGTGTGAAACTGTTCTTACCGCGTTTTGTTGGCCAATGTGTATTACAATAACAGGATGAAACAGATAGAAGCTTAGGGAGGGATACGGATAAAATTTCAATGAGGAATTATAAATAATGCTAAATATAGATCTTTGTGTCTGCGAATCGCCCGCGTTGGTTCTCCATGCGCCCTGATTGCCACATTCATATTTGCATTGAACTGCCGAATCCAAATCACCTGACAAAATTCTGAGTCGGGTACAGGCCTAGAAATAATAATTATCTGAAACATACAAAAGAAATCCACCATATTCAAGGATCAACAGTAAAGGTTACCCGGTTGCCCTCGGCAACCACATTATGTCAATTGGCAACTCGTTGGAAACCATTTCATGGCCTCTGGTTGCCTCCTTTGGCAACCTCTTTAATGTAAAAAATACGGACAGCAAACAGCAAAACTTGCAGGCCAAAATAAATAAATATGTTGCATTAGTGTTATTACTTTTACAGCCGGAACTAGAGCGCTGCACGTGAGTAAACTCTTGTTCACTCACGAGTTTACTCACGTGCACACATGCACCTGTTCACGTTATAATTCCTCTTAAGCTGGTGTACCGCCCGGGACCAAAGGGCGTGCAATGTTGAATTTGGTGCAATTTGGACACGCAACATGTGTAATATTCATAAACTCGCCAGAAACAGTGAGCCAGTGGGGGCCGGGGCTTCAGGGCTCTGCGACTGAGTCACAAAGTCTCTTTCCCCTGGTGTATGACTTTAATCGGCAGTTTTATCTGACATAACACAGGAATAATCATTGACATTTAGTTAAAATGTACAATTTAAATGTCTTAGAAAGTCTTACATTTTGAACGGGCATGCACTAGTTAAGAATGAGGGGGCAAACAGGACTGTTGTCATTCTTATTGTCTGTGTGGTGAGCACATACATGTTGGTATGAGAGACAAAAACCCAGGTTAAGTAGACTTTCCCTCCCCCCTATGCCCAGTGCCCAAAGCTGAAGTGAGGACTGGAGCAACCGAAATGTTTCTCCAGAAGTCCTTGAACATAGTATGGAAGACAGTCAATGATGATAACTAAACAATGATTGTGTTTATATTTCACATCCTTCTGTAAAGTTCACCAGCAAAATAGTAAAATACAATGCAATGCGCTATATATATATATATATATGTATATTATATAATTTGCCGTGATGACGGTAATGAACTCAATACTGTGGTTATCGTCAAAACACACACCAACACAGCCACCAAGTGTGAAGGAGATCAGTTGAACAGTTGTAGAGATAATCAAAGGACAGAGAGATTCCCGCCTTTATAGTTAGATAGGCACAAATATCAATTATAGTCTAGGAATGACTGAAATTTGGATTAATGAAAAACAATTTTTTCCATTAATCTCTCTTAGATGGATGACATCCCCAGAATCTTGGAAATCTCAGAAACATTGGATTGTTGTAGGCTCACCACTAATAGTTTTAGTAACAATATATCAACCGTTTTGAAACCAAGGTCTGAGACATATTTATTAAAAATTGTTTTACACAAAAGAAAATATTTTGATGTGTGGCCAGATGCATATGTTTTGTGTTTTTAAAATCACAAGCAAAATTGCATTCGTGATCCCTATGACAATGTCTTGAAGACTTGAAAAACATATAGTTTCAAAGCTTGGCCTGAAAATACAGAAAAGTACTTTAATTGTCAGCGGGAACCAGGCGATCATCTTAAGGTAGGTTTCTCACCATATTGTTAAAATTTTCCAAACCCCCAAAATTAGGGCTGCCCCCTGAAAGTGGAGTCTAATCATCAGTCGGAAACCCGCCAGTCGACTGACATTGTTCAAGTCCAGCAGTCATTTTAGTTTTTTGTCAGTCAGTGTGCATTACATTGAAAGGATAAAACAGATAGAAGCTTACAAAATGCACAGCGTTAACATTTCAATGAGGAATTATAAATGAGGGGAATCACACTTTTATATGTGTAAATCATACACGGACTCCAACACAGCTCTGTGTGCCCAGAATGCTGTGCCCCGTTCCTCCAAATAAAACAACTTATAACTCAAAACAGTGTTTTTAGTTGTTTTATTTGGGGGGACAGGGCACGCAAGAACGGGCATGAGTAGGATTGGTATCGTTAAGATTTTAATGGTACGACTACTCTTACCAATACTGCTTATCCATCCAGTACTTTAACCGGTCTCTTATCGGTTATTTTTTTTATTCTTAAGAGAAAAACTAAAACAAATTACGATTTAAGATGAAGATAATTAAGATAATAAATTAACGTTTATTTATTTTCTGTGCATAATGCATGGCGAGGGGGCGAGTAAAATAACATAAATCGATAATAAAAACATTGTTTTGGCGCGCCGATCGTGGGCACCCCATCTCGATGGCGTGCACATCAGAAGTGCACGCATTGTCTGTACCGTCGGAGAGAGAGACAGGTGTGCGTAATGTGCCCCAATTGCTCCCTCTCCACAGCCGCCTATAGGATGAGCCGGCCCTGCCCCCCCGCCGAATAATCGAATATTTGCATTAAATCAGGTGGATCCGATTCGACTGATAAAATTCTGAGTTGGGTACAGCCTTACCAACAATAGAGACAATGTTAAAGATTAACAAGTATGAGCTCACATGAGGAAAATCTCTGTCTTGCACCTTTTCACACATTTCATTGAAGTCTGTTGGGAGCCACGCGAGAATATTAAAAAATAATATCACTATTCGAATGTTGGAATTGCCATTAAATTGTGTATTTATTTTTTATAAATAATTGATTATAGATGTTTTGGCTAATGTTAGTGAATCAATTCACATCCGATGAGCAATAAAGTTTAATATAAGTTCATCCAGTTTGTTGCACAGTAAACGCACATTAGAAATAAATATTCCCCGTAACTGTGTGCGAAAACCGTGTCAGTGGAGATGCATCACATACCAGCATGTCTCCCCCCCCGCAGGCATTTCACTGTGTGTACAAGAGTGCGCCTTCAACCAGAATATCCAGTCATTTCACAGATGTGGCGATGAAAGTAGGATGTAAACCCAAACATTATCGACGGAATGTCCTCTAGTGCAGAAGTTTCCCACCACCGGCTCGCAGACCGTGCAGGGTGGCATTTGCCATCGGACTGTGACAACACGGTGGCATTTTTTTCAGGAGCAATCTGCGATCTGAAAGAGATCCATGCATGTCTGTTCTGTGTTTAGCGTGGTGAGAGTATGTATTTTATTAATATCGCGGTTTCCTGACGGGGGGGGCTTTCTTTTTGTCATTCAGTGTGCACTATGATAACAGGATAAACAGATAGAAGGTTACAAAATGCACAGGGATAACGTTTAAATGAGGAATTATAAAAGGGGAATAAAAAAAAAAAAAAAGAGGAAAATATATTTTTATATGTGTGAAACATGAGGACACGGGAGCCAATCGTGGTTATTCCTCCACATAAAACAACTACAAACCGTGTCTTTTTTGGTGATTTTATTTGGAGGAAGGGGAACGGGCCACGGAGGAATGGTTATTGTGAAGACAATTTGCATTGAGTATACTGACAACTTTCTGGAAACCATTCACCCTGGGGTTTTTTTTTTGTAAAAGTTCTCTGTAGTATCTAGACTACTTTCGTCGCCCGCAGTTTACGGTCACATTTCGTCATCCCCCATCCCAGCAGTGACAGCCAGTGGTTGCAGCTCGCTCAACACAATGGTGGCCAGGAGCAACGTTAGCATTAGCCAACACCCCCACCTTACACCCAATGCACACCAAAAAATAAAAAAAAAATTCAGAGGCCTCCCTAAACCTATGCCCACTCACCCTAACCAACTCAGGTGTGAGTGATCCTTGGCATGAAATTCATTAGAAAGCATTCAAATAGAAGATCTTGTTCAGTGGATTACAGTTCAATGGAATGCAGATCACTCATTTTTATTTTGTATGTTTATTGTAAGTGAAAGCACAGATGTTTTTGCTACTGTTTACATACTGACAATACTCATACAAACAGAAAGTCTTTTCAACCTCATAAACAAGCTTCTATCATTAATGGAAAGATAGCATGCAAATTCATTCATGCCGGAATTTTTAGCCATGCAACAAGTCTAAAAAAGCAACTGTGGATGAAACTGCTTTCCTAGCAAAATACATGACCAACATATTCCACTCTCCAGTCATGATGGAAATTATACACCGATCAGCCACAACATTAAAACCACCTGCCGAGTATTGTGTAGGTTCCCCCTCGTGCCACCAAAACAGCTCTGACCCGTCAAGGCATGGACTCCACAAGACCTCTGAAGGTGTCCTGTGGTATCTGGCACCAAGACGTTAGCAGCAGATTCTTTAAGTCCTGTAAGTGAGGTGTGTCGGGCTTGTTGTTCCAGCACATTCCACAAATGCTTGATCAGATTGAGATCGGGGGAATTTGGAGGCCAAGTCAACACCTTGAACTCTTTGTCATGTTCCTCAAATCATTCCTGAATATTTTTTGCAGTGTGGCAGGGCACATTATCCTGCTGAAAGAGGCCACTGCCATTAGGGAATAGCGTTGCCATGAAGGGGTGTACTAGGTCTGCAACAATGTTTAGGCAGGTGGTACGTATCAAAGTCACATACATGATTCTTCAGACCAGGCCACCTTCTTCCATTGTTCCATGGTCCAGTTCTGACGAGCACGTGCCCATTGTAGGTGCCTTCGGCAGTGGACAGGAGTCCGCATGGGCACTCTGACCAGTCTGTGGCTAACGCAGCAAGCTGCGATAAACACATTTCTATCTTGGCCAGCATATACTTTTTCAGTTCTTCTGTGGTATCGGACCAGATGGGTTAGACTTCACTCCCCACGTGCATCAATGAGCCTTGAAGTGCCCATGACCCTGTTGCCGGTTCACCAGTTGTCCTTCCTTGGACCACTTTTGGGAGGTACTAACCACTGCATATTGGGAACACCCCACAAAACCTGCCGTTTTGGAGATGCTCTGACCCAGTCGCCTAGCCATCACAATTTGGCCCTTGTCAAAGTTGCTCAGATCCTTACACTTGCCCATTTTTCCTGCTTCCAACACATCAACTTCAAGAACTGACGTAACTTGCTGCCTCATATATCCCACCCCTTGGTGCTATTAGAACGAGATGAGCAATGTTATTCACTTGACTTGTCAGTGGTTTAAATGTTGTGGCTGATCAGTGTATATAACAAATTACAAGCCCTCGGTTCAAAGGATATATTATGTTTCACCAACCAAGGCCCCAATGCTTCCTTCTCATAAATTTGATTCAAGCAAACAATCTTTTCACTGATGGTTTAATGGGTTGAATGATCAATGAGAGAAGTTCGTTTTTTCAGTTTTAATGGGGATTTAGTTGGGGAGGAGGGGGGCCCTTTAAATTCACACCACTGCTAAAAAATGAACAAGAACATTTATAAGACAGCTAAATAGATCAAACTGGAGAGGGTGTAGTTGTCGCCAATCATCTTTAGACCACCGGAATATTATTCATTCTGATGGATATTTGGGGTTAAATTGCAAACAACCGAGGCAAGTGTAGAAATGTGGGTGAAGCACAATTAATGAGGCAGTTTCATAGTAAACCGTTCTACATTAGATCCTCCAGGCAGACAGATTAGATCCACAACTACGAGTGGCAGCGGGGCTGAGCAGAGGAACACAGGGAGTCCCGTCCGTTAGAACCAAATATGGAGGAAACGACAGACAGCGCATGCCGCTTCGCCAGCAGCCACACCGCCCAAAAGACTCTCACTGGACTCCTGCAGTGTGAAAGGCTCAGACAGGAAGAGCTGAATGCTGAGGGAGCCGCCCCTGATGCTTAAGCCCTGGACGGGGACACACACACTCACACACACACACACACACACACACACACACACACACACACACACACACACACACACACACACACACACACACACACACACACACACACACACACACACACACACACACACACACACACACACACACACACACACACACACACTCACTCACTCATGGATACAACTGTCAGTTATTGATCGAATACCAGGTTTAGTAAGGCATTTCTGTCAAATAATACCTCAAATACAAAAATCTGATGCCGACAGCCACATTAACCAAACAAAGTGCCTTGATTAACGGTTGTTGGTATTTTTATTTTTTTATTTTCATTGGATTAGATGTCTTCAACAGAGCAAATTGATTATATGCCAATAATTACATCCCAGTGTTCCCGAGGTGACAATCTATGTCCACACGGTTAGCTAAAAGCGCCAGACTGGCACTTTGTATTATATCATTTTTTTGCTAGACTTTTATCATAGTATAATGCCTTTAAAAAGTGGTTCCAGTGCTTCCCTACTGACCACTGCTGTTATTTTTAAGTACATTCTGTATGCTTTGCGCAACACTGTGACAGGGGTATGAAGTCCAAAGGGTTTTAAGGTGCACAGTCAAGTTTTGGAAACCTCCAACTTCCCTGTGAACATCCAATGACAGTCTTCTGTAGCAAGCAGAACCCTCAGCTGTCAGAGTGTAATATATACAGATATACTGTATATACGACTTTGTAATCCTGTTTAGACCTGGAATGAAACTTAAAGCTACTTGTGTAAGGGTTTTTTTTTTAACGGAATAGATATTGCGAGCTGCAATCGTGCAGCAAGGGTAACATGTATATGCACATTTCTATCATTTCGCTGGAAAAATAATCCTTCAGAGTCGACATGACATTTTGAACAAACACCTCCTGCAGCGTGAAAGACTCAGACAGGAGAAATGAATGCCAAGGGAATCACCCCTGATGCTGAAGCCCTGGATGTGTACACACACACAGCTATTTCTTCCAAGATAACCTAAGAGAATTATCTATACGGATCCGAATGCCATGATATTTCTGTTTAATAATATCTACAATAAAGATATCTGTGGCTACACAAAGCTACATTTAACAAAGAAAATTGTGGAATTGTGTAGATAATCTGTTTTGTTTTTTTTCTTTACATTAGATGTCTACAACAGAGGAAATGTGTTCAATACCAAGCATTGCATCCAATTGACAACTAACTGATAATGTCCACACTTTAAAGTAAAAGTAATAAGTCAAAATAATATTACGTAATAACAGTGACATCTGTATTGGACAATACTGAAAAGTATCATGTAGTATGAAGAAAATAGTGTATCCCTACTGATCCCTGCTCTTATTGTGCATTTTGTTTGCTTTGCTTAACACTGTGGCAGAGGTATGAAGTCCAAAGGCTTTTAAACAAAGTCAAGTCAAGTTCACAGTCAAGTTCGGGAAACCTCCAACTTTCTCGTGAACGACCAATTACAGTCCTCTGTAGCAAGCAAGCAGAACCCTCAGCTGTCAGAGTAATATATACAGCTAAATACGACACTGAAATCTGTATTCAGGCAGTTTTCCAATTATCCAATAGTCTGAATAAAATACATGTTGTGGGGTGCCATCATGCAACAATGGTAACATGTACTGTATACGCACATCTCTACAGCTACTATAATCAACACAATAAAGGAACATTAGGGGAGTTGATAACTACAAGCCGAGGCCAGAAAAAGCCATTTGGGCTGGCGTTTCCTTTCAGACCAAACAGAGCTTAACTTTAACAGGGTCACCATGCAAGGCTTTGATTGCTTTGTTGGAAGAAAAAAAACATTCATTTAGTCCACATGACATTTTGAACAAACTGTAAATTGTCATTAAGAAGCACAGTTAGGATCCTCTCGTGTTTACCTCTATTCGTATAAACTGAATATCACTAACTCAAGAGCTTTGAGATCTCAGTATTTGCATTTCTAAACCACCCTTATATTGAAACTTGACATGTAACAAAAGGCCTTTGAATACAGTTGACAAAGTGATAACAACATTCAAACTTGCTAATGTAAAAAGATCCACACCCTGACCCTGGCGCGTGTGTACGCCTCCCTGAAGAACTGAGCCTTCACAGGGTCAGGGCCACTATCAGAGCATCCAGACACAGCCCTGACAGATAAACAACTCAAGCCAGACAACATACAGGACACAGGCTTGCTGACTACAAATAAGTTCAAAAGTATTTATGTGTGTATGCGTGTATGTCAATGGATGTGTGTCTTTGAAAAAATTTTAATGGATGCAGACACCATAACTTCAATGCTGGCTTCACAATTATACTTTTTCCAAAAATATGGCGCACATATTCTGTACAAAAGCTGTGTTGTACTTTCAGCTCAGTGACACTGAACAGATTTGACTACTTGGTTATCTAAGTTTGACACAGAGTGCCGTTTTTGTTTTTTTTGATAGTGAAATTTTGTCTGTGCTACAAGTGTATCCAATTTAGATACCCAGCCCAAAGTGTCTCTGTGGGTAAAATGGAACAAAGCAAAGGTCACTAGGCTACAAAACTAAATGGAACAATTTAAAGCTAATCGTGCCTTCCAACTGCAATAACCAACAACCACTTCTACATGAAGAATATTGGTCCTGAGAATCTGTTCAACATCAGATCGTCTGTATTTCGTCCTTTGATGCAAGAATTCTCAAGATCACAACACCCCAAAGTTAATGAGAAAGAAGAGACGAAAGGCAAAACAAATGCCTCTAAAATAAAAACAACAGTGGGATCTTGTTAACCTATAAGTAATATGTCTTTGCATGCCTCTATGATACATTGTGTTCACAAGTCCCAGAGAGGACTGCTGCAAGAAGGGGAATCACATACAGTACACCAAAGTAATATGGAAATCTATGGCCGGAATAATAGTTAAATAACAATACTCTTCAAAGCATAGTTACACAAATAACACACCTAACACACAAGGTAGCTTGTTTATATGCAGAGACATTACTTATATTTAGGTTAAGAAAGGCAAAGGCAAACAAATGATTGAGAACCAAAACTTTAGGGAGAGACCGCTGTAAACTCTGCAGCGTAATGCTTCACGTGCTGCCTCCTGCACACTCTACCCGGGCTCTGCCCCTCGCCTAAACCTAACGGAGTATTTCCAGGTAAGTGCCAATTAAGTGTTGAAAATAGCATGATTATATTGTTGAATTTATCGATTTAAAGTGTTGGAAATGTACATTATGCTTAACTGGCATGCACATTATATAACAGGCACTGCGAGTTTATCCTCCAGTCGATATTTGAGGCAGGGCTTTATTTGTTTGTGTGAACCACATTTATTAGAGGCTCAGTTTTTATTTGAGTACCGGTTAATCTTTGGATAGAGACAGCCCATTTCTCCTTCCCTGAATCCACTGCCATCTGGTTATTTTTGTGGTCACGTGTGGATGGATCGTACAGATTGTACGTGCGGAGTTCTTCGCAAAACCTTCTTTCGGAATGCGTCCATCTTGAATTACCTGCCATGTACGGGCCCGAGATCCCAAAATTGGGAGGTGCGCACCCTTGCACCAGATTGCCATGCTGCGCTGTCGCGAGCACCGCAATTACGTCATTTATGGGCGGGCACTAGACGACAATAAGGACCCTTGAGGCACCCCTTCAGTTTAGGAGTTTCCTGATGATTACATTTTGGCCTGAAAAAAAATATTCGAGGGGGGAAACACCATCACATCAACATAAAAACACCCATTCAGAGGCAGCTGTGTAGACATTCTGCCCTGCAAAGTGAGCCTACGCATTTGCGAATTTCACTGGAAGACACCTCGTAAAATGGCTATACAATAAACCTGTATCAAGTCAGTGAGAGGAGTGTGGTGGAGGTGGGGGATTACGTCTTCACTTCAACAACAAAGAGGAAGACATTCATGATGCTGTGATGCATGCCGCTATGGAGGAAACACCCACCCACAGACACTAATTTTGACACCCACCACCCTGGCTGCCACCAGCTCCCACCAGTTGACCATTGAGCCAAGCTCCATCACTTCAAGTATGCCAAATGTCTTCCAGACGTTTCTTAATTGATTAGTTCAAATTCGCCAGTATGAATTAACATTGTCCTTCCAAGGAGTAAGGAGCTGGGCCATAAGGATACATTTTACAATCACCAGATTTATATACATATTTGGGCTCAGTCGCTGTCGCAATAATGAAACATGATCCCTACTCCACATGCGGACAACCAGGGGTAACCAATACCACCTCACCCTCCACCAAAAACCCACATTGGGTTCACATTTACGAACCTCAAACGTTGTGACATCCCAGGACTTCTACTCTGTGAGGTAAGTACCAGAGGCAAGTTAAGGTAAGTTTCATTTAGGAGGATTTAAATGTATATTTAATAGAACACAGACAATTAAATCTATCATATAATTATAGAACCCAGAATCACGATTGTGGCGCCGCCCCCTGTGGCAGCCTGCGTGAGCACCTCGTGACGATTACGCACATTTTAGTATTTTTAGAGCTTATAGAGCTTGTTGTGCGCAATCACCGGGTGTCATGACATTTCACTGCATATATGTCGCGTCAAAATTTGGGAACATTTATAAATAAACAGGAAGCTGAACGATGGCGAGCTCCTGAAATACTACTACTACACTTGACTATGTGGGTCAAGCAGGAGGTTAAATTTCACTACTACACACTAGGAATGTAACAGCATGAAATTTCTCAGTGCGGAACAGTATCTACCAAAATACCACAATATTTCACACAATTCAATTTTCCCATTAATTTTCTATATATTCAATTAACAAATAGTTTATATTAATAACGAAAAACACATGGTAAAGCCTCTGGCATGGCGCAGCATGGGAAGGCGCTTGTAGGGGCTCTCTTTTCACAGGAGGCAAAATAAGCAGCAGAACCAACAATATTTTATGACATGGTGCTTTAGTTACTTGCATGGGAGCAAGTGTAAACAAAAACAGTGGAACGCATAGATTGGGTAAATCACTCATTGGATGGATTATTACAACATTTGGCAGTCTGCTACCGTGCAGCGGCAACATAAGGTGAGGTGAACCCAAGCTTACATCTTTAATTTCGCACCATCAATTTGGGAAAGGTTCAAGATTCAGAACGGTGGTTGTTTGATACTGCGGTATACCGGTGCATCCCTATTACATACAGTGGTATGGACAACAGCTGTTCTAGGCACTGACATATGGAATAATTTTAAATAATTAAATACAAAGACTTACTCAATGCCATCAATTGTTTTCAGTTTGTCGGTTGGCTCTTCTAGCCATTTGTCATGATTTGACTTCAGACTTCAAACAGCCATGTATTTGTGTTTCATATGTCCTCCTTTATATGCTGTTCCTGTTGTTGGTGGCAGGGTACGCCTATTGCAACAAGAATGCAAAGATTGCACACAGGCAAGAAGTGAAAGGCAGCCACGGTGAATTTGATAAAACAGCATGGCTAGTTGTTGTCAGCCAACTGTGGACGTGGATTAACATTCACCAAAAAGAACAGCACCCGCAGATTAATAAATATCCGCACCAATCTAAGAGGCCAAGAAAATAAATTAACCGATCAGAGGAAAGAAAACTTTAAGGAAGAGAAATTGACCATCCTAGAGCGAAGACATATTCCAGGACTTTTAATGGAATCCACAACTTAATCATTAAATGTGGTTAAATCACTTCAACAGAGACACATGGTTGCATGACTTAAACGATGGCCCCTCTCTACATGGCTCTGCTCAGGGTATTTGTACTTTTACTTCAGTAAAAGCTCAGAGTAATACTTCTATATCTATTAATATCTTCATGTAAAGGTAAGGCATGGGCTCAGTGGGACAACATCCAACCCTGATGACTCCTTGGTGCAGACTCACCAGGTCAGGGTTGACATGGAGAGCACCACACTGGGGCACAAACCGACACAAACCCCCCGGCGTACAAAGGGATCCAGGTGTATGGGCTAACCTTAGACTTCAGAAATATTATTGTACATATAGTTATATTTATTCACATTAGACTGAACATCCCACCTACATATAGTCAATACTAACAACCATACCGAAACACAGCCCGTGCCTCAGCCTTTTAATTTAATGAATCATGTGCGTGGAACAACACTTTGTACATTGTCGTATAGTATTTGCTATCGAGCGATGCTTATACCAGTTGCCCGCACAACAATGCACGGACCCCTACAAAGGCAAATTCCGGTGTGTGTGAAATGTATTTGGACGAATAAAGACAGTGCGGTTCTGTTCAGACACCACGTTGCCTGGCCTCGGTGTGGAGGCAACGTGGTGCCTGCTCAGCCTCTCCTCCCCACCTCGAAAGCCCAGTCACTACGTGAATATAGCTAGCTAGCGAGCGAATGTTAGCCGCATGCGAATTGGACAGCGAAGTGGACGAACACGTCGCATGACAACCCGGCGACGGAGCAACTAGTCGTGTTCAGTCACCACGACGGTGCACGATTCCGCGACTGGTCACAAATCGGGCACCGATTTGGAGAGCGATATTAGCGCTGCGCTGTCGCCATGCTGCTCGCTGGAGGGACACGTGGAGAGAACACGTGACGTTCCATAACAAATGTGTTCTTTGGAGGGGAGACAATCTGATAGTATTCGCTGTATTTGGATGAGTGCATGTTACATGTCACAACCAGGGTGATGCCGGGCCGTGCAGTTGCCTAGGCATTAAGACCGGAATTACCACTCGACGCTAATCAACCACGGCTAAGCTAAACAACTCGGGAGGGCTTGCGGTGTGCTAGGCCCGAGCAGGGACCGTTGCTATTGTTAGCATGCTAGAATGCTAGCTCTAGAGACAGTTTGCTAGCCTCCCGTCTGGGCGACGTGACACCGACTTCGTTTCTCAGCAAAAGCCAGCGGCACGAGAAACATGCATGGAAATAAACACGTACGTGTAAATACGGATACGCATCTCCGACGGAGGTGCAAGTTAGTGGGCGAGGGTGCCATTAAAGGGCACGGATGGCCACCCAAGGGGCACGGTGGTGGCCATGGATGGACGTTGCGACACAAGTCAGTGTTTGCAACGGTCGTATACAGAAACCCACATTGAGATATATCGCTATATCTATAGATAGATATTATTTTACACCGGGACTATGATGGTGGGTGTTCGGGTGACACCGATTGATGACGAGGTGTTTAAATTGACATTCGATTAAATCAGGTCTGAACTCCCTTGTTGCTTGCCCAGCCCACCGTCGTTGCGTTGCGTTAACTGCCCACAAGGCGCAGATCACCGGGTTCCAGGAATAGCACGGGTCCCCTTTGGCTAAATATAGCGAAGTAACCAGCCAAAGCAGAGCCCAGCACCAGCGCCGGGACTCCAGTACCCCTTACTCGTCGGGAGCATATTTGCCTCCTGACAGCTGCTTCCAACGGCTAAAGAGATCCCACATGGACTCGAACCCAACGCTTCGACGCAGGTTGTCCCCACTCACCGTGGTGAGCTTGTCCGTTTACGTTGACCACGGTGACGGCGTTCATCTTCTTGGTCCAAGGGTTCACCTTGGGCGGCGGAGCCTCGGTAAAATCCTTCTGACAGCCCCTGGAGGTGTCCTCGCCCTGGTTGTTGGGAGCCACCCGGTCCGGGCTGCCGCTCCGCTCCTCCTTCCCCGGCTTGGGGCTCGGCTCGGGCTCGTCCCTCCTCTCGCCCTGGCTCCCGGGCTGCTTGGGCCCGTTCTCCGGACAGCCGTCCCCGCCGTGGACCAGAGAAGCCAGAGGAGCCTCCACCTGAGTGGCCATTTCCCCCCCCCCTTTTCCCTCGCGACAAACCCCCCCAAAATTCGCCTTCAAACCCCAGAAGGAGCGACGTGGAGCGCTGCTCGGGCTCGGCTCTGTCGCTGCTCCACTCCACCCCTAGACCAAACCGGCTTCAGTCTAAGACGCAGAGTGGCCCAAACCGCCGGGTTAACGCATAGGAAAAAAAAGCCTCTGAAACGTGGAACTTTCCTCCTTCTCCAGCACCGACGGCAACATGGACGTTCCTCCACCACGCGACAGACGGGGCCGCGCACGCACGGCGTACGGGGCGTGTCAACGGACAAAAAAGGAAAAAAAAAAAAAAAAGCGCGTCCGCGCCACAAGGGCCGCGGTGACGTGTTCCTTCGGTTTCTTGTGCTGCGTTGCGTCCAAGTCGGAACTCGCGGGGGGAGGAAGGAAAAAAAAGTGACGTTTAAAAGGTGTATTCGCCTATAATCGCACATTTTGTGCCAAAAACAGCTCACGGTGCCGTACAAAAACACACACAAAGCGTATCAACACCGGGTGTCTGGCAGCCGGGTCAGCTAGGAGGGCGCTGATCTGTGGACCCAAGAGAGAATTTAAGAATGTGTTCCGAATGGACCCGGAACCAATGTCGTTTGACAATTACAGGACCTAATGCGTAAAATATTCTAGTCCCACTCAGAACCCCGGCAACAGCGCCCTGGGCAGTCTGCAGCCCGGGCGAGAGCTGTTTTGGGAAGGCCCGACCCAAACGGCCAGACCAGTTTCTCAGCATCCTGAAGGAACGGGAGAGGCCCTTAGCTATGTTTCGTAGATGGAAATGCGCCGTTTTTTATGATGTAATTAAAACGAGGCTCGAAGCTGCCCACCCGCCTACTCTCAGGAAAGGGCAGAGGGGAACGGGTATCCAAGTCTGAATTTTGGTCGAGATTGAATTTACCGGGATAACAGGTCTGGCTTCAGATTAAAATGACCTGACATAACGTTAACGGTGAACAAAGTTGTTGTCTATGTTCCCTTTTATGCAATAACACTCAGCACCGAACCAAGAAGCTCGGAGCTGTTGTTCTGTGCTGTGGTTTTGCAGCATGCTATTACTCCACCTCATGCTTACACGGGAAATTAAGATAAACACATAAAGTTGACATGAAAATTAAGTAAGAAGAAATTAATAAGAAGTTTGAATTGTATTGTCCTCCCTTCGGTAATAAGCGGCATGCTTCTTAATGTGTTTGGTGGATAAACGTACCTTTTTGTATGACACTCAAATGTTCGTGGAATGTGAAATATTGTGTACAGTGAGTAAATATCTGTGTACATTTGTTCAGTAGATTTGACAGACATATTTGTATTACAAACTTTAATGAACGTTAATTTTATACATTTGTATTCTAATGTATTCATAATTCTTACTGTATATACTGTTAGCTTAAGGTCACAACAAGGTAATGTTAAGAGTTTTAATAAGACAAGTAACAGTTTATAACAGTTCATTAGGGGGTCAAGCCCCAAATGGGCAGGAGCCCTATTGTTATTGTTAATGAAAAACTGATGTCAGTAGTCTATGGATCTCATGGACTCACACTCACAGACAAGATGAATATAATGTGCATTCCGGGCAGTCCCGACATGCTGTCATCCAACTTTGATCCAGATTGGTATCCAGTGGAATAATTTAGTAAAACCCTGTATTTTTTTTATCAATGCTGCATGTGCAAATGATGGCGAGCACAGGTCACATGAAAGCATTGCAGTCAAGTACCATGATGGCGGCGCGTGCAGATGTAACTGATATCAGACCTTTACAGATGTCATAGATCTGACAACCCACAGACAATCTGAATAACATTTATGTACGGGGCAGTCCCGACATGCCGTTGTTCGAGTTTCATCCATATCGGTGATTCAGTATTTTGGATCGAGTTTGGAATCAACAATCGCAACCTCACTAAGATAGCACCATGTACAGCACAGGTGCGCAAGTTGACGGAGTACACAGATCACGGGATAGCACTGCAGTCTAGTGACAAACAGATATCGGTTATTGACAGATGACATCAAATGCGCAATAACCAAAGTGCATTTTGGGTATCACCATAACTATTTTGGAGGTAATGTGCAACAGAGCATTGTCTTTGCGTTTGAGTCCTTTTTTTGCGAATTTGTACGCTCGTGTTGTGTGAAAAGCTTCAATTTTAAGTCCCACAATGGAAAAGGTAGAAACGTTGACCTCAAGGCGAGATTCTTTAGGTTTCCCACCTGAAAAAGGTCTATGGACAGCAGGTAGAGGACATAAACAAAGACGCGCAGCACTGCCTGAGTTGCATCAGGGAGACGCAAAAACGCTAGCTACAAAAAAACTAGGTCAACCTGCATACGAGCCGATGGAGACTGACCCAGACTGGGCACCATCCCTACATCTGGGCCACACAAGACATTACACACATAGAAAGTTTACGCTCTGCAAGATGAAGTAAGCGGGAGCAGCTAAGCGGTTAGCTAAACACTGCAGAGGGAGCACAAGAGATTGGAGAAACTGGCCAGGTAGACACTGAGGAGGGGACACACGACACCTGTCAGGAGGTGGCACAGACTGAATGTAACTTGCGCATGCTCAGGTGGGCAGAAGTAAACCACCTGTTGGCAGAAAACAGAACGTGAACTCGATGAGTACAGGATGTCTGACGGTTTCTTTGGAGACGATGATGCTAGAGTAAAGTACTATACGGTTAGTAATATACTCGGTGACGTCAACCATTTAAAGTTGAAAAGTTATGACGTCGCTATTAACCTTTATTGTGTTTGAAAATGTTTAAGTTAAGGTATTACCAGAAGACAATTGGATAAAAAAAAGTGTGGCATATTAAACATCATAAATATATAAGCTTCTGAGGACAACTGACACACACCAGAATAAGTTCTCCAAAAAACAATTACATAATACAAAGAACATGCATTATTTGTGTTTCGAAATATTTTCATTATTTTTGTTTGGGTTCACCTCAAAGATTTGGTCCACAAAAAAATGTGTAGCTCACAACATACAATGTATTTTATTAAATATCCTCCAAAATGTAAGTCAGTTAAACCTTTTACTGTACTTTATTTATTTATAAGTTTATAAAATATATTATTATTGTGAAGGAAGTTTTCTGTTGATTTACAAAGTGCCATCAAATAATTATCTTCCCCAAAATGGATTAATAATCGTGATAAATAATCATGCTCACAATATTGACTAAAATAATCGTGCTTATCATTTCAGCCATAATCATGCATCCCTACTTCAGAATGATAGTTAGTTGCGGTGTAGGAAACCCACCCACTGCCGTAAACACCGTCCAATCATAGAATTACCCTGTGACCAGGCCGGAACGAATGAACTTCTGCAGTTACAAAACACAGCGGAACGGAGAGTCAAAGCACAATCATCCATTGAACTTTAACGAAGGGCCGACTACCCTGGACCCCGCGTGTTGCTGCCCGCAGCTATATTTTATTTATTTGTATTTATTTGACTTTATAGTTCTCACAGAAGGTGATGATTCTGACTGATCCATGCCTGATGAAGTTTAGAATAAGCCGCCGGTATAATTGAAGAAGTTCTTCTTTTGGTTACTGAGGGAGCTACAGTAAGACCTCTATGCTCTTCACGGGCGGATGAAAGAAGAACCCCATCCAGCTTTAACATGTCTACAAGTGATCTCCAAGTCCTGGCAGGCCCTGTCGTCAGCCAGATAGGAGTATTGCACGTACCAACAACACAAGAAGGAAGAGACACATATCTCCATAAAGAGAAGAGTCATGAAGCAGCACAAGGTCAAGGGTCCAGCTAGTATTTATAAGAGTGTTTATTGATCGAAAGTAAAATTATGTACTGAGCACACAAGCGGTTAAGCTGCCAATTCAAGCCAACATTTAAAAAAAAAAAGTCAGAAACAGAGCAACAAGAAGAGACCTAGGTGATGGCATAGAAGCTGCTAATGAGGCATCACAACAAGAGCCACATAGAGGCGAGAGTGTCCACAGGTTAACTGAAAAAGGAAGAAAACTGAGTGACGTAAGGTGGAGGCGACTTGAACTTTTTTTTCAAGTCAGCTATGAGAAGTGGAAGGCTCTGGTTAAGGAGGTCAAACAGTCACTGACAGGCTGCTACTCAGGTTACCTGCTACAAAGCCTTATAAACAAAGTTAGCGGTGCCTCAACAGATCTAAACCTTGCATATGAAGATTTGCATGAAATTGACATTCCCGACAATGAGATACGCCAAACAGTCGACACTTGTGAAGAGGTCACAAGGACCATTGTAAAGACTGCAATGAGTCTTCTAGTAAGGAGGGAAGAAGGTCAAGGTCGCCAAATGGAAGAACTGCACTGGAATGACGCCAATTCTTTGTTCACGTCCATGGTCTCCCACAAGTCTCAACATTCAGCACTCAAGGGCTTCCACCTATTCTTGAAGCAACTCAAGAGTCACGTCCAGACACTCAAGTGCGTCGTCTGCCAAGAGACAAGAACCTGCTGCTGAAATTGCTGCAAACCAAGCAACTTTAGAAATCCTGATCAAACAAGAATGCCAACTCGAAGAGCTTTAGAGGCGCAAAGCAGGAGATATGAAGAGGATAGCGGAGCACGAAGCAGATGCTTTGAAACGCCGCTTAGAGAGAAGGAAGAGGAAGCTAGGCTGCGAGTCTAGCTTGAGGTCGAAAAAGGCCGCCAGACGAATGTCACTAGAAGACAAGCACAGAGAGCTAGAGCGCCTGGAAGCGCTGAAGAAACTAGATTCTGCCAAGGTGCGAATGCAAGTTTGGAGCGGGATGAAAACTCAGAGGACGAGAAGAGAACCACTCCCTGACTGGGAATCTAGGAAAGAGAAAGAGGAACTCATACATAAAAGCAGCTAATTTAAGCACCTCTCACCACAGCAAATTGTGACAAACCCTCAGAAGATTGCATCACAACGATTGTCATGTTACTAGCAGAATTAATCAGTGCGAGTTGCCTCCCCGTACCAGAACCTGTGACATTCAATGGAGAACCGCTCAGGTTCCATGACTGGAAGGTCTCCTTCCAGACTATGATAGACAGAAAGAACTTACTACTTACGTAAATATATCGGTGGGCCAGCCATGAAAGGCCAATGAAGGTTATTTCCTGTCGGGAACAGAGTCAGCCTACCCTCCTACGTTGGCTATTCTTGATGAAAGGATCAGAAACCCATCCCTCATTGCCAAGTCCTTCAGAGATAAGCTCAACACATGGCCTTATTTAGGCTCCAAGGACAGTCTTGAACTTAGAGAGTTCGTAGACTTCCTCTGCAGCTGTGAAGCTTCTATTCCTCAAATTAAGAGCCTTGAGGTACTCAACGACTGTAGTGAAAATCAAAACTCATCATCAATCTTCTGGATTGGCTAACCTCAAGATGGAATAGGAAGGTCAATGACGTCTTAGAAGAAACTGAGGCCTTTTCTAGCTTCAGTCAGTTTGTGAAGTTCCTAACAAGAGAAGCCAAGATTGCTTGCGATCCTGTAACAGCCCTTCACGTTTTGAAACCTAGTGAAGGTGAGAAGGCTAAAAAACCAAGGAATTGAATCCCTGGAGCAATGCTGTTGGCAAGACATTTTGGTGAGAAAGCTGCTGCTACAAGTTGTGTTTTATGTGAGAAGTCAGGTCACAGACTCCATATGTGTTGGAAGTTGTGCTTCGGCTGTGTAAAGCCTGGTCATCATTCAAAAGATTGTGAGAACGGGAGCACCTGTAACCGAGGGCGGAGGAGGCACCCAACCTGCCTACACGAAGAGTGTACCATAGAAAGGAAGACAGAGCCCCACAACATAAGGGGACAAGGGCGGCAAGCGTGGCAATATCGAACAGAGTCATACGGGACATTAACAACACCCAGACCTCGACAATCATTCCAGTATGGGTGTCAATCACAAGTAAACTAGATCCTGAAGTTCTTCTCAATGTACTCCTTGACACTCAGAGTGACACTACCTTTATCATTGAAGACACAGCAGACAATACAAGGAAAGAACCAGTACGACTAAAGCGT
>NC_137200.1:7576165-7623665 GCF_960531495.2 Zeus faber
CAGACTAACTCTGTCCTGGATGCAATGGCACACAAATACTCTGTGTTGTATGCCCAGCATGCTGACAGCACAGGTTAAAAATAAATAAATAAAAATAAAAATAAATCAAAGCAGAATAAATAAATAGAATAAAAAAATCAGAATAATCATCAATGCTGTACAACCTAATTACAATTTTTAATTCAGTTTCCACTCCTGCAAATCACTCTGTAAAATCTCTACCAGTTGTGAAAGAGACACATATTTCCTATAGTGTCTCAGAGGCAGCGTGCACAAGCTTGTCGAGTTCCAGTTAAAACCCTGAGAGCAAGTGACAAACTGATGAAGAGGCCGAGGAAGGAGAGCATGTTGAGACACTAACTGTGGAGAAGTTATATTAACGAGTCATATTATAAGTCATATTAATAAGTCACATTAATAAGTCATATTAACAAGTCATGTAAGACATATCAATAAGCCCCATTAGTAAGTCGTATTAACAAGTTGTATTAATAAGTTGTGCTAAAAGTCATGTTAATAAGTCATGTTGATAAGTCCTATTAATAAGACACTGTTAGGCATATTATCAACTCATATTGATGAGTTATATTAATATTCAGTCTACAGTCATTTTAATAAGTCACATTAAAAGTTGTATTAACAAGTCATGTCGATAGGTCATTAATAAGTTGCATTAATAAGATGTATTAACAAGTCATATCGTTAAGTCATCAACAAGTTACATAAACAAGTTGTATTAATAAGGTGCATCAACAATTTGTATTAACAAGTCACATCAAAAAGTCTAATTAATAAGTTATATCGATACATCATATTCTTAAGTCACATTAATAAGGACCATTAATTAATCACATCAATAAATTGCATTAACAAGTTCAAGTTTAAGTTCAAGTTAATATCAATTAGTCATATTAATAACTTCTATTGACAAATCCGATGAATAAGTTGTGTTTACAATTCATGTTAATAGGTCGTGTTAATATATTAGAATATCTTTATTGTTATTGTACAAGTACAATGAAATGAATCCTCTGCATTTTACCCATCCTATACCCAGGAGCAGTAGGCAGCCATAGTGCGGTGTTCGGCAGCCAACTTCAGCTTCAGCTTCAAGTCCAGTGCCTTGGTCAGGGGTACCGAAAGGAGTATGAACTAACATACATGTCTTTCGATGGTAGGAGCAAACCGAAGCATCTGGAGGGAACCCACACCAACACGGGAAGAACATGCAAACTCCACACAGGAAGGACCTGGGACTTTACAGGCAGGTGCTGCACTTTTTTGACACTCCCTTTTACCCCCAGACAGCGCTTCTCATGGTTCTCAATCATGGTCATGCTATAGTTATCCCGCATGTGCACATAAAATTGTGAACTGTGAACGTGCCCGAAAGTGCCCAAACTGCTTTTTGAACACACATCATGTATTATTTTATGACAGATGAAACATGAAACTAAGGGCGTAGTCACTAGACGACACCCAACTCTTATAAGAACAGCTTCCAGACAAATGTACGGAGAGACCACTGTATCACTGTTTCAAAGTATTTCACTGTATTACTCTCCTATTTTGCTAATCAATGTTGTTCTAACTCACTTAATGAGGGTCTCAGTTTGTTCCCGATAGCAAAGGTTTATCTCACTGACCCACAGTGGAATTTCCACGACAGTTGCTTGAGCACATTTGTCCCAGCAGAATTCACTTTTTCAAAACAATTCTCAAAACAATAAAGACATGACACAATGGCGCAACAAATACTAACTACCATTATCGATATACTGCAGAGACTGAGAGAAGAGAGATAATAAGGAGGTACGTTGCAGCAACTTGGTTTCTTTTGTCAGAGGGTTGGGGGGTTGCAATAGGATGAAAGATGGGCTTCTGGAGAAATGATGGAGAATTGATGGCTGCCATCATTTGAAGCTTATTCAATACAGACATGTATGAAAAGGGCCTCAAAGCAGCTGAATACAACACTTCAATTGTATATACTGTAGTTTAACTCAACTCCTGGACAGTCTGTGGTGTGACGTGGTGTCGCTGGATGGAACGAGACATGACTTCCCAGAGGTGCTTGATTGGATTCAGGTCTGGGGAACGGGCAGGCCAGTCCATAGCATCAATGCCTTCGTCGAGCCGGAACTGCTGACACACTCCAGCCACATGAGGCCGAGCATTGTCATGCATCAGAAGGAACCCAGGGCCCACTGCACCAGCATATTGTCTGACAATGGGTCTGAGGCTCTCATCCCGGTACCTAATGGCAGGCAGGGTACCTCTGGCTAGCACATGGAGGTCTGTGTGGCCCTCCAAGGATATGCCCCCCCAGACCAGACCATCACTGACCCACCGCCAATCCACAGAGTCTCCAGCCTCTGTCACGTCTGTCACATGTGCTCAGTGTGAACCTGCTTTCATCCGTGAAGAGCACAGGGCGCCAATGGCGAATCTCCCAATCCTAGTGTTTTCTGGCAAATGCCAATCGGGTTGCACGGTGTTGGGCTGTGAGCACAGGTCCCACTTGTGGACGTCGGGTCCTCATACCACCCTCATGGAGTCTGTTTCTGACAGTTTGAGCAGAAACATGCACATTAGTGGGCTGCTGGAGGTCATTTTGTAGGGCTCTGGCAGTGCTCCTCCTGTTCCTCCCTGCACAAAGTAGCAGATAGCCGTCCTGCTGCTGGGTTGTTGTCCTCCAGCGGCCCCCTCCACGTCTCCTGGTGTACTGGCCTGTCTCCTGGTATCTCCTCCATGCTCTCGACACTGTGCTGCGAGACACAGCAAACCTTCTTGCCACGGCGCGCATTGATGTGCCATCCTGGATGAGCTGCACTACCTGAGCAACATCTGTGGGTTGCAGACACCGCCTCATGCTACCTCTAGTGGTGAGGGCACTGGCAAAATGCAAAAATGCACAAAAATCAGCCAGAAAAGATGAGGACATGGTAATGGTCTGTGGCCACCACCTGCAGAACCATTCCTTTATAGGGGTTGTCTTGCTCATTGCCTCTCATTTCCACCTGCTGTCTGTTCCATTTGCACAACAGCAGGTTAAATGGATTCGCAATCGGTGTTGCTTCCTAACTGGACAGGTCGATATCCCAGAAGTGTGATTGACATAAATTGAGTTAGACTGTAATGATTATGTGTTCCCTTTTTTTTTTTTGAGCAGTGTATAAACCTACAAGTCCTCAAATAACCGAGCCTCCAATAAATGCCGGGGGTGTGGTCGAGACAAACAAATGAAGGCCTGCCTCAAATACAGACCAGGGGGGAATCCTAGGATGGATAAACTCCTGGTGCCTGTTAGAAAATGTGCATGCCAGTTAAGCATAATGTACATTTCATAACGTACACTGGATATTGGGGTGGAATTGTTTTCCCAGCGGCGGTTCCCATTCCGGTTTTCCTGTGTTTTTATTTTAGATCTATTTGGTTTTATTTTTAATCTATTTTAAACCCAACTGAGGGTCATTCGGCCTTAGATCAGGACAGTGGATTGCGTAATGGAGAGAAAGCGATCCTCCAGTCCACCGTGTGTCCCAGCCGTTCCCGTGCCTCCGAACATAAAAAAATAATGCGAGTGCGGAGAAATGAGAAAAAAATAAATCTTAAATCTCTCGAAAAATATGAACAGAATGTTTTTATTTGAGATGTATTTATTTTGAGGCGCATGGCACTCAGAGGGAAGGTTGATTAAAAATTCAAAGAGAGTTTTTGTTTGGTTTTAGATATAAAAGCCTGCTTCCAATAAAGGCCTGGTGCCCTCTGCAGTATAGGTAAGTCAAGGCCCCCGTCACTATTGGAGGAAATATTCTATAACTTGTCTTGAAATTTGTATCTAACACACAACAGCCTAATGTTGTGATTATTTAGGACTAATGTTATTTCTAACTTGCTTTCCTAATGTGAACTGCTGCATGGTTGTTGACACATCACTGAGGGCAGCGATGCTGATGCCAGCCCAACTGCTGCATTGCTGCTGGGGGGGGGGGGGGTCGTCCATGGGCTGCCCACTGTTTATTAAAAAGCCAAAGTGATTCATCACATGATCAAATAGAGACTTGACATTGGACAACATCAACATACAACAACTTACCGTTATATCTACATATGACAAAAATACCAAAGAAAATAATTAATTATTCATTCAATTGAATAGCTTTTTAATAGTTTATAGTTTTAGTTTACAATCATTTATATAAAGTTTTTATAGTTTATGTAGAATAAGCACATACATTTGTTATAGATCGCTACTGACTATTTTACAAAGAAAGTATGTGAAAACCATGACCAAGATGGGTTTGCCTTTTCGAGGCCATATACTGTATAGCAAATGGCACTACTTTTAATTGAATGTGAGTTCTTCTTTGAACACGGACTTATTTCATGAGTCACTCGCAAGGGCCCCTTCTCTGCCCAACATATTTCGAAGGGCCTGCTCTTAGGGGCCCCCACTCCATGGGGCCCAGTTCAACTGCACTGCTCGCACTGTCTAGATTTACGCCCCTGTAGGCAACCCTGAGCGCGTAACCTGTGCTCTCTAATAATAATGAAATGTTGTGCGCTCCATCTCGATAAAATATTATTTATTTTGCAGCATGACCACTTGATATTAATGTATATCAAATGTATATTATATTCATTTATATTATATGTAGTTAGAGATGCAAGACTCGATATAAATTTATATCAAGTGGTGCCTATGCTTTTCAAGAACATTTAGTTGACTGGATGTTATAATAATACACCTTGATCTGTGCATCACTTTTTAGATGATACAAAGTGCTTTAAAACAACAATATTAACATAATTTATGCACGTCAACATATAAAATGATAATTTACTTTAGTCTTGCCTCTGCTATTGGAACTGTGGCTTGATGATGTGAAGTAGTTGTGCACGGCTGTAGCCGTTGTATTAGGTTTATATGGTCGTGTGATTCTGAAATGTTTTGCGGGAGACTATTCCTGAAGGCCTGGGTCTGAAATGCACAGGCCGCTACTGATACAGTTTATACAGTACATACACACACACACACAAATATATTCACATATATTTTTTTTCCTTTTTTTTTCTCCATTTCTTTTCCACATGGCAAAGGACACAAGAACAGGGATGATATTTTTTTAATTTCTTCAGGAAATACACTTGATCCAAGTTATGATTGGAATAAATAGAAATCTAAATTCAAAGCTAACCATTTAATTCAAAGATACTTTCTTATATAACATGTAAATATGGACTTTTATTCAAGTCAAGTTATTAGGACAGCAGTTACACACGAGTATGGACGCACGGCACAAGCAAAATATAACATTTTTTAAGGAGGTTCTGTTTCCGGAACAATGCTTAATAATAGTTGCATGTAAGGAGGCCTTTTTTGAAAATACCCACCAGATGTTCCACATCCAGAGGGTCCAAAAACTTTGTTCAGATTAGAAATGAGTAAATGAATTGAATAACCTGGAGAAACTGGCAGAGAAAGTCGTTTCATAAAAGCAAATTAAAAGAGCCATAACAGTATTTTCACGTTTCAAATCTCTGTTGGAACGGAGCAGCTTCCTCGGATGGGTGGTAAAGAGAGCTGAACTTTAACCTCAAACAAGCCTGAACAGAGACAATCGTACGAGGGAAGCCCACGGCGCTTCAGGGCAGCTGGGGTGTAATCAGCCCCAACCAGTGAGAGGAGCTGCCACTATCAGCGGGGGGAGGGACGCACATGGGAAGAGATGATAGCAACGCCAGGACGCCCTGCCTCTGTTCTCAGAATGAAATAACTAAAGAGGGATTCTTTACGTTGTTGGCCTGTAATGTATTAAATGACCCTATGATACACGATGCAAACTCATTCAAAATCATGACCGCCAAGCTCTGGAACATCGTTACCCCAGCGTTTGGTTTTTCAAAATAAAAGCTGTGGCCAGTGGTTGAAGAAGTACTCAGACTAAATAATAATAATTATAATCATAACAACAATGACAACAACGACAACCTTTATTTCTATTGCACTTTCCGTATATATGACATGCAACTCAAAATGCTTTACAAATAGTAACAATGAAAGAAAAGCCAACAAGCTACATGCATTTCATAGAAATAGGTAAATATTACGCTCATTTTCAAATTCAAGGTCATCAGTTTCGACCTTGAGGGATCACGCTCGTTGCTCAGTGAAATATGTTTTACTCTTGTAAAAGTGAACTCTTTTTTAATCTTTTATTACCTCACAATTGACTATAAAAGTAGAGTCCATTTACTCGTAGGATTGAAAGCACCACATTGACATTTCCACTGACGTATAAATATACAAGTACTTGTGCTTACAGTAAATGTACTTAAAGTATTAAAAACGAATGCACTGGTATTTTCCAGTGTCCTGATATAACAGAGTCTATGGTCTGCATAAATCCTGAATTTTCTTTTTTTTTTGTTTTATTAAAGTAACTGTTAGAAATGAATTATGTACAGTAAAAAGTATGGATGGTTTCTGTGAAAAGTAGTGGAGTAAGAGTGGCAAGTCTCTTCAAGTACAGACACTTGAGAAATGTACTTAAAGTAACAAAGTACTTTTACTTTTACCTTTATATACTAATTTAAATGATCACTATCATTGATCCAGGGCGCACACAGTAGAAAACCATAGGAGGAAGGGCACAGTGTGCCACCATGAACCCTTATCAGTTACAGAGTTTTTTTAACACACGTTTCTCAATACTGAGTTCAATTTTTCAAAACGCTTCGCACAGTTCTCTTCACCAACATGCAGCTTTGCACAGTGACACAATGACCCAAACACTCACACCAGGGATCATTACAAGAGGTAGTATCTCAGAGTTTTTACATAAACTAACATTCCATTACAAAACAGGAATGCCACGCCTTTCTGTATATGGATCTACTGTACTACAGTATTACAGAAAGGAATCAAAAATGCTTTATTTCGGCAATTTTCTCTGCATTGATTAATTCCAAAATACACAACATAAACTACTGTAATTCCAGTACTGTCATTTAAAAAAAACCACAATTGTATATGGGCAAGATATATGTATATAAGATATCAAGCAATGGATATAGATACAGTATATAGTCAACTCTGTCTTCTCATTCACAGCAGACCTTATGTCCTATCTTGCAATCCACCTGCCTGACCCATCTCTGGCAATTTTCTGCAGATCTCCAGGGTCCTTGTTTACATTATGTTCAAAAGAATAATTACAAGGATGTCACGTTGTGTATCGATCGTAATGAAAGAAAACAAATTAAAAAAAACACCACCTAGGTAGGTCTCCAGTTAAAATAAGTATCAGCTGTGGTTGGTCTAATTTTAAAGAAATATATAGAGAGATGATATCTCAATACGGTATTACTGTAGAAATGTAGCGAATTGCTGTTGAATTCAACTTTGCTTCATCTTAGGTTTTGAACTTGAATCGAACAGTTTTGAAAAGAGTCACGAGTCAGAATGGTGCCATGCCATTGTTCCCACAAAAAATGTCCCATTGGACATAACCCTAACTAACCTTACACCTAACCCTAACCATCTGTAACCTGACATTTTTCGGAGTGTTGGGGTTTGGGAAAAATGGAATGTCAGAACAATGGGCCAGCCCCCTGTGAGCATTTACAAAATGGGCGGTAGATACACAACGTTTTGCTGGTGGTGGAGTTTGAGCGAGGAAATAATTCATGAATTGGGAAAGACCCGCTCATTGGATGCATTTTGTGTCAAAGCAGTGAGAAGTGGTCCGGAGGTTTAGTCGACGTGGGCGGCTGTAGTGATAACTGTGTGAAAAGTTTTCGGAAAAAGTCAACTCAGTGTTGAGAAATGCAGGTAATCGACTGTAAAAATACACTTGAGTTGGTGTTCCTCTCAAAAAAAAAACAGCCACCCACTTCAATACCAAGGCCTTACTCACACTGAATGAAACCAAATGTAATATGCTGAGGCTGGATGGAATAAAACAATTATGAATTTGGTTCCGGCAGATAAACGCAGAAAAGATTTGGGGTTTTGGACGTTTTTCCTTTAAACTGAAAAAAAAACCAAAAAACGTTTTGCTCCCTAGACGCACCAATGGGAGTTGTAGCGCCATCTAGTGGCCAGACAAGAGTCTTACGTTATGTGGACTGGAGCCAGACCCCGGGCCCTGCAGACAGCGCGGAGGTCACAGTGTTTGGCTCAATGGCGTCATCTAGCGGCCGAACAGGGTTTCAACGTCAGCTTCTCGCTGTGTTGCTGCTCGGCGCTTAGGTTAGGGTTAGGGTTAGGGTTAGGGGTTAGGGGTTAGGGTTAGGGTTAGGGTTAGGGTTAGGGTTAGGGTTAGGGTTAGGGTTAGGGGTTAGGGTTAGGGGTTAGGGGTTAGGGTTAGGGTTAGGGTTAGGGTTAGGGTTAGGGTTAGGGTTAGGGGTTAGGGTTAGGGTTAGGGTTAGAGTTAGGGGTTAGGGGTTAGGGTTAGGGTTAGGGTTAGGGTTAGGGTTAGGGTTAGGGTTAGGGGTTAGGGTTAGGGGTTAGGGTTAGGGTTAGGGGTTAGGGGTTAGGGTTAAGATTCAAGATTCAAGATTCAAGATTTGTCACATACATATACATACTTCCATACATATATGCAGTGAAATGTAATGCAACGCACCCGGTGATAGCACACACTATGTCCTAGGAAAAAAAAAAAAATAAAATAAAATAAAAAGTAGAAAATTCCTTTCTAATTGACCGACTAACTGACTCCTAAAACGTAATACAGTAAGTGGAATACTTATAGAATAAGATAAAAATATATAGAATAAAATACAATAAAAATAAATTGAAATAAAATGGAATAGATAGAAGGAATATGCCTATGTATATACAGATATGTGCATTTAAAGTGGCATATGAATTAAAGTGGCATGTGAATGTGAATAGAGGGAGTAGTGTTTGGGATAATACAGCACAGTATACAACAGTACAGCGCAGCAATACGTCATCACGAACAACCCTGAACAGTGATACAGTATGCGGTACAGTATGCTACATACAGTACAGTAGGTAGTGGAGCCTAGTGCATGGCTCAGTTAGGACCCCTGGTGAGGTCAGCATTGACAGTTCTTATGGCTTGAGGGAAAAAGCTCCGCCTCAGTCTCTCTGTTCTCGCTGTGTGACTGCGGAGGCGCTTGCCTGACCGCAGCAGCTGGAACAGTCCGTTGTTGGGGTGATGAGGATCCTTCATGATCCTGCAGGCTCTGCGACTACACCTTCTGGTGTATAACTCCTGCAAGGGGGGGAGGGTAGTTCCAGTGGTACCTTCAGCTGAACGCACCACCCTCTGCAGGGCCCGCCTGTCCTGGGCAGTACAGTTCCCAAACAGGCAGTGATGTTGCCTGTCAGGATGCTCTCCACTGCTCCACAGTAGAAGGACTTGAGGATCCTCACCGAGACCCGGAATTTCCTCAGCTGCCTGAGGTGGTAGAGACGCTGCCTCGCCTTTCTCACCAGAGTGTCTGTGTGAACAGTCCATGTTAAGTCCTCTGTGATGTGGACTCCCAGATATCTGAAGCTGCTCACCCTATCGACAGAAGTCCCATTAATCCACAAGGGCGCGTGCGTCCTCGATTGTGATCCACGCCTAAAGTCCACAATCAGCTCCTTGGTTTTGCTGACGTTCAGGTGGAGGCTGTTGTCCTGGCACCAGAGTGACAGGTCAGCCACCTCCTCGCGGTAGGCCTTCTCATCGCAGTCGGTGATCAGGCCCACGACCACGGTGTCGTCAGCAAACTTGATGATGGTGTTGGAGCTGGACCTGGCCACACAGTCATGTGTGTACAGGGAGTACAGTAAGGGGCTGAGGACGCAGCCCTGGGGGGATCCTGTATTCAGGGTGAGGGAGCTTGACATGTACTTCCCCACCTTGACCACCTGGGGGCGGCCTGTGAGGAAGTCCAGGATCCAGGTGCACAGCGGACCATTCAATCCGAGCTCCATCAACTTGACAGCCAGTCCGGTGGGAACTATGGTGTTGAAAGCTGAACTATAATCAATGAACAGCATTCTCACATAGGCCCCCTTCTGGCCATCCAGGTGCGTGAGCGTGGTGTGCAGTACCTGGGAGACCGCGTCATCCGTGGATCTGTTCTGCCGGTACGCGAACTGCAACGGGTCCAAGGTGCGGGGGAGGGAGGCGCAGATGTAATCCTTAAGGTAGGGGTTAGGGGTTAGGGTTAGGGTTAGGGTTAGCGGTTAGGGTTAGGGTTAGGGTTAGGGTTAGGGTTAGGGTTAGGGAGTTGCAGCTATTTTAACTTTTAACATATTTGTTTTGGTAAATTTCTTGAAATACCCGGTGGTGTGTTTAAACTACACTGCTAGTCTACAATCTTATTACCGAGCTATTGTCATGAATACAAAAAAAATCAAAATCAAAATAAAAAAGTAGTGGTGATAGAAGAAAAAAAAAAAAAAAAAATCAAAATGCATTAAATAACAAGAAATTGATGTAACAGTAAAATCCATTTCAGCTTTTGCTCATCGATTTAGCTCTTGAAGCGTCGCGATCATTCCCCAGCGAATTATTTCTATTATTATCCGTCTCGGGATTATCTGTCTTCCACGACTACAAACAATTCTTACGTAATTCTCAAAGAATCATGAAAGCACAGAATCCTAAACCACATTAGTTTATGAGGAGCAGTAGTTTATGAAGTGCTTTTAGTTAACTTGATCATGATAATGCTGTTTATCCCATTCAATATCAAACACAATCATTTCCAAATCGGTGTCTGCTTGTAATCTTACCACTAGGCGTCACTATGCACATTCACATGTTTCTTCCCTCAACTGATCCTGGAATGTTTTGGTATGTAGTTAGAATGCATTACAATATTTCTTCAGAGGAAAAGGAAGTTCGATTTTTTTAAAATAGATTGCATTTTTACCTATTTCATGGAAGTATTAAAATTTAAAATCCATGGGTTTATATTTAGTTCTGGCAATCACCAAATTGAAGCGAGATACTGGTTTCTCTTTTTCCTCTATTGAATGGTCTATTAAATCTAAGGTTGAATGACAATAGGGATATCGGGTCATACCCTCAGAATTGGGTTCATAACAATTTGACTGGATATACTGTAAATGTCAGTGTTTGCGCGCCTGTGTACCCATTAACTAGTCGGGTAAACATTTCCATGGTAACAGCGAGCTCCACCAATCAGAGACATCACTGTTACACTTAGGGTTGTGGATAGTGTAGTACTTTTCCATGACATCGCAAATAAAACATGTTTGTCTTCAAACAAGGTTGATATCATACAGACTTGTGGCATCAAGAGGAGCAAACAAGATTTGTTATATACACTGTGTAATATTCACATATGTTATTTGCAAAGCGCAATTATTCTACACGTTTCAAACCCTAACCCTAATCCTCGCCAACTACGAACACTACAATTCTGCGCCATTTTGTTATGCATCTTAATGGAATGGCCTCATGGGTAAGGTGGTCGAATTATTATGAACCTAAAAATTAAATTGATTTTCTGGGTAAATAATGACGTGCATGTGGAACTAAGGGTTGATTTGGTCAGGGAACATACCTGCGTTGTCAGAATTTGAAGTGACGCCCCCTATTGACACTACCGCCCCTCTAAAAGTACATGTCCAGAGCTGTCCAAAACAGTTGATCTTATTTTGGTAGCTCTTATAATTACTGAGATATAGGGCTTCAAACTTAACCTCTGTTCAGGGTTCAAAGGCCAATATCTCAGTTCAGGGTGCATTGAAATTTCACAAACTTTCATATCTTAACCCGCAAGATGAGACCTTTTCAAAAACATCTTCGGTTTTATTCCATGACAAAGTAAAACAAGCTCCAACCCTGCCACCAACCACATTCTAAATGGAATCAAATCAGATTTTTTTTTTACTTTGTCGTGACCACTGTTACGCACCTCCAACAGAAACTGATGCATCTGTGGAGTGTTCGTTTTTGTGACGCGTTTTTCAATTTGTCACGACAAAGTTAAAACAAAAATCAGATTTGATTTCATTTAGAATGTGAATGGTCTTGGAATCCACACCTGGCAACCCACAGCCATGGCAAGGTTGGGTTTTTCTTCATTGTCGTGGAACAAAGCCAAACATGTTTGTGGAAAGGTCTCATCTTGTAGGTTAACATATGTAAGTTTGAGACATTTTTCAGTGGACCCTAAACTGCGATACTGACCTTTGAACCAGAGGTCACCTTTAAAGCCCTTTATCTCAGTAATTATAAGAGCTACCAAAATAAGGTCAACTGTTTTTGGACAGCTCAGGACATATACTTTTAGAGGGGTGGAAGTGCCAATAGGGGTCACCTCTTAAAATGGACCTCACATATAATTTAGGCCTTTGCAAATTGCATATGTAAATTGTGAACACAGGTATATTCCCCAACCAAATTAACCCTTAGTAACACATGCATGTTGTTTTTCACAAATAAATTTGTTTCATTTTCAGGTTTTTAATAATGCAACTACTTTACCCATGATGCAATTGCATCAAGATGAATACCAAAATGGCACAGAATTGCAGTCTTTGTAGTTGGTTAAGGTTTGGGTTAGGGTTTGAAATGTTTATAATAATTGTGCTTTACAAATGACATATGTACATTTTTATATGTAAATATTAGGCAATGTATACAGTGGGGCAAAAAAGTATTTAGTCAGCCACCAATTGTGCAAGTTCTCCCACTTAAAAAGATGAGAGAGGCCTGTAATTTTCATCATAGGTTCACTTCGACTATGAGAGACAGAATGGGGGGAAATCGAGGATTTTTAATGAATTAATTGGTAAATTCCTCGGTAAAATAAGTATTTGGTCACCTACAAACAAGCAAGATTTCTGGCTTTCACAGACCTGTAACTTTTTCTTTAAGAGGCTCCTCTGTCCTCCACTCCTTACCTGTATTAATAGCACCTGTTTGAACTCGTTGTCAGTATAAAAGACACCTGTCCACAACCTCAAACAGTCACAGGCCCAACCACAGTCAAAAGGCCCAACCTATTCTCTGCCTATAAAGCTGGCTTCTTTAAATTTAAAACTGGAATGAACAGCATCATTGTTATGAAGTGCATCTGTGTCTTTCTCTTTATTCTGCAGAATAAATATTTTTAATGCTTTGTTTGTTTCCTGTAGCGCAACAGGGTTACCTCACCGACCATGCAGTGAGAATTCTCCTACAATGTGTACACATTTCTACACGTACAAGATACATTTCTGTTGATCAAACCGGATGCCTGTCTTTCAAAAACTGGTAAGGTTTAGGACTGAAGAACCAAGTTTCCCTGTTGCAATTATTAGTGATGATTAATGTATACATGAATCTGTTAAAATAAACTATTGAAGGGTTCACCCAGTTGCAGTATCTTTAGGATCAATGCATTCAAAACCAATATTTAGTGAATTTAGTGAATGCCAAGTGGGCAACATTGATAAAATAATATACATTACTAAAATAGTATTGTATTTCTCTATGCAATGTTAAAGCGAGATACTATGAGAGTTTAATTTCTGGTGGAGAGCACGGCAGGTCCATGCCTCCAGGGAAGTGGTCCTCATCGGGCCCGATCCAGGGTGGTTGTAGCAGTATCCTCCACATCTGGAAAGGATCACCACCGGTCTCCCCCTGTCTGTAGAGATAAGCAGAAAAAGAAAGAAACAGCTGGGAAAGCACAACCGGGTTGCTATGCCTTGTGTTGTGCTTGTGTTGTGGGCGCAAACAGGCTTTAAACCTCACATATAAATTAACAACAAAAGTCTGATTTATAATATAATGTAATGGACATTTGAGCTACCACTTCCGGTTCTGGTGACGTCTTTGCGTGTGCGTTGCTGTTGTTGTTTTTTCTGTTGTTTTGCTGTTGTTGCTGCTGGTGTTGATGTTGCGGCTGCTGTTGTTGTTGTTTCTGTGGCTGCTGCTGCTGTTGTTGCTGCTGTTGTTGTTGCTGTTGATTCAGGGGCATTCTTTTGTAATGACCAGCTGACAACTATTTTCTCACTTTCTTTTTTGTATTTATTTGTAAAGTGCATTGTGTTGCCCTGGTATGAAATGCGCTTTATAAATAAAGTGTGACTTGACTTGACATGTACACAATTATTCATTAATTCAATACACTAAGAAATTTTATACAAATCTTGGACAGCTATCAATTCTTAATTTTAGTAATGATGTTTGTATGGGTGGCACAACTTACTCTTTTTTTTTTTTTAAAGGGGCTAGTGGGGCTCTAGTGCAGGGATGGGCTGAGGCAGGCAGATATGCTGCAGGAAGACACTGAAGACTGCACGTGGGGAAAACATTAGTGTCAAATCTGGACTACCTTGGAAAAATATAATAAGACAAGAACAATGAATAAGACATTAGGCCGTCGTCATCATCATCCGTCATCATCACTGTCACACACCTCTAGCCTTTTTTTCTCAACAGAAAATGATGCATCTGTGGAATGTTCGTTTTTGTGACAATTAACTGCACTGCTCACTTTGTGAAATACACAAGTGAACAGCATTGGAGTAATGCATATATTACCCAAATAACAACATTTTGAGTAAGGACTGAAATAGTACAATGAAGATGGAGACTTACATGTTGTCAGAATGCAGCTGATTAGGAAAGGAATTGTTAGGTGGGTGCTGGGTTACCATGTATTGGATCTGTCCCCACCCGAGCTGGACAATGGCTAGCAATAGCATCTCGCTTCTCAGGTCGCTCATACCGTGAGCACAGAAATCCAGGAACCACTGCTTTCAGCTCAGCCACAAAGCGTGCCGGTTCATGGATGACTTTGTCAAAGTGGGAGGTCCATAAGCTGAGTTCATTACAGTAATAACTGAAATTAGTAGTTCAAGAAACGGAAATTACAAATGTTGTGTTTACAGCTTTTTAAAAAAATTGTTTCGCTGGGAAATGTAGTGCTACACCTTGTCACTCAGGTGGTGCTGAAATTTTACCAGCGGGGCAAATGTGTTTGAAATCATGCTCATATTACTATGGAGACGAACACTTGGATCAGACAATTGAGAAAGAACTAACCAGTAGTATATTTGGTTTTCACCATGGACACAACATGTTCTCCTCTCTTGACCAATTTAAATTGTATTAGAAAATGCAGTTGTCCTGCTGCAGTCCTCGCTTGCGTGCGCACAAACTTTGTTGCAATGCAATGTGACCAGGTAAAGCCTGAAATGATAAGGATTCGATAGGATTAGTCCAAAATATTTATCAAAGGGCTAGAAGCTAAGATTAGACATTGGTGGTACCAGTGCATGGAAGTTTTAGAAACTGGCACCAGTGCATAAATAGGCAGCAGCAGATACACAAGTCATATGCAAAACTGGTTGTAGCGTGGGAATGGTGTGGTTTGAGCAGCCACACCTGACCTGGATCTAGATAATTGGGATCAGAGTGGCTGCATACCTGTTACATGCTATCTGCTGCTGGGCTAATTCCAGCTGGCCCACTCTCTACAATAAACTGGTGTCTACAACCCCCGTCTTCTGTGTCTCTGTGCCGGAGGTCCCTGAACACGCCACTTGGGTGGTGCATGGTAGGCGAAACTGCCACACTGGCACCTGAACAGGGACTCTCTGGAACGGGAAAAGGACACATAGGGGGCCATCAGAGGATGCCCTGGAGCCACCAGCGGGTCAACGTGTGGCCCCAGCACCAACCCTCTCCCGACTTGCAGCAGCAGCACCTAGGGTGTGCGACGGAGGACTGGGGGAGAAGCAGGCGCAGCAACCACCACAGGTAACCGCTGGCAGCTAGCTTCTCCGCAGCTAACCAAGCAGCCAGGCCACCCCTCTAAGCAGCCCCCGTGACAGCCAAGAACAGCCACACCTTCACCAGCCAACACAGCAGCTCGAGGTCCCATGCTCCGGAAGAGAGGAGGGTAGTCTGTATCGTCACCCTGGAGGAAGGAAGCCGGTCAACCGTGGTATTCCGGGGAAGCCAGGTCCCCCTTGGGGACCAGTTGATTTTTTGGTTTTGATTTGTTGGTTTGATGTCTGGGAACCGTGTTTCAGAGTCCGGTTGTTTTTATGATTTAAGGAATAGGAAGCCTGCATCACAGTCTGTCCATTTCAGGTATAGCAACCCTGTTTCAGAGTCTATATTTAGGCTTTTTTTTTTTTTTCATTTTTTGTTCTCTGCTTGGAGAGGGTGGGGGAGTAGGCTTCAGCCAGGTATTCTTCCTGGCCTCAGTTTGGCATGGGGGTATGTGGCGTGGGGATTGTACACGGCACTTGTGTGGCGCGTGGTAGGCGAAACTGCCACACAGGTACATTCCAAAATAAGATGTTTGAAGTGGCACTGGGCAAGTCTGCACTTCACTTGATCTTACTAGGTTGTGGGGATGGCAGCTCAGGAGGTAGAGTTGGTCGTCTAGTAATCTAAAGGTTGCTGGTTCGATCCCAGGCTCCTCCTGCTAGCATGCTGTAGTGTCCTTGAGCAAGACACTTAACTCCTGATGGCTGCGTCCGTCGGTGTTTGAATAATTGTAAGTCGCTTTGGATAAAAGCGTCTGCTCAATGTAAAAAGGTATGGGAAGGCCACTTTTTTTTGGTGCAAACCACACTATGAAACCCCCACAAGGCAGATGTTTGGTAGAGAGGGCTCAGCTTTTTCACATCACCAAGAACACTCTTGTTCGCTTGCACCTTCTCCAGCTTGTAGGTGGCCTTTGTTTTTAGATTGGGAAAGAGAATAACAAATACATAAAAGATAATGAGTGCATAGCAGCTTACAGTATATTATAGAATTGTAATGAAATGACCTAACTGATACAGGTACTCCTCACTTAATGGTCGAGTTCTCTCCTAGGATCCAGGTCGTTAAGCAAATTGGTCAATTAGCGAGGACCCATGTTATTTCACGGTAAGGGGCTGCGACGATTGCGAACGCTAGTGTAGTAAATACTGACACACTGCGGGAACAAGACTGAGACTGAGAACGGTGATGCGCGATGAGATGCTTGATGCTGAGACACTGCACAAGCAGTGCGCACGCCGCAGTATTGTACACAGCGCACAATACAGACTGGTCAGAGAGCTGGTCGTATGTCCAAACGGTCATTAGACAGGTAGGTCATTAAGTGAGGAGTACCTGTATTGAATAGTGGCGTACCAGCATTCAACCAATTATTTTTGTCAGCAGAAGGGGTGGTGGAGGCACTTGAGGAAAAGTGGATTTTAATGGTCATGCACATTCTGGATGTGGTTGAGAAGAGATGTCCAGTTCTCCACTCTTTCCCCGCCAGTAAATGAATCAGATGCTGATCAGTAGATATGATTTTTGATGCTCTTTGTCCATATGTTGACCTTCCAGAAACTCCAGACCCTAGATCAGCCCTTCCTTTTCAATAAGGTCACTGCTTCTCACTTCATTGCTCTGTGGATCATAAACAGACACACACATATCTTCCACAATGTTGTATGAAAATAGATGCCTATGAATATACACGTATTAATAAATGATTTGGCATTATCTGCTGATCACATTGAAGGAACCTACCAGGCTGTCGTTGCTCTTCTCCTGACAAAATTCACTGATCAGACCCAACAACTGGTAAGTTAACTCCGGTTCAACTCTCGCCCACCTGAGACTTGCTTCCATTGTTTTGCATACTAATCTGGACGCCTTCCCCCCTGGAAGAAATGGTGGCGGCCCTCACCACAATGCAGAAATTGCAAAATGGCGAGGGTCCGCGATCGGATACAGGAGGCGCTCCAGGACAGCCAGCAGGCCATCCAGGTCCTCTTCCGGGAGCACACCAGACAGGGCGAGGAACGAACAACTCCCCCCCGCTACAGAAGATGACGGGGGTGGACGATCCCGAGGTTCCTCCCCAACCTTGAACAGACGCCGAGGCGGCCGGCTGGTCAGCTGGAGGCGCGTGCCCTACCACTGGGGCAGCGGACGAGCTACGCTGTCATCTGGAGGGCGGTGATGGAACGGGTCGGGAGAACACCTGAGGGCCACTGCCTGTGCTTCCGGTCACTCCCTTATGACACATCAGGCCAGCCGTTCTTGCACACCCAGCAGCTCCTGGACGCGGCCCAGCAGTGGTTACGACTGGAGGAGTGCTCCCCGCACCAGATGGTCGAGGCTGTGGCCACCGAACAGTTTGTGGATAATCTCGGCACCGCTAGATGGGTGTGATGCTACCGGCCGGCCTCCCTTCAAGCCGCCATAGCTCTCGCCGAGGACCACACTGGCCCAGAGAGGGAGCTGCGGGACGCCGACTGTCGGGGACCGCCGAGAGGCTCGCACCTGGATCGGCGTTGGTGTCGTCACGGGACCAGCCAGTACCAGTGCCGTCGAACTTGTGGCCATCACCATCTTCCCCTCTTCCAGGGCCCAAGGAGGGGCCTACAGCCCGCCCCTTTGCCTGCCAGAGAAGGGACAACCACCTGTGGGAGGCCACCCCCCGATTCTTCCACAGTGGCGCGGCCTCGGGACCACTGGAAGCTGGGCGGATGCCTGGGCAGCTCTGCCGGCGATGTGGGCGACCCGACTTCCAGGACTGCCCCATCATGGAGGTCGGCAAGGTCGTTTGGGTCGCTGGTCCGCCAGATCCCTTACCCGGTCGAGAAGTGTACTGTGTACTGTGTTTTGGTAAGCATACAAGGGAGTAGACATCAGACTTTGCTGGATTGGCTGTTGTCAGACGATGATTCAGCAACACCTGGTTTGACCCGGGGCTTTGGTAGAGGCATCATGGGTCGATATCTGTTGTGTGCATGGGGATAGTCACACACATAGTGCGGCTTGAAATTTGCTATAAGGGGAAAAACCATATGGTAAAGGCCGCGGTTAGTTCCCACCTGTCGCACACCCTGATTTTGGGTACAAATTGGCTGGGTTTCGATATGTTAATGAGAGAATCAGCGGGGGTGTGCTCATGGTCTGTAGGTATATATGAGTGTTGCGTGGCGCACGGCGACGCGGAGGTCGCACTGGCGGAAGTCAGCAGAGCGGGGGAGGGGGAGCCCAAGGTGGGAACTTCCAGAACCCCGAGTCCAGTGGCCTTTGAGCGGGTAAATAAAATCGATGCCGTGTTGGTGTGCCCAGATGCTGTGCTCAATCACCCGTATTTCGCGGTGATTAGGGATAGATTATATCAGGTGAACTGTAATGCTCAATCGGGAGGAGAGGTTACAGATTATCTATTCCCAGAGCGCCGTTGAGGCCCCTGCCCTTAGTCGAGATGCCATTCGAGAGAATTGCTATGGATCTTATTGGGCCATTAGACCGCAGTGCTCAGGGCTATCAATTTGTGTTAGTCCGAGTGGACTACATGACCTGCTACCCCGAAGCAGTGTTGCTGCACAGTATTAGGGCCAAAAATGTGGCGCAGGTGCTGTTTCAGTTCATCTTCCAGGTCGGGATTCCGAAGGAAATCATGACCGATCAGGGCACCTCATTTATGTCTCGCACACTGTGTGAACTGTAGGGGTTTAACACCTGCAGATGTACGGCCTGGTTGAGCGCTTCAACAAAACGTTGAAAAACATGATCCGGAAGTTCGTCCACAATTACAGCCGAAATTGGGACACATAGCTGAACCCCCTGTTTTTTTTCCCCATTGAGCTACTGTTTGGAAGGAAACCTCGTGGGGTGCTAGACCTGATTATGGAAACTGGCAGGAAGGTCCCAGCACCAGTTAAAACAAGGTCCAGTACGTCCTGGACCTGAGAGCAAAGCTACACGCATGAGGGCAGGAATCACGGGAAAACTTGCTCCAGGCCCAGGAATGTCAGTTCTGCCTGTAGGATAGGGGGGCTCGGTTAAGAGAATTCTCACCGGGAGACAAGGTGTTAGTACTGCTCCCTACGTCCAGCTTGAAATGACTGGCGAAGTGCCAAGGGCCCTTCGTGGTCACACAACATGTGGGGAAGGTCTATTATGAAGTCGAATGCATTCTCCATTCTCAAAGAATGGAGGGAAAGTGTGCCCGTAGCACTGGCCACAGTGACGATTGAGAGGGATGAGTTGGGCAGATCACGCCGTGGCCCTTTTAAGTGACCAACTCTCTCCCGGCCAGAGCGCGGACGTCCCACGCTGCAGCAGTGCTGCAGCGGCGCTTTGTCAACGTGATCTCTCCCCTGCCCATCCATACGCCCCTCATACTCCACCATGTGGAGATGACCCGAGAGGTAAAGATGCGCTCCCGGCCGTATCGCCTGCCCGAACACAAATGCAATACAATGCAGGCGGCATTAGAGGCCATGCTGGACATGGGGGTAATAGAGGAATCTACGAGCGAATGGTCCAGCCCCATCGTGCTAGTGGGTAATGCCGTGCTAATTTCTGTAATAAAGGATCGTAAACAAATTCTTTGTTGAGTGTATATTTATTTCAGAGGAACAGAGTTAGTCTTTGCAAAGAGAGGAGAGGGAGAGAGCGAATCACAGGACATAGCCTGTAGTCGAGCTCACCCGTCCTGCTGGATACAGGATGTGTAGGCTGTGTGTATATATGTGGTGAGATGTGTGAGACAATTGGGGTGGGGTGATGCACTGCCCCGTCTGTTGATGACCTTGAAGTCCTTGCAAGGATTTGTCCTCGACTATGTGTTTTGGTGTGTTCTGCTAGCGGGTCGCAGGTGTTCCTTGTTGTGGGAATAACTCGTCCTGGCCTAGGGTGCATGCTGTTCAGATACTGTTTGGCAAACATGTTATTGTAGAAGCGGAAAGAAGGATTTCGCCTGTACATATCCCTCCTTTTGTTTATATTTAAATAACAGTACGAAAGAAAATCATCTCATAAACAGCAAAAAATGAGCACACTCAAAATAGGCAAAAAACAGCAAAGTATTAACACGTTCAAAAAATAAGCAGAAACAGCAAAGTATTAACACTCAAAAAAATAAGCAGATAATCGACAGATATATAGAAAACCTCCGTCGGCGAACCCGAGAACATCCAGGGACTCACACCCGAAGGTTTAAGAGAACCCATCATAAAGGGAAGAGGGACGGAGGTCGCTAGCTGTGGTAATATCGTTGTCTGAGTCGAAGTCGGGGAGGGATAGGAGGAAGGGATCGTCGAGGGAGGGGGCGTCCATCTCGGGAAGGGCAGAGTAACGGACGAAAGCGGAAGAGACGAGGTTAGTGACGGCCGAACGAGCGAGGGGAACAATACAACATGATAGAACCAAAAGGAGGCCAAGGCCGACCATGACGATGGTGCCGGCGCGGAGGAGCCACAGGCGCCAGCCGGCGTCCGTGAGCCAAGACCACCAGTCCCATCCGGAGGCGGGAGGGACGTCGTCAGCCTTCATATCTGCGAGAAGGGAGTTGAGCTGTGTAATCGTATGGGAGATATTGCTGGCTGCATCTGGAATGTAGGTGCAGCACGAATTGCCGATAACATGACAGAGGCCACCACTGGAAGCTAGGACGATGTCAAGGGCGGCTTGGTGTTGTAGCAACATATTGCGCATGGCTGTCATAAAGGGAGTAAGAGCGGAGAAGCCGTCAGTGACAAGTGCGGTGAGGTTCTCTAAACGCATATGGAGAGCGTCACTGTTGTGGCCGTTATTGACCGCACCCCACCTTCTTGTGTGAATATGTACAGGGAACACGGGGAAGGCAGATTAGGCCTAGCGAGCCACCATCTATTTGGGCCCGCTACGGGGTCGGTGAGTGAAAGGAGGGTGCAATACCATTCATCAGAAGTGAGGGGAACGGAGTGGATGGGGAGGGAGCAGGCGTAGCAGGAGTTATTAAATCCCGCGGCCTCAGTCCAGGAGCGCAGTAGGCGCCACCAGAGGTTCATTCCTAGGTCTTTGTTATCTGGGGACACGGGCGGGACATACTCCATGAGGCTGAGATTCACATAATGGACAGATCTAGAGGGGGTGGTGTCAGGGAAGGAGGAATACTGCGATGAATACTGCCGCACACGCCGCAGAGGCCGGGGAGTCGGAACGGGTGCCAGGGTGGACGGCGCTCCATGGTGTCGTCTGCTTCTGCTGCCTTGATGTAGTGTGGTGTGCGGTGGTCAGCGTCGTTTGTCTATGACCTATGGGTGCATTCGTCTATGACCTAAGGTGGACGGTTGCCAGCACGCGTCAACTTGCAACTAACAGTGTTCGTAACAGTGGTTTTTTGGGGATGGGAGGCGTTGTGTGTGACCCTCCTTGCTGGGTGTTACCGGGCTGTGGTTGGAGGCTGATGGTCTTGCAGTGACTGGCATGCACCCACATTGCCCTTTCCTGGACTTTTATCGCCGTGTGGGTGGTCAGGAGGACCTGGTATGGGCCCAGCCAGCGCTGGTGTTTCCAGGACTTCCGGCGGTGATTCTTTATCAGCACGAATGTCGAATGTTGTGCAGGGGCCCGGTGGCGCCTTGGGGCAAGGCAGAGCCTACCTGTTGTCTGATTTCAGATAGAGACTTGGTTAAGGAAATGCAATATCTTACCAGCGTGTCTTCGCAGAGGTTGGTGTCCATCGGCGGGCCTGGAGGTCCATGTCCCACATTGGGAGGGGCTGCAAAAAGGACCTCAAAAGGGGAAAGGTTATTTCGCGGACGCACTCGCATTCTCATATACATCAGCACCATGGGCAGCGCGTCTATCCAGTTGAGGTTCGTTTCGCTGCAGCATTTAGCCAGTTTGTTTTTCAGCGACCTTCTTCTTTCGTATATCATCAGATGGCCAACTCAGTGTCATATAGCCACGCCCTCGTCTCCAGTCCTATGTCAAAAAGGCCAGCTTCTGAGGGTGGGCTGTATAGGGGGCAGCTGGTGATTATGTGCTCGGCAGTCTGTTCAGGTTCGCCACACTCGCATGACGCACTGTCGGATAGGCCCCACTTCTTTAGAGAGGACTTGAAGCGCCCGACGCCAGTACGCAGGCGGTTCAGCGAGGTCCATAGGTGGCGTGGCATGTCTTCTCCTTTTACACCTCCTCCTGGGTCCCGGATGTATCGTTGGATGCGGGAGGGCGCAGCTGACTCCCACGATTGTCTCCAGGATGCTGCCAGCCAGGCGTCCTTGGACAAGTCGTCAGGGATCGACTGTAGCATCTCTTGTGCTGCCTTGTTGTAGGGATGGCGAGACTTGAGCCTGCATGGTGGTGCCGGTGTTGTTGTGGCTTTGTGTAGGATGTGCCAGTCGTTCTTCTGGGCTTTCCTTGCCAGGGCGAGGGTAGCTGCTTCCCGTCGGAGACTGGGTGGGGCGATACCAGCTAGGACTGGCAGGTAGGACACAGGGGTGGGTTTCAGACAACCAGTTACTATCCGGAGGGCGCTGTTGATGACAGTATCCACCTTGTTCGCATGTGGACTTCTGCTCCAGGCAGGGGCACAGTATTCCGCTACGGGTAGGACCAGGGCTTGCGTGGATATGCGTAGGGTCTGGGGGGAAGCTCCCCAAGTCGAGCCTGCAAGGCGGCGGATGAGCGAGACCCTTGCGGTTGTCTTGGCCTTCACTTCATCCAGGTGCTGCTTGTAGGACAGCGTCCGGTCCAAGCATACGCCGAGGTACTTGGGGGCTTGCTGGAACTCCAGGCGGATGTTGCCAACATGCACGTCCAGTTCCCTTCTTGCCTCCCGGTTGTAGAGGTGGTAAGCTGCAGACACTGTTTTGCCCATGCTGAGCTGAAGGTGCCACTTCTGGAGGTAGTCTGCCAGGATGCCCATGTCTCGGTTGAGGCCTTCTTCCATAGTGTTCCATGTTGGGCATCGAAGCATGATGGCCAGGTCGTCCGCATAGCCGTACTTCTTGGATGTTGTGTCTGGCAGGTCGTGAATATAGATGTTAAATAACATTGGTGAGAGGACAGAGCCTTGCGGGACACCGTTCTTCAGCCTTCTGAGCCTGCTGGTCTGGCCATCGCTGGTTTGTAGGATGAAGCTATGGTTAGATAGCATCTCCATAATAAATCTCACCATGTGCCGGTCCGGGATTGTTCTCAACAGTTTCAGGTGTAGTCCACGGTGCCACACGGTGTCATAAGCGGCTGTCAGGTCCAGGAATACTACTCCAGCTTTCTCATTATCTTGGAAGCTGTCCTCGATGTCCTGGGTGAGTAGCGTTACCTGGTCCACCGTTGACCTGCCTCTGCGGAAGCCGGCTTGTTCCGGTGGGAGTTGAGGGTCCACCACTGGCTCAATGCGGCTGTGGATCAGCCTCTCCAGAATCTTATACGGGACACAGAGCAGGGATATGGGCCTGTAGGACTTCGGGTCTTCGGCGGGTTTGTTCGGCTTTGGAAGGGCTATGATGGAAGCACGGCGCCAGGTCTTCGGGAGCTTGGACCTCCGGAAGCATGATGAGAAGAATGTGCGTAGCCATTGAGATGTTCTTTCACTTTGGTGCATAACAAACTCTGGGTGGATATTGTCTCGACCTGGTGATTTGCCCAGCTTCAGTTTTTTAATTGCTGCCTTTAGCTCGGCTGCTGTGAAGTCTCCTGAGAGATTAGCATCAGCGCTGGCTGCTCTGGAGAGGGATGATACCTCACACGATGTCAGTCGTGCGAAGTTTTTGTCCGCATCAGGGAAGCGACCATTTTTCAGGAGCTGGGAAGCAATAGCATCTGCAGTCACTGGACACCTACGAGGTGTTGTTTTTCTCCCTGAGAGCAAGTTGATGGTCTGCCACGCCTTCCGGCTGGAGTGGGTGAAGTCGATGGATTCCGCTACTTCCGTCCACCTAGCCCTTCGGGTGTCATCCAGCTTCTGCAGTAGGGTTGTTGCTGTTGCGTCCATTTCTTCCCTGGTGATCGCCTGCTGGTGTTGGCGCAACAGGCAGCTGCACTCCTCATCCCAGCCCGGGATATAGTTTTTATTGTAGCCACGTGGGATGTTGTGCTTTGCTGCCCTTAGGAGGACTTCACAGTAGGCAATGTATGCAGCATCCACGTCTTCTGCTTCTGGGTCCATGAGACCAGCAGTTCTTCTTTCTGTTTCCACCGTAAACGACTGCCAGTTCGCCTTCCTGAAGTTCCATCTCCTGACCGGTTTGCCAGCTACCGGCTGTACTAGGGATGGTACTTTGATGATGGATGGCCGGTGGTGTGAGCGAGGGAACCTGTCCAAGACACGTCTCTCCGGTTTCAGGTCGTTACTGCGGCATATGACGAAGGCCAGATCTGGGTTGGTATAAGAGTTCCAACGTGCAGAGCAGAAGCTTGGGGGCTCCTTTGGGTCGTACAGCAGTAGTGCCTCAATGTTAGAGGCCCACTCACTCAGTGCTTCTCCATCCTGTGATGTGTGTTGGTAACCCCAATCCGTATGTTGGCAGTTGAAGTCACCTGCATAGATGGCAGGAGCAGTCACGGATGGAAGTGATGATGCAGTCAGCGCTGTTGGTGGGGGCTTATATACGTTCACGACAGATGTTTCTTGGATTTTAGTGGCCAGCCACTCGATGTTGCAGCCAGGTGGAGATTGGCTGGTGGCTGCCCAGCTCAAACCATCTCGGACGAAGGTTGCCATTCCATGCTTCTTGCTGTGGATGGATCCAGCGAGGGAGAACCCAGGAAGCTTGAGGTTTTCATCTGACACCCAGTGTGTCTCTTGCAGGAGGACCGCTGCCACTTTGTTGGAATCGGCGAGATGCCTGATGACTTCGAGTTTTGCGATGGTAAGGCCCTCGACATTGAGTTGGAGCACCGGCAGACCTTGGTTTTCGACGGTGGGGGTGTCCGCCCGTCCTAAAGAGGATGTTCTCTGCCTTGGTTTTGGCATTGGCTTGTACCTTGGTCTGCCAGCTCGATGATTCTTTGGCGACATTAGTTTCGTGAGTTGGTCTTGCACCATTTCTCACTACTCACAGGAGAGGCCTCGTGAAGGCTGTCGTCTTCTCCCTCAGCGACCCATTTTCACGTTCTACAGCACCCCTGGAATGTGGGTGGTAGCTGCAGTGTGTTTTTAAATCAAATTGGAAATGCATGGACAACTGTGTGAGGACGTTGTCTACAAAATGGCTGCCATTGTCGGATGACAGTTTTTCTAGGATTCCCCATCTGGGCATTATATCTGTCAGTAAGGCTTTCGCCACTGTTGACGCCATGGCATGTTTGGCAGGGAAGGCTTCCTTGTCCCAGCAGTCCAAGGAAAAATCGGCCTTTACCAGTTTTGCGTGCTTTCGTTCGGGTTGTTTGGTACCTCCGCGACCTTTCAGAGACTCATGGACCGTGTGACTGCATCCACATGCAGCCTTTGCCGCTGCGTACTTAGACGATGTGATTATTCACAGCGATACATGGGAGCAGCACCAGCAGCATGTGGACGCGGTGCTAGCGTCCCTGAGGCTCGCGGGGCTCACCACCAACCCAAAGAAGTGCGTGGTTGGGTGGAGGGAGGTATGGAATCTGGGGTACCACTTGGTAGGACAGCTGCTCCGACCCCAGGTGGACTGCCCCGGTTGCGAACATGCAAATCTCAAGACTAAGGAGATCAAGCAGTTTTTGGGGCTGGCCAGGTATTATAGGAGGTTTGGGTGCTCCCGATCTGGTCCATTGGTCAGAGAGTTTGTCAGATTAAAGGCAGCTCTCTGTGGGGAGCCTGTACAGCATACCCCTAACTTTGCTCTTCCTTTCTGTCTACAGACGGACCCGTCGGACAGGGGCCGTTCTATCCCAGGAGGTCGAGGGTGTAGAACGGTCGGTGTTGTATCTCAGCCGCAAGCTCGCAGAGTGGGAGACGAGGTACAGCACCGTAGAGAAGGAATGTCTGGCAATAAAGTGGGCCATCACCACTCTCCACTATTACCTCCTGGGTAAGGCCTTCACCTGTTTTTGTCCGGACCACGCCCCACTACAATGGCTCCATCGTATGAAAGACACCAATGCACGGATCACCCAGTGGTACCTGGCCCTACAACCTTTCAGCTTCCAGGTGATCCACAGGCCGGGTGCCTAGATGGTCGCAGCCAACTTCTTCTCCCACTCCGGGGGGGGGGGGGGGGGGTTATGTGGTGGGCCAAAGGCTCAGCTGCTGCAGATCCAGGACCAGGAAGTGATTTAGAGTTTGTTGTACCCGCAGTGAGGGACAGCGCACTCGCAGGACATGGTGCGGACCGGGCAAGACAAGCGCTCTACCCAAGGCGCTGGACACGTCACGGTAGGAACCCACCTAAGCGCTGATCTAGCAAGCAATTTCATTATTTTGCCGGCGAGCCTTTAAGTGGTTCTTTTGGCCCATGAGCTGCATTTTGTTTCAATCCTGTAGATAAATGCACACCAACCGGCAATATTTCGCCTCCGCCTGCCTCCTCTCTTTTATTCCTTGGCCCCGGGCCAGAACACACCTCTACAATAGATTACTGTAACAATCTTTTACAAGCAGCTACGGTGTAACTGGAAATGTAAAAAGCATAAATCTACTGATAAGATATTCATAGTAGTGCTTTGTGCTGAGCGGTGTGTTGTTGGTTGGTAGAAAGATCTATTAATGTGATGGCGTGTGTATGTCATTTTGATGCAAATATTTTGGAAAGAGATTAAACAGTTTGGAATGCAGTGTTTGCTTTTGCGAGAGATTTGCAGAGTAAAGTATTTTATGTTTGTGGTTTTGTGTTTACAGTTCCGGGGAAACGAGCCAGAGATTCAGAGATGTTGTGTAAACAACTGTGACAAACTGTAAAGTGGATTCATGGGAGGTGTCTGTGGATCCAAAAGGGGGCGTTTCAGAGGAAAGGAGGTTTCCACGCAACACTATTTACCAGCCTGCAGGATATTCCGTTTTTCCTTCTCTCTGGTCTTCCCTCTCTCTATGTCTGGTCTTAGTGGTGAGATGGCTCTGGAAGGTCGGACAGCTCTGGTGACGGGAGCAGCTCAGGGTCTGGGCAGAGCTTTCTCTGAGATCCTCCTGCAAAACGGTGCAAAGGTAAGGTTCTGCTTCAGGATTATTACTTATTAATTACATTAACTCAGCTGTGTAAAAGCAGTACCTTCGCATTCATTGATGTATTTGTGTAAGGAGTCCACAAGAAGAAGTTCTGTCTGGGTATATTTCTTCTGTTGCTTTTGAGGAGAACATTGCATTTGAGAAGTGCACATTCCTCTGACATGAGCTCACTTTACAGGTTTCCCTCCTGGATGTGAATGAGGCTGCAGGACGCAGCCTGAAAGTAGCTCTGGACACTCAGTTTGGAGCGGACAGAGCTCTGTTCCTGCGCTGTGACGTCCAGTCAGAGGAGCAGGTCAAAGGTGATCCAGCCACTCCACAGCACTCTGCTCTTGTGATGTTTATCGGATAGAATAAAATACCAGTAATATCTCTTCCATTCTAATCTAGTTTTCCTCGTTTGCTTTCCACACACAGCTGCCATTCAGAAGACCACAGAGACTTTTGGACACATTGACATCTTTTGCAATAACGCTGGCATCATCGAGGAGACTGAGTGGGAGAAGACAGTCTCCGTAAACCTGGTGAGACAAATGATTTAACTCTGCAGAATGACCATCTGTTTCTCGTTGCCATGGTGACGTTTCTTTGATCTACGTACAATGGTATTAACATCGCTTTCCACTACATGAGTCGGTGTTTGCTGCATTCCCACAGCCACTGTGACTCACACTAGGAAGTACAAGGCCGACAAATGCAAAATGACAAGGAGCTCAGATGTTGACCAGATGCTTTTCTTTTTCCAATGGCAGAGGCCGAAAAAACCCCAACAATAAAAAAGTAAATTCTCACGAGGGTGTATTACAGTGATTATCACAGCACTCACAGGAATAGACTTTGTGCATAATGATCTTATTATAGGTTATTGGAGTGTGATGTGTGGGATCAGTGGAGGATAATTCCTTTCTTCACCCTGTGCTGCAGGTGGGTGTGATCAGAGGAACCTACCTGGCTCTGGAGCACATGAACCAGCAGACCGGAGGGCGCGGGGGCGTGGTGGTCAATGTGGCGTCCATCGCAGGTATACCAGTCCCAGGTCCAAACAGCAACAGTAAAAACTGCTTAAGGAGCTTTAAGTCAGGTCATTATTTTTGGACTACGAGCTGGGAGTCAATGCAGACTATGTATTATGTCGTTAAAATCCATGTGTCACCTAAATCATGGTTTATAACAGTGTGTCCAAATCTTGTTTCTTCCATGGCAAACTTTTTACATTGAAATAATCCCACTGCTTATACCACTATCCTGTCAACCACTAAAAACCTCAGAAACACGTATAACTGTGCTTATTATTATGGACAAATTGTAATTAGTGATGCAAGACTCGCTGCGAACAATGATTCGTTCGAAGAATTGGAAAATCGACTTGGCAGGAACCAAATCACAAAAAAATAGTATACAAACTTTTCATCACTGCTTATAGTTCTCAGTGAAACCTGAGCATATTCTCATGAACACAGAGCTGCCGTTCTGGCTGTAACTATTTTTTTTAGATGATCTAAGGCAGCCTTGCTAATTTGATCTTGCAACACGAAAGCAAATTTCCATTCTTTATTTTTTTTTAAGTCAAATTCAAAAAAAATTTCACAGCACACTGGTGAGCTCTCAAACCCATAGTGGTTGAAAAACAGTGTTGGATAAGGGAAACTGGTCAGAGCGTTTTGGGGTGATATGACCTATGATCTTGGTATGACCTTCATTCTCTGTGTTCCAGGCCTGGGCCCCCTGCTGTCCCTTCCAGTCTACACAGCCACCAAGCATGGGGTGGTGGGCTTCACACGAGCCATGGCGGTAGGCATGCTGTCTTTGTTTCTTCCCATCATTGTGCAAAAATCTGCAATGAATATAGACCTAAGTTAAGCTGCATACTTCAACGTAAGGTTCCTGTGTGAAAGAAATCAGCACCAACAGCTGACAATCTACCTTCAAAATACTCATCTTGTACTCATACTGTACACTCAAATACTCATCCTGCGATGCCTACAATATATCCACCCAGCTAATGATATATATATATATATATAAGATTTCATTTATTACCCCTGAGCAGAAATTCTGTTGTTGTAAGAGAATATGAAAGATTTGATTGAAAATGTCGGCAAAATAACTGTGGTACTGTGTTTGTGTGTATATATGTATGTGTATATATCTCTATCTACAATGAAACAAAGGTTAAGAAGAAAAAAAAAAGATAGAGACTGACTGCAGTTATGTTCATGTGTAAAAACAGTGAGTTCCAGTTGCTTATTGTTTCTAGGACACAAATATTCCATTTGCTAAATCTACAGTATTTGCTTATTGTCATTCTGGCTCGGGAAGTGCTTTTCATGTACACATTGCGAATAGATCTGGTTTCCTCTAGTCACCAAAATATCTACTTAGAGTGTACTGTAGTTCACATTGCAAATGTGAAATATAGTTTTAGTGGGGGGAAAAAAAAAAAAAATGATGTATGTATGTATGTGTGTGTGTGTATATATATATATATATATATATATATATATATATGTATATATATAGATATATATATATATATAGATATATATATAGATATACATCTATATATATATATATATGACACTCATTGTGTCAATATCATAATAGCATAGTTTTTAAATTAATCTTATTGAACCAGCAACCATCAGTCCATATTGATATGGCAAGTGTTATTTTTTCCATGTTGTGAATGTTCGTGTTTCCAGGAAGCCTCCAAGGTGTCGGGCTACGGCATACGCTTCAACACCATCTGCCCGTCGTTCGTCAGCACCGACATTCTCGGTGCCTTTGACCATGCGGAGAGAATGGGACACTTCTCCCACCTGATCCAGGCCAGCAAGGAAATGATGGAACGTCATGGAATGTTAGAGTGGGTGTTTGATTTATTTTCACTTCTAATTTTTGCTGGTATGTCTGAAATGGTTCTCAAACACATTCGGAAATTGGAATTGAACAGAACAAAAAAAAGAAAAACCCAAATAAAGTTAGATTTCACTCGCGCTTCACACCGAATCTTTAAATGCATCAGACAGTCGCGTCCTCCCCCCTAATGGTTGTCCGATTAACTGTTTGTTTCACATCACAAAATGTCTTCTAGAACAGTGAGTAGTTTGATCAGCTAGACATGAACCATTTTCCACAAAAGCATATAAAGCTTCCTTTATGTAGTGTATGCTAAATAAAGAAAACCCCACACAATTCACTTACAGACGTGGACAAATTTGTTGGTACCCTTACAGCTCATTGAAACATTGCTTCATTCCTCCTGAAAAGTGATGAAATTAAAAGCAATTTTCTCATGTATATCTGCATGCCTTTGGTATGTCATAGAGTAAAGCAAAGGAACTGAAAATAGATCAATTATATTCTAAAATGGCCTGGACAAATTTGTTGGTACCCTTCAACGAAATAAAGGACCCACAATTTTCTGAAATAACTTGAAACTCACAATCAGTAATCACCATCCATCATTGTTTATTCCATATTTGATAGAATAAAGATTTTGTTTTTGATTTGATTCAACAGAATATTTAACATAATAAAACAAATGAAAATGGCATGGACAAAAATGATTGGACCCTAATATTTTGTTGCACAACCTTTAGAGGCAATCACTGCAATCAAGTGATTTCTATAGCTCTCCATGAGATTCCTGCTGCTGTCAACAGGTTGTTTGGCCCACTTTTTGTTTGAAGGGTGCCTTCTCCAGACTGCATGTTTCAGCTCTTTCCATAGATGTTCGATTGGATTCAGATCAGGGCCCATAGAAGGCCACTTCAGAATAGTCCAATGTTTTGTTCTTATCCATTCTTGGGTGCTTTTAGCTGTGTGTTTTGGGTCATTATTCTGTTGGAGGACCCATGACCTTCGACTGAGACAGAGCTTTCTGACACTGGGCAGTACGTTTCCAGAATGCCTCGAAAGTTTCGAGATTTCATTGTGCCCTGAGCAGATTCAAGGCACCCCATGGCAGACGCAGCACAATAGCCCCAAAACATAACAGATGTTTCCATGTTCCATGTTTCACAGTAGGTATGGTGTTCTTTTATTTGAAAGCTTAATTTTTTCGTCTGTGAACATAGAGCTGATGTGACTTGCCAAAAAGCTCCAGTTTTGACTCATCTGTCCAAAGGACATTTTCCCAGAAGCATTGTGGCTTGTCAATATGAATTTTAGCAAATTCCAGTCTGGCTTTTTATGTTTTCCTTTCAAAAGTGGAGTCCTCCTGGGTCTTCTTCCATGGAGCCCACTGTCACTCAAAAAGTGATGGTGTGATCAGACACTGATGTACTTTGACCTTGGAGTACAGCTTGTACATCTTTGGAAGTTGTCCTTGGCTCTTTTTCTACCATTTTCACTATCCTTCTGTTCAATCAATTCTCCTCTTGTGTCCGCGTCCAGGGAGTTTGGCTACAGTCCCATGGACCTTAAACTTCTTAATAATATTTGTGACTGTCGTCACAGGAACAACAAGCTGCTTGGAGATGGTCTTATAGCCTTTACCTTAAACATGCTTGTGTGTTCTTTCTGATCTCCTCAGACAGCTCTCCTTTGCTTGCTTTGGTCCATGTTCAGTGTGTTGCACATGGTGATAGCAAACAGCAGAGTGACTACTTTTCTCAATTTAAATAGGCTGAATGACTGATTATAAGATTGAAGACATGTGATACCTATTATTGAAAACAGTTAGTTTGAAAAATCCCTATATTCCAATTATTTATAATCTTTTCTAAGGGGTACCAACAAATCTGTCCAGGCCATTTTAGAATTGAATTGATCTCTATAGCAATAATTTATCTCTTTTCACAGTTTCTTTGCTTTACTCTGACATACCGAAGCCATGCAGGTATACATGAGAAAAATCACTTTTCAGGAGGAATGAAGCATTGTTTGAATGAGCTGTAAGGGTACCAACAAATTTGTCAATGTCTTTATATGTAAAGCAATTAATTGATAGTAAATATGGTTAACAATATTAACCATGTCATTATTTTACATATGTGATCCCCCCCCCCTACTTTGTTTTAAGCCCAGTTCCAATTTATTAAAAAGATAACAAAAAACTCTCGCAACTTAGTGTTGGACAGAAACTTGTTGCACGAGTTTGACAATGTAAATTAATGGACTTCCGGTTTGTTCTCATGGTTTGTCGGATTCTGTGTAAATCCTGGTTTAGAGATCTGATTTAGAACGGCAAATCCTCTTTTTTGTTTTTTGAATAAGAATAACCAATTCATATTACCAGCCAATCGAATAAATGTGTTTTCAATACCATCAAAAACAACATTTTCTTCATTCCAGGGTGTCTGAGGTGGCCAAGAACTTCCTGCAGCTGGTGATGGATGACACCAAGAATGGAGAAGCGCTCATGGTTTTCCCCAAACAGTCAAGTTACTTTCCCTTCGCCCAGCTTGGTAAAAAATCCGACAAATAATTGCAGTGTCACAGCAGTGCAAGAAAAGCAAAAACAAAGCAATAGAATTATAGTATAATAAAGTGTCAAAATAACAAATTAACTGTACACAGGAGTTAGGAGTCCTACAATGTTTTATCTGAAAAACCGAAGGTCAGTGCCAGTGGTTGTATAATTATAAACCATGTTTATGGTCCAACTCCAACTTTACCTGACCAACAAACCAAGTAAAAGAAGATCACACATCTTGTTCTACAAGATCATTTTATCTTTGCATGGCTTTTGTAGTCCACACCTGTCCAAATAAACGTTTTTCACTTTTTGCCTCGTTAAGTTATTTCACTTCTCAAAATAAGTTATTTTACTTATTTTGTTTCTCAAGCATGAACAAATGACATGCTTATAAATCCAAGACTCACAATTTACCATGTTTAGTCCCCCCCCAACATGATATGTAGGCCCTGAAGCTTTGACCACATTAGAACTGAATAAATTGATTGCTACATAACGCCAAAACATTTTTTGGTCCAAGAAAGACAAGTGCAATAGTCACAATAAAACCACTCAGAGGTCCAGAACCAGATGTTGCACATGTAACACATCTTTACAACATTGAGCCAGGGAACACTTGTAAAGTGACAAATAGCTGGTAAAAATAAATTATACTTTGAGACATGTGCCGCCAACAGTAATCCTATAAAGAAATGACAGAGTTAACAATGAGTCATGAAATACAGCTACTTTATCCCTTAAACAAAGCAGAATTTACCTCCGAGAAGACTTGTAGCCTTTGTTACAGTTCTCTTCTGTCAAAGATTAATTTGTCAGTAAGCTTTGATGGCGGCTCTGAAGTACTGGTCTGTCTAAGTGAGAGACGCCTTGAGGCCAGAATTGGTGGGCTACGGAACATCTTTGAAGGTAGTTTCTGGAGGTGAGAAGAGGAGTGTGCACGCAGGCCCTGAATAACAGGCTCCTGTAGGCCAAGTCTATGGCTTCCACCAGCCAATGAGCCAACTGCTGCTTGGACAGGGGCCTACCATTTGCTTGGGTGCTGAAGTACACAAAAAACACCGAAATCCTTTAGTGCGGCCCATATGACACTGCAGCGCCCAAACCGGCACGGAATGTTAAGACTCTCCTGTTCCTCTGACTCAAAAGGCGGTGGACAGAAGGCCCCCAACTCAATGAACTGACTGCGAAACTGAGTTGTAATGACCTTCAGGGTGAAAGGAGCATTAGGACGCATGACTACTCCATCACCCACAAACTGGGGGTGGTAGCTCAGGCGGTAGAGCTGGTGGTCTAGTGATCCAAAGGTTGCTGGTTCGATCCCAGGCTCCTCCTGCTAGCATGCTGTAGTGTCCTTGAGCAAGACACTTAGCTCCTGATGGCTGCGTCCGTCGGTGTTTGAACAATTGTAAGTCGCTTTGGATAAAAGCGTCTGCTAAATGAAATGAAATGTAATGTATGCAGGATGGATGGAATGACAGTTCCTGCAGATCACCTACCCATTTCGCAGAGGAGAGCACCAATAGCAAGGCCTTTTCAGAGAAATGATGTACCTGTGGTGTACAGAGGCCCTGACCAAGCCCGCAAAATTACCAATAAGATCCAAGAAGGGATTAGGGACACCTGGGCTGGGCGCAGGCGTCGCATGCCTGCCATAAAGCGAGATGCCAGTGGGTGAATGCCTGGTGTGAAGCTATCCATACCCACATGACATGCGGAAATAGATGCCAGATAGACCTTTAATGTAGCGGGCACTTTCGCCTCAGTGAACAGTTCATGCAGGAATTGTAATATTGGCCGTATAGGACAATTGGAGGCGACGTGTCCCTGCAGTTCACTGTGAGTAATTACCATTTCACAGCTTCTATTTTTCCGACGCCTTGCTGGATCTTGAACGCATCACTCAATCCCACATTCCAGTAGATTGTACACATTTTTGTGGACTACTTTTTATTGTATTTTTTATTGATCTGGTAAAGTAATGGGGACCAAAGAGATAAAATATCAATCCATCAGATCTGCTGTCATCTACCAGGTATGAAGTTGTAAACATACACTCGTAAATCGATAGTTGGTAACGTCGAACAAATACAGAGTGACCAGCCGTACACTGGACAAAGTCCAATGTACAGCATTTTGTTTACGAACAATGACATGTGAGTCAAGCCACAACAGGCGGTGCCACGTCACAATCAAACATTGGCACACACTGGACCCCATCTGTGATATCGGTGAAATGTAGTTGGTTTTTCACAAATTTCTGCTTCGTATGTGGATTGATTTGGATGAAACTTCAACCACCAGGTGTTTGTGACATTTAAACAAGACATAAACTCTGTTGTAGGTTCTGCCGAAGTTTGTGTTCCAGATAGATTTAGATTTCAAAATTCAGAGAATTCTTTCCGGAACAATAACAACAGACTGGACCCCTAATAATTCTTATATAAGGAAAATGAAATATGAACATGAAATGTATTCATTTTTTTATTCATGTCATATGAAAAACAACTTAATTCCTCAAGTAGCACAATGTTCTATAGATTTGTCGGGAAATACGGTGAACCCTTCCACCAACCAGAAGAATAACATAGAGAGGAGCACATGCATTACGCAAATACTGTTTGTTATGAAGTATCAGGTAAAACAAAGTACCAAACATGGCATTTTTTCTTATCTAAATAATATTTCAGATTACCAATTTAATAACACTAATTAAACCAGACAGTTTGAATCACAGCAGCCTCTTATTTCCAGAAATGACACTGTTGCTGAGTCAGAAATACTGTATTTTATGGATGATGTCCACACGGCCATTGGTGCCAGCTGAATAAATACTGGAGAAATATCAAATATGGGAAAATAATAACAAATTGCGGTAATTAAAGAATTAAGTCGACTCGAGTCTGTTTTCTGACTCGCTGTTCTTACTTATTTACCCTTCCGTTCATGATGACAAAGCAGACATCACAAACCATACGGCACACGCAAGCGCGCGCACGCACACACACACGCACGCACACGCAGACGATATGCACTCCCACCCAGAGAGCCGGTGCTGAGTGTGTTGCACTGACTCACAGTGCCTCAGTCTGTCCGGCTCTCGGCCTTTCTTTCTATTTCGAGCTCAGCCTGACACAAAATGCCATGACGTGGAGCCCGGACCGGGACCACTGCAGCTATCTGGGAGGGCGTGCATGTTTGTTTACATCAAAGTGACATGGAAAGAGAGGGATGGAGGGAGAGAGGGAAAGAGGGAGAGAGAGAGAGAGAGAGAGAGAGAGAGAGATCTTTATGTGCAATGTTTAGACATTTCTCTCTGTATTTCATTCCATATTAAGTATTTATTTGTATTCGTATATTTATTTTCTATTTTATTTTAGGTCATCTTCACTGATCACTTTTCTCAGCTCCTCGAAAAATGGCAAGACCCACATGACTATTTTGCTGCAGTGGTATTGAGCTTCTTGGACAAATGACTGTTCGTGCCAAATTTCACAGCTTATTATACTGTCATTCACTCGGCAAGGTAGCTTTTAAATGATAATACAAAATTCTATTAAAAATAATGAGTTCTTGCAGCTTCACCGTCAGAACTTTAGGGAGATCATTGCAAGAGACAGCAACTAAAGAGGGTGCGGCATGTCGAAGATGTAAGGGAAGAGAAAAAGGAAGTGAAAAGGGTGATGGACGGGAAATAAAAAAAAAAACCTTTCAGCCTAGACATATCACGATCAATTTAACAGTTTTGCTACAGTAGTGTGTGGAGAGCAACAATTTGCCTGAACAGCACGACACACTAATGCTAGGGTCACACCGCCGGCGATGGGGCTGCAGCGTGAAGCCGAGCAGCTCTCGTCTCGTCGCCGGGTCTCTGTGCCTCTGGCTTTTGTGGGCGTGTCGGCTCAAAATAGACTAGCTGTTGAGGGCGCATCAAACATGTCAAACCTCTCTCCCTTTCCATATTTAATTTGCAGTTTATAGATAGACGTGCCGTGGGTACTTAAAAAAAATGTAAATGGTGTAGCTTTTTACTTAGTAAAATAAAAAACCTCTCGAAAAATCTGTGTAACTAGTCTTGCCATCCTTTCCTTAAAATAAAGAACTGTCCTTGTTGGAGAAACTTAAAATGATGTGTTCCTTATTTTATTGATTTTTTTTTTTCTTTTTAACCTGTGCTGTCAGCGTGCTGGGCATACAACACAGAGCATTTGCATGCCATTGCAGTCAGGACAGAGTTAGTCTGCAAGAGGAGTTCAAGTTCTCAACCTGAAATGCAACTCTTTATTCATTCTTAAATCATCAAGAACTGCTGCAGTAACTCTGTCCTGTGGACGACCTGTCGGATGACAAGAGCACAGTTTTTGTTATGGAGAGCCACCACCAACCCCCCTTTTTGGAGAACTATTTATCATGTTTGGGTCTATAAACAACTGATCACTACTCCAAGAGGGGGAGAATCACCACGGTGAGACAAATAAACATAGAAACAACATTTACACAAAAACATAAACATTGGAAACATGTATTGAAAAACAATGAATTAGGTCCAGGAAAACTGGAACTACAACTGGTCACGTGGCCTCTTCCTGTCAAAGTTATTTACATTTACATTTTACATTTAGTCATTTAGCAGACGCTTTTATCCAAAGCGACTTACAAGGGAGAATAACATTCAAGCTACATTGCGACAGAGACATTAGTGTTACAATAAATACTGCTAAGTATGGCAGTAAATGAGCGGGGAAAGGAGAGGAAAGCACCCCCGGTTGCTGGGGTGCACTCCAAGCAGGTGTGCGTGTGTGCGTGCGTGTGTGGGTGCGTGCGTGGGTGTGTGTGTGTGTAAGATGTCCACCGGTGAGTGTACATGACTTATCCCCATTGGTACTGGTGTAGAAGGTTGGTATTATGTCGTGGCGCCTCCAAGCAGTGCAACGACCCCGAAGCCCCCCAAACTCCACAGCCCCGCGGACAATCTCCGGCTGCAGGAGATCCCCGGGTACCCCACCTTGCGGCCACGGAAGACCCCCTGGTCCCCAGAGAAGCCAGAGGGCTGTGGAGCAACTCCCACTCCTAGCCCGAGGAGCATGACCAAGTCCCAGGGAGCAAGAGGAGGCCCTGCGCCCCAGGGGCACACACATACAACCAACCCCCGGGCGCAGGCACAAGACACAGCTGCCGGCACAGAACCCGGACCACGGGCGCAAGGCACGGACCGTGGGCCAGGATCACGGCCCCACGGTGACAGACCCACGCCAGCAAGACCCCCACGCCCACCCACGGCCCGCACAAGGGGCGGGGGGGGGCACCCCACCGCAGCCGACTAGGCGATGCCGGCAGGCCAGCAGGTATACAGGCCCTCCGCCACCCCCAGTGACGGGGTGCCTGCCGCAGAGAAGCCCCGCCGTAGAAGCAAAAGGCCAACAGCCACCCCTCACACCCCAACCCACACCCACAATGACAAGCAGTCCCCCCAGGGGCCCCAGAAAGCACCCGACGGTGCTCTCCGCAGCCCAGGTCGCAGCACATCCCAAGCCACCAGGCGCAAGCCGTCAGGACTCCAGCCAGGCCGACCACCCGACCGCCCCCCGGCCAACCACGCCCCCACACCGGCCCACCAGCGACTGGCCACCCCGGAAAACCCCTGTGCTCAATGTGTGTTGTTGGTAATTGCAGTTAAAATTGCGGGGTTTGGGGTGCGAGTCCTTCAGGCAAGTCGAACCCAAATCACTTGCACCCCTCCTGTCTCGCAGACCCTGGTCCGATGGAGTGTTGTTCGGAGTAGGATTGGTGTGCCAGTGTGTGTGTTTGAAGCTAATGTGAGTGGGATTAAAATTTTGGGACGGACGAGAAGCACGCTTGGGCAGGAGCGTGACAGGCAAGATGGCAGCTGCCTGCCACATCCCCACCCACATAGCCTGCACCCCGCCCATCCCGCAAGCCCTCGGTCTATTGTGTGGTGTATGTGCTCAGTATGAGTTTTGCCACTGGGAGAGATAGGCGAGTCGCGACCGGATCGATCCAGGGGCGCAGCAGGCCGGGGAGCAACCACGCGGACCCCCTCCCCCTCCAAACGCGCCCCATTGCACCCACCTCCCGTACCTGGTGGCAGCCAACCCACAGCGATCAGCCAAGGGAACAGAGCGTCCGCCTTGTGCCTCCGCCATGTCGGGCAGCTCCGCGCCCACATCAGGCCCCTGGTCAGCCCCCAGTCGCCGAGCATGCGGACTACAGAACAGAGGGTGGCAGACGGCACCCCCACCCACAGCCCGACCCCCCAGCGACGAGCGCCCCGTCAGCGAGGAGCACCCCACGCACCGAGAGCGTCAGAGGGCAGGTACCTCGGCAGCCCAGTGGGATGACAGGAGACCACTACCCACGAAGGAGGCCACATGGTGAGCCCCGCACCTAGCACAGCCAGCCAGGTTCAGGACTCAGGTTGACAGGCCCAGACGGAACGCCCAACCAGCCCCGGCACGACAGGCCACCCTCCCCCCCCCCCCCCCATTCTTTGTGAGTTTCAAGAAATGATTGTGATAATTGTATTGATGATTGATTGTAATGATGATTTTGAACAAAATTTTTATTTTATTGATAGTTTAAGGGACTTTTTTCATAAATAAAAATAGCCTAATCGTGAACAATTACGCAGTGGTCCGTGAGTCCATTTTCCAGGGATCAGCGCCATTGAGAGCCTATCTTCCCTCCTATTGGCTGACCTTCGGCGCCCTGCGCTGCTCATTTACATAAAGCTGAAACCTGCTCAACTGAAACCTTGTCGTTGAACGTAGCTGTCGCTTTACAGCGCATGTACTGTACGCTGGCGATGTGACCCTACCATAACAGATTCCATTCACCCATAACCAGTCCTAATTTTGCGAAGCCACGCGAGATTAGACAGGTGTGGTTTATGCGAGACTACCAGAGTCCCGACTCTCAAAACCGGAAATCTTGCGCGATCAAACGTAGAGTTAAACATGGCAGATGACGTGCGAGTACTACGGTCGCGATGCTAATTCTTGCACAATTTTTTTTTACAGAAAATCCAAAAGGAAAAAGAAAAAAGAATGGATGAAGTCATGGAGACAGCGTGTATATGGAGTGTCCATGTTACATCATGCTTGGCAGATCGCCCACCATCAAAAATAACCTTGCTTCCCTCACCCAGTTTCAAACAACTTACATCTTAACGCTCTGGAAATTAATTTCTCAAATGAAATCCTCCACCTGTGTTTTAGATATTACCCCAACCAAGGTTTTCCTCAATGTCTGTCATTTTATTTGATGATGATGATGATGATGATGATGATTATTATTATTGCGGCGGCGCGACTGGTGTTCAACCAGCCTAAGAGGGCACATGTCACTCCGCTGCTCATCGAGCTCCACTGGTTACCTGTAGCCGCCCGCATCAAGTTCAAGTCTCTTATGCTGGCCTACAGAGTGATTGCTGGGAATGCTCCCGCCTACTTAAATGCTCTTGTAAGAGCACATGTTGCCCCCCGGATGCTGCGCTCGTCAAATGAGCGTCGCCTGGCTCTGCCGGCCATACAGCCTCGGCAATCCAGGCTATTCTCATTTGTAGTTCCACGTTGGTGGAACGAGCTGCCAAAAATGACCAGAGCGGGGACCTCCCTCTCTGTCTTTAAGAAGCACTTGAAGACCCAGCTCTTCAGTGAGTACCTCCTGTCCTTACCTACAATTACATAGCACCACCTTGCAGTATTTATTGTTACACGAATGTTGTTGTTACACTAATCTCTGTCGCAATGTAGCTTGAATGTTATTCTCTCTTGTAAGTCGCTTTGGATAAAAGTGTCTTCTAAATGACTAAATGTAAATGTAAATTATTATTATTATGTGGACAGGCAGTCCACCCGCAGCATCCGGAAACATGGGTTGGTCTTAAGGGAACTGCTCTACAACTCCTACGTTCATACCTGTCCCATAGAACCTTTTGGTGTTGTGGTGTTCCTCATGGGTCCATTCTTGGCCCTCTACTGTTCTCAGTATACATGCTTCCCCTCAGCCAGATCAGCCAGAGCCATGGTGTTTCCCATCACTGTTATGTGGATGACACACAGCTACCTGTTCCTCTCCAATCTTATAACTCCAGCAGTTTAGATCATTTCCTCGCTTGCCTCTGTGATATAAAATACTGGATGTGCCAAAACTTTTTAAGACGGAATGATGATGAATCTGAGGTCATAGTCTTTGGTCAAACACATTTCAGCAGCCTGCTTCACAGTAAGCTCGGTTTACTGACCAAAATATGAAGCAGGCTGTCAGAAATCTTGCTGTTATTTTCAATGCAGATCTCTGTTTTAAGGGTCATGTCAATAATGTTGTCCAGTCTTGTTTTGTTTCAGCTAAAGGAAATTTCCAAAATCAGATCATTCCCATCTCCCACTGATTTGCACAAAGTTATTCATGCTTTTATTTTCTCCCACCTGGACTATTGTAATGGGCTTCATGCCAGTATCAGTCACAGTTCAACAGGCACCAAGAAATATGAACACATTACCCATGTGCTAGCCAACTTACAGTGGCTGCCAGTTTTATTCAGCATTGGTTTAAACATTTTTATTTATCACTGTAAAGCCAAAAATTGCCTCAATACAAATTATATGAAGGATCTATTGACTCCCTGTGTGCCTGGGCATCCTACCTGCTGTTCTTTTTATCAGTGTTGTTTTAATCTGTGCTGCCATATCAGTTTTTTGTTTTTTTCCCTGTGAAGCACTTTGTAACCTTGAGACTAACAGAGTGGCCAGTTTGTGAATCTTTAATTCGCAAACTAAAAATCATTACCAAGGACTCATTTAAAGTCCAAGACAATAAAAAGGCAAAAGCATTTGGTCCAATTCATATTGAATCTGACTAATTTACACTTTACATTCCACCAAAATAAATAATTTTGACAGAATCAAATCATTCTTGTGAGAATTCCATTCACAACCGAGAGCCAAACCGTCCCCTGACTCTCCTTGTTGACTGTGCAAATCGTTCAACTGAGTCGGACAAACTCTTTTTACAGAGTGACTCGTCAGAAGCGAATCTCATAAAAGAGTTGAACCTTTCATCACGACCAGTCCTCAATTTCAGAGTATAACCTGTTCTGCTGGAGCTGCTATTTTGTCTGGAACTGATGAATTACAACAATTAGTGCAGCCAATTTTTATCTTGCGACACAAGCGCCGGTTTCCATTCTTTATTTTCCGTAAGTGGGATTTGAAACACTTTCATGGCACACCTGGTGAACACGAGTGTGCCGCAGCACAGCGGCTGAAAAACACAGAATTAGAGCATTTTTAAAACATCTACGATGGGAATTTGGTCAAATAGATTATTGACAGCATTTTTAATTTCTTTATACTATATAATTTGTTTATACAGATCTATCTATCTATCTATCTATCTATCTATCTATCTATCTATCTATCTATCTATCTATCTATCTATCTATCTATCTATCTATCTATCTATCTATCTATCTATCTATCTATCTATCATCTATCTATCTATCTATCTATCTATCTATCTATCTATCTATCTATCTATCTATCTATCTATCTATCTATCTATCTATCTATCTATCTATCTATCTATCTATCTATCTATCTATCTATCTATCTATCTATCTATCTATCTATCCGTCTATCTGTCTATCCGTCTATCCGTCTATCCGTCTATCCGTCTGTCTATCTGTCTGTCTGTCTGTCTGTCTTTCTGTCTGTCTGTTTGTCGGTCGGTCCATCGGTCGGTTGGTCGGTCGGTCCGTCTTTCTTTGTTTCTCTGCGTGAAACCGATCAGACCTCTCAGGTTATGAAAGGTGTTGCTCTGGTTCATTATCGGATTTAAGGAAGTTCACCGGAAGGAAGGACACCGGCGTTGATGAAACCTTTTGGCTTTTCGACAGTTAAAGTGACATTTTTTGATTTAATGAATTCTCCTGTGGAGTCTGCTGATAAGACATGCGATACAACACTATGTGATGGATGAGAGCAGAGCGACGCTGGGACGGGTGATTTATCGGCAGTTATCACAAGCTGCTGGATGAAAGTGAAAGTGATGGTGGGAGGCTGGAGGCAGACAGAGATCAATCGTCGCACCATTCAGGGCGCTTTCATACCTGTGGTGCCTCTGCGCTGTTCTGAACCAGGAGCTGAACCCATACAAAGTTGCCATCGCCTCTGGGTTCATTTTGTGCTCACACGCCAACATTTTACAGTGGGCCAAAACATGTAAACAAACTCCACGTTATTAAACTGTCCTCTCATTGGTCAGATTTCTCGTTCAAATTTTTGACAGTGGAACGACCTTCCCGGATGTAAACAGCAGTATCAGAAATGGAGAATCAACAGCGTGTATTAGATTGCATTGTGGGTAATGTAGGAGCCCTGTTTGTGCGTGGCAAGAAGAGGTGGAAAGAAGTAGGCGTGTCACGGAGAGATTGCTATCAGAGCCCATATGTTTATTATTATGAATTTTTTATTATTATTATTATTATTATTATTATTGTTTTATTCTAAAAGTCAGAATGTGTCAGAATTAGATGGGCGGGAGGTTAGTACTAACTTACTATCTGAAATACCTCTGCGTACAATGTGAAATACCTCTGCATTCACACCTGCCCAAACAAAGCGCACCAAGGGGGTCAACGCACAAGTTTCCATTCAAACGGACCAAACACAACATACGTGAAAGCGCCCTCAGTCTCATAGGTTCAGATATGCGCTGATGCCATTTAGTTTTTCGAACCAAGTGCAGGTATACGGAATGATCACGTCTTTGGTTCTTGGGTACTGGCGGATATCCAGAAATAAATTAAATACTGAATATTTCAAATACGATTATTTGCAGACCCTGCTTTGCTTAGACAAAATCAGCATTACAATCAATCATCAATACAATTATCACAATCATTTCTTGAAACTCACAAAGACGCTGCTTCCAAAATTGCATACTACGTACAACATCCTATATCCTACATACTACATGCTACATCTGCCATCCTACATACTATATCCGACATCCATCAACCTACATATTGCATCCTACACCCCACATACTACATCCTATATACTACGTGCCGCATCATACTTACTACATCCTACATCCTTCATCCTACATATAACATCCTACATACTACATCCTACGTCCCATACACTACATACAACATGCTATATGCTATGTACTACATCCTACTTACTACATCCCACATCTTACATCTGACGTCCGACATCCTGCATCTGGCATACTGCATCCAACATACTACCTTGTTTTGTGAGAAAATGACGCCCATCTCAGCGTTTTTTTTGGCCATGACTGATCGGTTTGTTTATACTTTATTTTTCACACCGTTCGATCGATGCGACCCGCAGCGTCAGATGCTCATTATTGCCTCCTGGGCATTGTGGTGAGAGAAATGGGTTTTCTTGGGCTGCTTCATTCATCAACGCCTCAGGGTAGTGTTTTTCACTTAGCGCCACAAGCTGGCTTCGGTCTGCTCGCATTTATATTTTCATCTGAGCTCCATGAAGGATTAGGTCGTTTTTTGAAACTACAGTCATTTTGTGCCAACATCAAAACAATAGGCAATAATAATTATAATTATAATTATATTAATATACAAATGACAATACAAATTAAAAAAAATATGCAGTATATAATAAGCCTAAAATGTGACAAGACTAAAATAGAAACATTGGCAATATACAATAAACTTGAAAATTAAGAAAAAAATGTGTGTATCAACAATTCCCATTTTGACAAAAGTAGGAAATTTTGTTTTTAAAACAGTATATGAAATCTGAACATGTACTGTGTGTAAGAATGTGGAACAGGGTAGAAAACAAATGCATAAAGGAAAAAAAAAAATATATATATATAAAGTGAAAGAAAAGTGAGAAAAGAGGGAGAAAAAAGTGAGATGAAAAACACTAGCTGCCATTTCCCTTGAGCAATTAACCTTCAGCCGTTCAAACAAACCAGATCGGAGCAGATGTTTCTCTCCTGCCGTCGCTTGCCTCTGAAAACGTCAGAAGGAGGAACTGAAGTCAAAGCGTTTGATGGCGGCCCAACGCTGATCCTCGCACACACAATCTGGCAAAAAGACCCAGTTTATTTTTTATTTTTTATAAAGTTACAGAAAATCCCTTTAACAATATAAAAGTTTCCACACATCCCTTCAGCGAATGCACAAACCAAACCCAAGAGAACAGGCGGTGTAGCTGCAGTTAAAGTACAAAAGGCTCTGCATTTGGATGTTGCAGTTACACACATTTCCCAATACTGAGCTCACCTTTTCAAAACTCTTCACACAGCTCTCTTTAGCAACATGCAGCGCGGTCGGCACAGCACTTCATCTCACAACCAAAATGCACTAAAACTACCGAAACACTTCATATAGATCTGAAAATCAACTCATTCTACTATCACACTGGCAAAGGTTCCTTTCCACTTTGTCACAACATTACTTTTGTCTTAAAATATCTTTGATGTTTTAAATAAAACAACATTCCATCACACAAAAATGCCAGGTGTCTTCAATGTATATATTGTACATACTGTACTACTGTATGTTACAGAAATGAATCAGAAATGCTTCAATATGCTTAGTTTTTTGCCATTTTTTGCATAGAGTAATTCTAAAATACACAAAATGACACCACGGTAATTCCAACACTCTAATAAAAACTGTGTATATATACTATACATACTGTATATAGGGTATCTACCCATTGATAGATCTACTGTACTGTAGATATGTCATCTGAGACTACAGCTCTTCTTCTTCCTCTTCTTCCCCTGTCGGCTACTTGTCCGTCTCTGGGTCCATGTTGACGTGAAAAACAAACAAACAACGTTAAAAAGATGTCCCCCTTTTACATCGATGGCAATGAAATAGCAACGAAAAAAACCCACCTTGGAATCATCGGTGGTCTGAATTTTTCTTTTTTTTTATCTTGTATTTTTCAACACGGTATTACTGTAGCATGTAAATGTGCGCAATTGCTCTGCAATTCAATGTTGCCTTCTGTAAATCTTTCTGGTTTTGAATTTGAATTTACAGATTTCAAAAGAGTCTGTGAACATCTGCAAAATGGACGGTAGATACACAGGGCTTTGCTGGTGGTCGAGTTTGAGTGAGAAAAGAATTTGTGAAATTGTAAAGAACTGTAACTAGCTTTACTTAACAGTTGTTTTCTTTAGTTATATTCTTCCAGGCTCTCTTTCAGGAACAAAATGTCCTTGAAATGTCACCGGTTGATGGCCCCAAAAATATTCCGCCAATGTCAAACTTGTCACACCAGCACAAGGAAACCATATGTTGTTGATTAAAAAGACTAACTGTTGAGGTTAAAATGACACTTTTTCTCAACAGTTTACACACTATTACCGGTGCTTGAGACAGAATGACCACAACCTGTAACTCATGTACCAATACCCTGAACTAAGTTTGCTGAAATGCAAGCACATTTCCTGCTTTACACTCAGATTCCAGTTCTAAATCAAGCAAATCATCTCTACATTTGGCACAATCTTCATGAATAAATTCTCTTGTGTTCACATGGAACACACTGCCATTCAAAATGCTAAACTGAAATTTCCTAGTATCCACACCGACTCTGCACATGGGCAAAAACATGTTGCACAATTGTTCAATTATCAATCAGAGCTTTACTGTAACAAAAGGGCCGGAGACGAGCTCTTCTGTTTTGGAACAATGGATGCCAACATAGGAGAGAGAGGCATAGCGAGAGGAGTGAGAGTTATACCCTTTCCCGACCGCGGCAAAAACCCGGTAACACGCGCGATCATCCACCATTTGTAGTCACTGGGAAAGGTCATACCTGGGTGTCAGGCCTGGGTCAAATGACCCTGCAAAAGACCCAGGTTTTAATCGGCTCCACCTCCAATCGGCTCTGATCTGAACAGGACACCCGGGTCGGACCGCTAATTTTCGTGCGATGCGTCGCGTGTTGAAGTTACGGACCCTGGCGTCTTAATAGGCAGGAATATCGGTGTATCATTCCATCATTTCACGTCTGATTTAAAATCCAAAATCAAAATAAGAAGTTACTGACATTTGTCCTGAAGGGGGACCATGAAATGTTGTGAGTGTGGGGAGCACGGCGGAGGAACCCCACGCTCCCCGTCGGGCTGGGAGCCACTCCAGCACCGCCCCAAGCCGGTGCTGTCTCCTCTACTGTT
>NC_137200.1:7633665-7743665 GCF_960531495.2 Zeus faber
GCAAGGCCTTTTCCATACTGCTGGGCTGCCACCGCCTCTGCCCAGGGAGCAACGCTATCGAGATCGTCAGCATCAACAACAACATGGGATGCCACCCCTCCCAACCCGCTTCCCAGTATCAACCCAAGAGCCACATCCCGAAGGAGGGCAGCCACGCCGCCAGCTACGTGATCCCCCACAGCATCCTATGTCAGGAGGAGGAGCTACAGAAGAAAGACGGCGGCGGGGGCGAGGTAGGGGTGGCCATGTTGAACAGCGCCATTGAGAAACTCTCGCCGGCCGTCTCGGGGAACTTGGACAGCGACACCGAGGTCACGCTGGAAAAGATCAACCCCATAACGCAGAACGGACAGCATAAAGCCGTGTCCTGTTGAGATATGTCAGAGCCAACGGGGGAAAACGAACACAAAGGAGAGACGTCTCCGAGAATCCTCCTAATACTCACTGAGGAACCTTAAAATCTACACGGAACCTATTGAATGTTTTCAAAGTGAAGGCACTTTATTCTGGATATAACTATCTGCAAAACACCTTCAGCATTTATTAGTGAAATTTGAGACATATTCACTGATGAATGTCATCTAATGTGAATAACAAAGGAAAACACCAGATATATGCACATATATGTATGTTGTACTTACAAACATGTATACATCTGGGATACTGTACAGTTCTTGGTGACTTTGACGCTGTTCCCAGCGGACGTGCAAACAGTATTTATGATGCAGAAAGATGTAGAAACTATTAGCCAAATGTTATGTAGCTATAGCAGCGTTGTACATGTCTCATACTACTGGACGAGATCTACTTGGGTTGAGGTTGGTTTATGGCGCCGTAGTCTGAGTTTAATTGTTGAGTGCAGTAAGGCAGTCAGTCATTTTGGGCGGAATTAGAATGTCTATTTGAGAAACGAGAAACACTTACTTGGAATGTTAATTTATGTATGTTCAAGCTAATACCGCTGACCCCAAAGTAAGAACAGGGTTCCAAACTACAACAGGTTGCAGGCGGACAGACATGTGGAAATAACGCAAATCAAATTTTCCTGTTTTCTGGGGGGTGAGAGGATGTTGAGTTCAGCTGAGTTTTCTGATCCTTGGCTTAGTTGCTATGCCTCTATAAATCTATAAATATGGTGCATTGGGTTCCAAACCCCCACCGCACATACCCAACTAACAAATTTAGGGAGGGAAAGAGTTGGGACGTCACAAAGCTCGAAAGAAACACTTCTAAAAACTCAAAAGAAAACTAAAAACTCTCCTAAATAGAGAGAATACACCATCACGACAATCTCCATCCTCCATCCGTCTCCGTCATCCTCCCTTCAGTCGATCCCTACGTCCCTCCCTTCCTCCATCCTTGTTTCCTTCGCTCCTTCACCCCCCGCGCCCCTCTCCCTGTCGGTGAGGTCACTTTCCCTCCGCTCTCCCTCACAAATTTCAAATGTAACTTTCACAGTCCCTTCATAAAGCACTTCATCTAAATAGCGCGCGGCGTTTTTCTCACTGGACTCCCAACAGCGGACAAAACGAGTGGAGAAGTACCATCGGGATCCTTCTAATCCTGATTGTCGCTGTTGTACGGCAGCGGCGTGGGAGGGGGTAATAAAAACACTCCCGCTGGGAGTCGTGCTGCGCCGGGGAGCGCGTGGTGTTTGCAGACGTGAAGCCCCGGCACCTCTGCTCGGTCTGACTGACACGGGCATTATTTCATCCTTCATTTTCGGAGGCGCTTCACAGTCAATAAAGAAAATGCAAGCAATAAATACATCGCCGAGGTTAATAAGACTCGCCCGGGGCTTGTAATAATTACCTCTGGTTTAATTATGAGCGAGCCACGCACAGCGCGCACAGCGGAGTGACTGTAGGTGAGACGGCGCAATTACAGGATGCAGATTCGCCGTACTGTCGGTATCATTGCTGCCAAGTGTTTTTTTTTTTAACATATTCAAAGTATACTGCTCATTTGCAAACATGACATCGGTTCGTCTGCAATGCAATGTATTAATACCAAGTGCATTGCAGACGCATTGCATCCATAAGTCTCAGATAAGTTTTTCTGTGCTTTCTGGCGCCCTATCTCCAGCGGCACAGCACCGCGCCGCCAATGTTGCCGTGTTGCTGTGTTGCTGTGTCTACCCACGAAGCGTGAAACTGTTTTCCATCACAGAAAGAAAGAGTTGATCCAACAGAAACCCTATTGCTCTTTAACGAGGCTTTTGATTTTCCTGCTCTGGAAAATCCAATGCTATCTCAGTGCCAACACCGGGGAAAGCTTTTAGCTCAATATGAGGCCCGGCCTGTGACACCAATGCAACTGGTTGTCCTTTGTGCTCTGCCAATCCTTTGTGGATGATCCACTAAGTACAAAAGGACGGTTACGCTTTGGGATTTAGCTTTTTGGAGCATTTCACTCCATTACGGATCCATGTTTCAAATCAAGAGTTTACTTAATCCCTGCACCTTATCATTTCTTTCTCTCTATGCTGCCCCGATAAAACCTTCATTGTGGCGTTGACCTACATCATGTCTTTTAGTCGTCGTAGCTTGGAAACTCTCCCCTTTCGCCCTTTTGCCGGTTCCTTCCCTTTCAATTATTCTTATTATTATTTTTTTCCACATTTCAGTCACCTCAGATATACGATGCGGTATGCGATATGAACCGGACATAATCCGTCAAGATTGGGGGAGCGCTGCCTTGGGAGAAATATTCAGAGGGACGTGTCTTTTTTTCTCTTTGGCGTTTACTTCTCCCTCCACATCCCCCATCCTCTCCTCCGCTGTACTTTTCCTCTGCCCTCCTTTACCTCCAGAGGCTCCTGTCAGATCCATGGGAGATGGTGATGTTGACATGGATTTAGTTTATTAGCAAACAGCCGTCGCCTGCTGTCGTCCCCTGGTGCTTTGTGTCGCGGCACGCTGACCCGCACCACCAACACGCGCGGTCGACTGGCAAACCAAATCCAACAATGTAATAATAATGTGTTACATTATGTTGTTATTGTGACATTATTACAGTGTAACAACAAAGTAATAACAATGTGTTGCGTGACGTTGTTATTATGTAGTAACGTTGCAATAACGGTTAAATAATAATAATTATTATTATTGATGCTGTTTGTTCTTTTAACATGTCCCGATGAGACTTAAATAGCCACAATTATACTTGGCTGTGTGTCGATGTGGCCACCAAGCTCACAGCTTCACTAATATTTGAAGCCAGAAAGCATTTTGGGTTCTCTCAATGAATATAATTCAAAAGAATACCATTTGTTCCAGTGATAGTAACTATACTGCCATGCATGACGTTGACGTAACAATATATTTATTTTTATATATTTTTTTATATATACTGTTTATATACTGTATACATATATATGTATATATATATATATATATATATATATATATATATATATATATATACAGACATCTTGGCATGTGTTTTAACTTTTTACTCAAACATGGCTGTATTTTCATTCCATGTATTGCCTCTACCCCAAAAGATTGAGCAGAGTTGAGTCACATATATGTTTTGTTTTCTGCCCCTACTGCTGCTTAGACTTTTCTTTTGCGGGAGGGGGGATCAGGCAACAGTCCCACAAGCAACGTGTCTGGCTGTGGGGAGCTAGTGGCAGTACATGGTCTCTCAATCTCTGTTTTGACAGTGATTACCACGAGCTAAGCCAACGTGACAGTAGAGTGTCGGGCCGGGGGGCGGGGGCGGGCAGGAAAGAAATTGCCGAAAAACTTACAACTATTTATTTTCTTCCCGGTATCCAAATAACTCCACGATGGATTAGGAGTTCTGTAAAATCAACATCAATTCAACGACACAATTCCATGTAAAAAAGCAAATATGGCGGCAATGAATACAAATGTGGGGGATGGGTTTTGGGGGTCTGGGTGCTTAGTGACTGCAAAAGGAGTTTTTGTACATGATGTTCAAACATTATAGACGTGATGGACACAAGTGCTTTTTTATCTTGGAACTCCTTAACGTGCTGTAGATGACGTCCGTCCCTTTGTCCAGTGTTGGATTTATTCTGATTTAAGAGGCTTACAGACTCTTGTTCATATATTTATTTACATGCTATATGCCATTTTTTTTCTCCGTCATGCGGGTGATGTCAAAGAGTACGACGCTCTGATTTGTTACAGTACTTAGTTTACAGTTTGTTCAAAATGTGCCCTTACTACTTGCAAAATAAACATATATGTATTTTCTTTTCATGGCTTGTGGTCGGGTGCTTGTGTTTTATTATGCCGCTCTTTTGGCACTCTGTCGCATATCGAAAGATTGTGTCTTTGCGCACGATCAATGGGAGATTGATTTTGAACAGTGACCCACGTTTTTTTTTCCAGTTGTCTGAGCACGGTGTCCTCGCTGGGTCGCTGCCGTTTCCCTGCATTTACATAACCTGACAGTTGCCCCGCCGCCGCGCTGCCCCTGCTCCGCTTCGCTGGCGCCGATGTCCGCTCGAAGCTGCGTAGACTACCATTATTCCCAAAAATGTGAGCAAGAAAACAAAAAGCAAGAAAACAGGGTTTATTTTGGAGTATGCGATAAGCTACATGTGGTCAAAATAATAGATAGATAGATAGATAGATAGATAGATAGATAGATAGATAGATAGATAGATAGATAGATAGATAGATAGAGAGATAGATAGATAGATAGATAGATAGATAGATAGATAGATAGATAGATAGATAGATTGAAATAGAGATTGAAACAAAAACAAATAGAAACATAATGGACGAAGAAAATATAGTTATAATAAATAGAAAAAAGGCAATATGCAACATGCATCAAACCTAAAAGTAAACAATAAACAATAATTGAAAAATATGTATAAAAAAAAAAGGTAGAAAGGTTGAAAAAAAGGGATTTATTGACCTTAAATATCACAAAATAACGCGGTTTAAAATGAAGATGACTAATCACACCAAACAGACATGACACAGGAGGGCACATGTGAGGGGTGTGGCTGAACTAAAATGGACACAAGAGCGGTGAAACAAATGTGACAAACGAAATGATCAAACTTTAAATATTTTTTAAACAGGGGATGAAAGTTGCATCCGTTGCAATAAATGCAAAATGGATACAAAAACATTCATCTATAATAAAAAAGAATTATTGTTCAAGTAAATAAACATAAACCATTCCCCCCCAATGAGGTGGCACAGAATGGATTCCTCCGCAGCGCATCGCAGCTGTGGAGTTGTGTCCTGTCTTTTAAACTGTCTATCGCACACCATTGTTGAGGAAAACATGGGCGCCCAAAGTCAATTTGTGTTCATTTGATGAACTTGTGAATTCCACAACCATGTGCACAGAGGCAAAAAATCATGCACGTGTGTCCAAATAAGGGAACTCAGTTTGTGCTGCCATGTTGCCTGATGATGTCAGCAGTTTTCCCTGCAGCGGCAAGTCGTATTTTCCGAGTTCCGACTTCAATTGAACGCAGCACGAAAGTGGCCCCCATATCTGAGCTCCGCCCCAGAATCCGGGCCTCTCTTACTTTTTGTAATTACTCGAACCACAGTAGTTTGAAGGACAACGGGGAGGTTATTTATTTGTCACTTGAAGGACATTCATTTGTAATACGAATAATAATAACATACAGGTACGCTTCACTTAAAGACCGAGTTCTGTTCCTACAACCAGGTCGTTTAGTGAATTAGTCGATAAGCCATAAGCCATTGTGAACGCTAGAGTAGTGAATACTGACAGACTGTGGGAACGAGACTGACTGAGAACGGTGATGAGATGAGATGTATACAGTGTATATACAGTGTATATAATATATATAGTGTATATTGTGTATATAGTGTATATAGTGTTTATAGTATATATAGTGTATATAGTTCAATTGTAGCATATATAGTGTACTACATAGTTTATATAGTGTAAATAGTATATATAGTATATAAGGTGTATATAGTGTATATAGTGTATATAGTATATTTGGTATATATACATAGTGTATAAAGTATATTTGGTATATATAGTGTATATAGTATATATAGTATCGATAGTATTTATAGTGTATATCATGTATATAGTATTTATAGTGTATATCATATACATAGTATATATAGTATGTATAGTGTATAAAGCATATATAGTTTATATAGTATATATAGTGTATATGGTATATATAGTATCTATAGTATATAAAGTGAATATAATATTTATATATATAGTATATATACTGTATATAGTATAAATAGGGTGATGCGCGATGAGATGCTTGACACTGAGACAGTGTAGACGCAGCTCGCACGCCGTGGTATTGTACCTGTATACAAACTGCGATTTGTGGTTTTTAATACTGGCTGTATTAAAAACACATTAAAAACTAACAATAAAACCCAACATTATATTTTCCAAAAAAATTACTTATTTTGAGAATTGGGGGTTAAAGGTAATTTATTCATGCTGCGGGAGCCTGAGTAACAGGTTTGTTAGTTTATCATCAGAAAAGGGGCTTTGCGGTGAATAACACCTCCTGGTGATGGAAATAGCATCATGTTACATCACACTGCGTCCAACTCTCTGGCGCTGATCCAGATTCTACAGCCACCTTCGTTGCTGCCGTATCCCTTTTACATATCACTTTTTTATCCTCCAAAGCCAATAAGGAATGCAAATGCCCCTGCCTCAATCAGTGCAGATCCTCTAAGGTGGACTCTGATCGCCCACAATGTCAGGACGTCAAATATGCAAAAAAAAAAAGTCTTGAGGCAGATTGGATGCAAAATTTAATTCTCTGCATCAGAACGTATTATCTACATAGCACAGGTGAGGATCAATAATGCAATGCAATGTGAAATATATTTGTCGTGACCCAATGAGACGCCAGATGGGGACGTGTACGGTCCTCAGTCCAGTCACAAACACCGTTGGTAAATCACACTGTGTTTTTTATTTTCTTTTAAGTTATCAAATTTTTTTTTGCCAAGAGCTTCAATTCCTTTCACACACCTCCCAGTCGTCCAGGTAATGTGAATCAACAGTGCCGCTCGGCCGTGAAATCACAGGACGCGGTGGTTGCCGGAAGATGACGAGAAGTTCCACAATGCACTGCTCTCCCTCCGGCAGCTCAACTTCATTCTGCCCCTCGGCCGTAAAACAGGCAGCCGTTTGGCTTAGATAGATAGATAGATAGATAGATAGATAGATAGATAGATAGAAAATGATAATATGCAATGGTATATGAATGATGAAAAAATGAACAGGTTGTCAGCTGGACTGGCATGAGACATGGAAGAGCGTTGGACAGAGGAAGAGGCTTCCTTATTTCCACAGATGTTAACATGTCCGTGTTGTCCGGATGTCTTCAGGTGCAGTGACTATCATTCCCATTCCTCTCAGGGCAGGTTTAGGATTATAAATAGCCTCTGATCGCTGCGGACTACGGACCGGAATTGAGACGGCCCCGTGACCTGTTCAAGGCCATCGATGAGGACGAGAAAGATGAAGAGGAGTGTTATCCCCCCCCCCACCCAGACTTCCTCACCCCGGTCAGCATTTATCTTTCCCGGTAAGTTGTGATGAAAGGCCTTTCCTCTTTTCTCCGGAGTCGCCTCCCGACGAGTCACTTGGCAAAAGGATTTGTTCAGTTTCCCGACTCTTGGTTGGCGTCGTTGAGTGGGTGCAGCGCACAGTGAGCGGGGGAAGACTTCCTGTCAATAACGAGCGAGGGTCAGACGAGTCCGCTCTGCTCCGAGTTGTGAATGGGATTCCGACAGGAATCATTTAATTCTGTCAACATTGTTTCATTTGGTTGTAGGTGAATTGAACTATACCAAGTGAATTGATTTTTTTTTCTACATTCGTTTAATCTTCAGAAATCATTTTCAGTCAGCGGCTTGCGCATTTGTAGAGGGTGCGCTCATTCGCAGCCTCTTGCTCCCTCCCTTGCCCACTCGCTGAACCGAATTCGAGGAGCTGGTTTTGGGCACGTTGCTCTTTTCGTTCGCCCGATCTAGAATCGGACTCAGTGGACGCCTGTTTGTCGGGCTGCGGTTTCAAATGAACAAACAACCCTTTTGACACTGTGACTCCTCACTCTCCATTCACTCGAAAGATTTGTTAGCGACGAACCAATCGCTTGTGACTCGAGCATCACTACGGGCTGGGAATTTGTCACAGTAAGGCTCCCCTCCTGGAACTCGTCCGGAAGCCTTCCTCCCTTCAAGACGGTGTTGCTATGGTTGCGTTTCGGGAGGAGGATGCTACAATGAGGAGGGGTTTAATCCTTAGATGCCAGGGCTTTACCAGGACAGTGCTCAAGGATGGCTGACTGGTCCTGGTCCGATATGAGAGGGAGAGACATTGAGATAAACAGAGAAAGAGAGAGAGGGAGAGGAAGAGGGAGGGATGGAGAGGGGGGAAGAGGGTGAGAGAGAGAGAGAGAGAGAGAGAAAGAGAGAGGGAGAGAGAGGGGGAGAGAGAGAGGGACACAGTGGGTCACAGTGGAAATACAGTCAAGGTTAATGACAGACTGCAGGCACTGTGTGTGTGTGTGTGTGTGTGTGTGTGTGTGTGTGTGTGTGTGTGTGTGTGTGTGCATGCCGCTGTAATGCGCTTACGCAACCAGACTAGTGCTCATTCGGCTCATTTGCTCAGTTCCCTAAATTTTCTTCCACAGCAGCAGCAGCTGAATAAAACAACACCCTCCAGAATTTCTGGAGCCTTTTGAAAAAAAACAAAAAAAAAAAATGAACTTAAACCCAAAAACACACAAACAGGGAAACATTTGTGTTTAAATAACAACACGGAATCCACCGCGGGCAATGTTAATGTTCTAACACATTTAATGAATAACATCCAACAAGAGCTTTTTTTTTTTTGTTTTGTTGTCGACACAAAGGCGAAAGGGGATTTCTGTTCTGTGTTAAAATGATGTGAGAAACAGTATATATATATATATAAATATATATATATATATATATATATATATATATATATATACACACATTTTTATTTTAATTCTAATTTCAACCAAAATAGGACGAGACCCCAAGATAGGACTATAGTCTCTCAGCTATGTTTATCTAGCCTTGCTATGTCTAGGAGAAAGGCACACTCTCCTCACGCTGGTGACAATGTTTTCCTATCATCCAGTTACAAACTTAACGAAAGGTTCGACCCTTTTTCGGGAGTCAGTTCGCTCAAACACTGAATGGAAACTCAAGGACGCCTGCGGCTGAAGTTGCAGAGTCACACAACAAATGACTCTCTTGCTGGAGTGACTCCTCACTCCCGAGTCATTCAAAAGGTTTGTTCGCTATGAACGAGCCATTTGCGAGTCTTGAATCACTACAGGCCAGAAATTTGCCAAACAAGATGCCTGAACAATAAATAAAACAATAGAAATTTCTTTAATAGTTAACAGTAACTTTTTTTCTTTAATAGCTTTTTTAAGTACGTCATACCAGTCTATAAGCTTTAAGCCCCATCCTTGCTCTTAAGGCACATTGGGTGAGAAAAATAAACAAGCAGGATGAAAAAAAAGGAAAAGTAAAAAGTACATCTTCTTTGAAAACCTTTGCATTCTCCGGAGGTGCAGCATGTGCAACAGTGAAGCCAGGAAGCAGCCAAGCAAGGCTTCTCCTGGTTGTGAAGCGTATATGTGTGTGTGTATACTGTACATGCAATCACACACAAATATTTCCTGTGACTGTTTCCTACTCATATATTATTTTACTCCAACTCCCTCAGAGGAAGCTCAGTAAATTACAATGTTTTTCTTGCAACCAAACATCCAACATTCTCACATCCACCATGTTCTTTCTGGCAACTGAAATGATATATGAAAACATTATTTCAGTCAATTTTATTTATTGTCCAGTGTAGTCAATGCACGTAAGACTAAATTGTATGAATATGCCATGATTGATTCATATATAACAACATTTCTGACAGACAACTCTTAGATTTACAACTCTTAGATTTACTTAATAAATCATTTGAGTTTGGGGGTCTGGGGTCTACTGCTCATCCTCACAGCAAACACAGGCATCCTGAGAGCTAGAAAAATAGGAGGGATGAGCTCTAAACCCCCACTGGATAGAAGAGTAGAACCCAACAGGTGGATGCAATGGAGGTGGAGGGAGCGCAGCAACGCAGCAAAGCAGGCATCAGAGCAGGTAGAGCAGGAGGGACTGGCGGCTTAAACAGGCCGGACCATAAGGGCTTGGAGTGGCGCCGTCGAGTTGTCTGACAGAACCAGCTCCGTACAGTACGCAAAGGATCAAAAGAGAGAGGTCAAAGATCTAAGACTATGATTTTATTCACTAAATCAAACAAACTACCATCAAACCATGACTGGCCGCTCTCTCGGTATCAAAATACAAATTGTTTATTTTAATTTCCTTTGTTATAATTGCAGGACAATGGGGCAATTGATTTTCAATAATGTGACTTGTAGATTCCACTCTCAAAAAGACTCACATTTAAATTACGATTCTACAAACACCGCAGAACTCTTTTTTCTTTGTTATGAATCTCAGAATCTTACATTAATATTCTGCAGTATGGTGCAAAATTATGCTGTATTTTATGATGATGGATATTGTTTTGTTTTTTTAAGATATGAGCTTCATGTAAAAAAAAGAATTTAAATAAAAAAGCAAAGTCAGGCGGTAAAAACGACATTGGCCGTCTTTAGACAAGGTTGTCTGCATTATATTCAGACAGATCAGTTTCCCTGCTCTATGTCTGGTCAGAAAAAAATAGATAAAGAAAATAATATTTCCTCAGCTTTTTCACGTATCTATGCAGGTTTTCTCCAGTGAGATCAGCACGAGAAGCCTCATTGTTATACTTATTACAATAGTTATTTCACTTATTGTCCTTTGTTTTAATTGTATTTTATTTTATTTATTTTATTCATTGTCGACAGAACAAAAGCTAAAAAAGCAACATGTGAATTGTTTGGTTATTTTGATATGATATGTATAATATTATGCATATCATACATATAGATATATCTTTGTTGGTGTTTTTATATGTTTTTTGAATGTTTTAATAAGAGAGGAGTGAACTCCCGACTATTCATCCTTCCTTTCATCTTTTTTCCTCCTCTCTGTACTCGTCTCCTTCTCCCCTCCACTCCTCCTCGCCCCTCTCCTCCCCTCTTCCCTTCTCTCTCCTTTCTCTCCTCTCTTCATCCTCTCCTTTCCCCTGTCCCTCTCCCCCTCTCCTCCTCCCTTCTCTCTATTTTCTCTCCTCTTCTCGTCCTCTCCTTTCCTCCCCCCATCTCCTCTCCTCTCTCCTCGCCCCCGCTTGTCTCCTCTCTCCTTCCCCCCTCCTCTCCTCTCCCATTCTGTCCTCCCGTCCCTCTCCCCTTCCGTCCTCCTCTCCTCTCCCATTCTCTCCTCCTCTCCTCTTCCCCACTCCTTATCCTCTCTCCTCCTATCCCTCCCTCCAGTTTTCTCCCCTCCTCTCCTCGCCCCCTTTCTTTATCCTCTCTCTTCCCCTCCCCTTCCTCTCTCCTCCTCCCTCCATTCCTCTTCTTGTCTCCACCAGTGACATTTAATCACTTGAAGTGATCCAGGTTCTTCATCTCATCAAAAGGATCCATCAGTCGAATGAATTTGATCCAAATTTTAAATAAATACAATGACAAGACAGTGTAAAAACACCAAGTTACTTTGTTTGACTTACACTCTTTCCTTGGTTTTTTCATATTCCTTCCTAATCTCCTTTTGTGTGAATTATTTCAAGACCAATACCTCGAGAGAAGTAATGATTTCACAATCATTTGCTGAGTGGAAGAAGCCCATTTTTGTTTGTTTGTTTTGTTCTGTGTATTTTAATCTTGTTTATTCCCCCGTCCCAGTGTGAATTGGCCCATTGGTTATTGGCCTATGTTACTTGACACCAAGCCATTCCATGTAACTTGTTCTCGTGCCTCTTCCCTCGTTATGAATGAGGTCTCTTTATATGTTACTCAAGTTGCAAAATTTGGTCAGGAAAACAAAACAAAACACTGAGTTATACTTGCATGTATTTTCAGAATTCTCATATGGCAGGGAATGTGTCAGAGCGAGCTGATAATGAGCGTACGAGAGTCATTTTTATGCCCTCCGACTCGATGAATCGAGAGACATCACAAATCTGTCAAACCTGCTTGCCTATTTAAGGAATGAAAACAATGGAGAGATCAAAGAAGAGTTCCTGTTTTGCAAATCTTTACCGACGCGTTCAACAGCTGGGGCCGTTTTTTGACATTCTGAACGTGTTCAATTTTTCAAACGGGATTGATTGGTCCAAATATGTGGGAGTGAGCACCGATGGGGCCCGTGCGATGCTGGGCCAGCACAGTGGAGTCATCACCTGGGTGAAAGCTGCGGCTCCACTCATAGCATCTGTCCACTGCAGTATACACAGAGCAGCGCTGGCTGTAAAGAAAATGCTGCAGATCTAAAGACTGTCCTAGGTGAGGCAGTCAGAGCAGTCAACTGCATCAAAAGCCGTTCTCTGCAATCACCTTTATTTTCCGTTTTAGGTGACGAGATGGGCAGCGACCATACGCAGCTTCTGTTACACACCGAAGTCCGGTGGCTCTCAAGGGGGAAGGCACTGATGCGACTTTTTGAATTGCGTGATGAAGTCAGGGTGTTTTTTCTCGACACAAAGTTTGAACTCGCACATGATCACAGTGATTTTGAGTGGCTGGCTACCGTGGGATACCGGGCGGACATTTTTAGCCACTTAAATGGACTCAACATCAGTCTCCAAGGAAAACCAGTGACCATGTTCAATGTCCAGAATAAAATAGAAGCGATTATAAGAAAAATGGATATGTGGGCCAGGTGAGTTGACCAGTCAAACTTTGAGTCATTTGAGGATCCGTCTGATTTTCTGACAAAAGAAGAAATGCTGCATCCCGTCACCGTGATAAATCATGTCAAGGATCACCTGCACGGGTTGAGGACCAAGCTGCACGAATACTTCCCCATCCCAGATGTGCAGTGCAGCTTGATCGAAAAACCCCTTCGCCACCCACAGTGACGAGACCCTCGCAGGCCTGAGTGCAAAAGAGAAGGACGGTCTTGTGGCTCTCTCCTGCGACAGCACAGTGAAACTGGCTTTCTCACAGAAGGATCTGACAAAGTTTTGGCTTCATGTTGCTTCTGACTATCCCGATCTATCCAACACAGCTGTATGATTTCTGATGCCTTTCCCGACAACGTAGCTCTGTGAGACTGGCTTTTCGGTGCTTGTGGCATTGAAGACGAAACACAGGAATAAACTGAATGTTGAGCCGGATCTTCAACTGAGAATGTCATCCCTTAAGCCAGACATTAAGCATGTGGTCTCTGCCATTTAACATCAGCCTTCTCATTAAGTGAGTTAATATTAATGTTCTTGTGTTATTGTTAGTTTTTTCAGTGCTGACGTTAGTAGTTAGGCTATGTTCAAAACGCTGCACCCTTCAGACAGTGTTTACTAAATACCGTTACTGATGTTATGCAAAGGTTCCATAGATATAAGGCTATTTATAACCCACCTCTTTTTTTGTTTTGCCACTACTGCACTGTATGTATGAGAATGCATATGATTGTTAAAATAAACATCCTCTGAGAAAACAGTGTTTGGCTCCTGTATTACTTCTGGTCGGATGTGGGCTGCGAACACTTTTGAGATTTACAAGTGGGTTGTCAGTCCAAAAAGGTTGGGATCCGCTAATATAACGTATTCCAGACATTTAATGCATTTGCATGTGTAGATGGCAGCAGAGAGGCGAGGCCATAGAAGTCAATGTTAAAAAGACACTCGTATAACATTTGTCTGTCAAAATGCCAATGATGCCAATGATGCCAATGTTGTCGGAGTGGCTTGACGTCACAATTTAAAAGGCTGAAATCACGTTTACATAGATACTGATGCTGTTTCATTGGGAGTCAGAAATCCGTCGTAAACCAGAAAACGTTGGAAATTGGTAATTCAGAGTTGGTATTCACCACTTCTGAGCTAAATGTGTTCCACTGCTTCTGTTCCGGAAATCATGGACGCCGCAGTAAGTTTGTGTTCATGTTCGCACTGAATGGTGGTTCCTTTGCACTTTCCGAGTACGAGATCTGATTTTCCTGAGTTTTGACAGCATGATTTTCAGATAATTTTTTTATGACCGAGGTAATGAGGTAATAAAGGTAACAACTCACATATTTAAGCTTGGTAGCTTTATTTTAATCACTAACTCTTTTGTTAAAATGCTCAGTTATAGTATAGTTTAGCCAGTTTCAGGGGTTTTAAAGGAATGGCTTTTTAACAGCCCTGCATCTGATTTTAATTACTGACAATGACTGACAAAATTCTGTACATGACAGATGAGAATAGATAATTATTATACTTACTGTGAAAATACCAGAAAAGTGAAAACAGATTCAGGTCAGTCAAAGACTGATAAGATAATAAGACATCAAATTTTGTATTTCAGTCACCGTTGACACAATTGACCAGTTGATGCATTATGGCCAGTAATTTTCATCTGAGATAAAAACGTGCACAACAAAAAAGAAGCCAAACACAACCTCTCGGGTGGTAAAGCTTCTCAGTCCTGGCAAAATTAATAGTAAGAAATAAGTCCGGTTTTAGAAGAGGAAACCTTTGCTGTTGTGGTATTACACCATGTTCTATTCATGAAGTTGGCATTTCTTTACGTTAGGCTGTATATTCACACTATTGAAGCCATAACAACCACAGCTGTCTGCTTTGTTGAACTGACTTATTTTTGGCCGGCTGAAGACTGTCAAAAAATCTTCTAGATAAGGTCCCTGGTTGCCTGCATGTATGAAACTTCATGTACGCTCACACAGGACCACCAGCACTGCACTGTGATGTGTCAGCATGCACAGTGTGTATTTAAATGAGGAGAGACTAAATTGAAAGAATAAGAAACATTTATTTGATATTAATTTCCCGCCAGACAATGATTTTGCCGTCGGGACTCTATGATAAAGCAAAACTAATACTACTTATACTAATAAATGAATGTATGTGTATAAATGCGAGCATGGGGATGGTAAAATGCACTACTGATGAACTCTGGCGACATGGAACAAGTGAAACACGCCGCGTTCTCCAAATTAAACAGTGAGGTTATTGATTGTGTTGAGTGTCTTTAATTAAATCTTTGTATCTTTAAGATAAGATAATATAACACTATTAATGATAGTCCTTGAGGTATTGGATTGAGTGCCTCATCTAAATTGATCATCGATCAATGGCCACATACACACTGGACTTATTGGACGTCTCATTCATTTTTCATTTTAAACTGAATATAGTATGAATGCAATATAGTATTTATGTATACTACATATATAATATACATTATGTATATTGCATTCAGTATTCCTGTATATATTTATATATATATATATATATATATATATATATAGTATCCTGTCATATTGTCACTTATAAATAATGTAAATATTTGAAATATATATTTATTAAATAACAGGAATTATATTGAAATAGATGGTAAATAGACTGCAATTTTTATAGCGCTTTCCTAATCTTCCGACCACTCAAAGTGCTTTACAACAGGATAGATATAATTCCCTATTTCATTAAATATAATTCATTAGATATAATGAAAAACTCACCTTTTCAGTGCTTGTGCACATACAATTGGCAGTGTCGTCGCCCGAAATATTTCATAGGGGTGGCCAGATGGGACAATAAATGGTTACATTTTAAAACAAGTAGCCAGTCATTTGTTTCAATTATTATAAAAGCATTTTTACGATTATTTCATTAAATATAATAATAATCATTTCCACCACCTTCCCCGTGACCCCCCATTGTCCCCCTTGCTACACCCCTGAGGGTCGTCAAGTGATTCAACCCAGGGCCTTTCTCACACAGCATGTATCCAGCAGAGTGTTTGCAGTAAGTAGCCGTTTAATGAGGGTGCACTCCACTTGTTTGGCTTGGCCGGTTCTAAGTCCACGCCTGTACACCCCTGTGCATGTGATGTCTCCAGGCAAGGTGAAGGAGCACATTAGCGCTCATCACACCGCCTTCATGCTTAAAATCAACAGTAATTGGCACCACAAGAGCCACTGAACCGTATGTAAACTCATTTTACCCCCAGATATTTGTATCATTTTGGGATACGTGCACAATGTGGAGAGAGGCAAAGATCATGTTTGATCTTTTATTTCTTATCAGTAATGGGCCGGAGAACTGTCAATTCAGATCGGTATGTACAACAAATCAATTATTACTTATTAGGATTGTTTAATCACTCAATTATAAATGTTGTTGATTTATTAAATATTGGCCAAATGCACCCTTTGTTAGGCCCACGGCCACCCAGCACCACTAGAGGCCGCTCTTGCCCCATCTGCAGCTCCCCCCTTGAGCCAATTGCACACACACGTAATTCTTTGCGAGACCGTCAACGAGCTTACCCGAGTTGTACAGCTACTGGCTCCATTCCTAGCTCCTAGCTCCTAGCTCCTAGTTCCTAGTTCCTAGCTCCTAGTGCTTGTTTCAAGTCTCTAGTTTATGTCTCGTTGTTTCGTCTTCCCCTTGTCTGCTTGTCTCCTCTCTTTGACCCAGTCTGTCCGTCCATCTCCAGCCAGCCCGGTTTACCTGCTTCTCTCTACTCATAAACCAAGGCTGTCCGTCCTTCTCCATCCAGCCCAGTTCCCCGTCTCTACACCCGGACCTTCTCGGCGGCCGTCAGCAGCTTGCAGGTTCCTCTGGCTCCCGTGGCCCCCCCTGCTCCTCCGGCCCTCCCTCCGCCAGGGCTCCCAGCACCTCTCTCGTCCCCCCTGAGCCCCACGTCCCGGCTCCAGCGCCCTACAATGGCGATTTTGGCACCTGCCGCGCCTTCCTTGTGCAGTGCGCGGTGGTTTTTCAGCAGCAGCCATCATCGTACGCCTCCCCCATCGCATTCCTCATCTCCTGCCTGAGAGGGGCGGCTCTCGGCTGGGGATCCGTGGTTTGGAGTCAGGGGGGCCCCGTGAGTCTCTCCTACCATCTGTTCAGCCATCTGTCGAGTTCCGGACACTAGCCGCAGAAAACGACTGGAATGACGGAGCCCTACAGGACGTGTTCAGCACGCCCGGAACGATGAGTTGCGGGACGAGTTGGTGCGGCGGGACGAGCCCACGGACCTGGACCAACTCAGGCCTGTGCCTCCCGCCTGGGCGGCCACGCCCAGGTCTCCAGCGCCCACTACTCTTGGACGCCTCCAAAGTCACCCGACTCCCTCCGATGCCGAGCCGATGCAACTCGGTCGCTCCCAGATCTCCCCCCAGGAGCGAGCCCGCCGCATACAGACCAGCGCCTGTCTGTATTGCAGCCGGCTGGGACACCTCCAAACCACCTGCCCAGTCTGGCCGGGAGAAGGCGACTTCTCGCTAGGGTTACATTCCGGTCGCTCCAGCTCCAACCCTCTCTTCCGTCTTCTGCTCCGAGCTACCCTCTTGTGGGGGGGGTATAACACTCTCTTCCTGCGCTCTCATAGATTCCGGGGCGGATGAGAGTTTTCTAGACCTGGGACTAGCATGCCAGCTCGGGCTGACACCCGTCCCTCTCCCCACACCGCTCGAGGTCAAGGGGCTGACCGGGTCACATCTGAACACATCTGGGTTTACCCACCAGACGACCCCCCTCGAGCTGCTACTCCCCGGCAACCACTAAGTCCTTGAGGTTCTTCCTCATAGATTCCCCACTGAACCCCCTGGTTCTGGAGTACCCCTGGCTCCACACCCACAACTCGACGACATCTTGATTTTTTCCAAATCCCTCTCCAACCAATGTAAAACACGTATGCCTGGTACTGCAGGCGCTTCTGGAGAACCGTCTTTTTGTTAAAGCCGAGAAGTGTGTCTTCCATGTTCCGTCCATTTCCTTCCTCGGATTCATCATTGCCCGAGGGAGGCTGGAGATGGACCCCAAGAAGGCGGTCGCCGTGATGGAGTGGCCAACCCCTGCCAATAGGAAGCAACTCCAACGCTTCCTCGGGTTTGCAAACTTCTACTGGCGCTTCATCCGAAACTTCAGCCGTATTGCCGCTCCCCTCTCAGCCCTCCACCGCAGTAGGCTTCAAGTGGACCCCCTCGACCTCTGAAGCCGCTTTTTGTCGGCCCCAGTCTTGGCCCAGCCCGACGCCAACCTCCAGTTAGTTGTAGAGGTGGACGCTTCGGACACGGGGGTAGGAGGGGTACTGTCTCAGCATTCTCCAACCGACGGTAAGCTCCACCCCTGTGCCTTTCTCTCCCGCAAGCTCACCCCACCCCAGCGCAATTATGATGTGGGCAACCGGGAACTCATGGCCGTAAAACTAGCCCTGGAGGAGTGGTGCCACTGGCTTGAGGGAGCAATCCACCTCTTCGTCGTCTGGACTGATCATAAGAAGGTGGGCGTTGTTCTTTGGCCGGTTTAACTTCTCTCTATCCTACCGCCGAATCACCAAGAATACCAAACCTGACCCCCTGTCCCGTGTGTTCGCGCCAGAGGAGAAGACAGGGGATTCAGAACCCATCCTTCCACCCGTGTGCCTTGCCGCCACGCTCACCTGGGTGATCGAGTCCATGGTCACCCAAGTGCAGGAACACCAGCCCGACCCAGGTACCGGACCCCCTAACCGACTGTTCGTCCCTGACTCTGCAGCTCCCAGGTTCTGCAGTGGGCCCATGCCTCCCGCCTCAGCTGCCATCCCGGGATCACCCGCACCCTGGCCGTCGTCCGCCAGCGCTTCTGGTGGCCGACCCTGCTCCCTGAAACCCGGTCCTTCGTCTCTGCCTGTTCCACCTGCGCCTGGTCCAAGACCTTCACCGGACCCCACTCTGGCCTCCTCCGCCCATTACCCATCCGGACTCGGCCTTGGTCCCACATGGCCCTGGAATTTGTCACCGTCTCCCACCATCCCGGGGCAACACTACCGTCCTCATGGTGGTGGACTGCTTTTCTAAGGCATCCCACTTCCTCGCCCTGCCCAAACTACCATCGGCAAGGGAGACCGCAGACCTGCTGGTGGCCAAGGTGTTCCACCGCCATCCCGGCAGACGTGGTGTCGGACAGAGGTCCCCAGTTCACCTCCCAGGTCTGGCACGCCTCCTGCTCGGCCCTGGGGGCACAGGTCAGTCTCTCCTCTGGTTTCCACCCCCAGACCAACGGCCAGATGGAGCAGGCAAACCAGGAGGTGGAGGCCATGCTCTGCTGCCTGACAACCACCAGCCCCACTTCCTGGAGCGACCAGCTGCCATGGGCCGAATACGCCCACAACACCCTGGTCAACGCCTCCTCTGGCCTTTCACTCTTCCAATGCTCTCTGGGATACCAACCCTCGCTGTTCCCTGCACAGGAGGTTGAGATCGCCGTACCCTCCATCTGGGCCTACATCCGTCGCTGCCGGAGGACATGGAGGAGGGCCCGCTCCGCCCTACTCCAGGCCTCCGCCAGGTCCCAGCGGCAGGTGAACCGGCATTGTGTGCCCACACCCACATACGTCCCCAGACAGATGGTATGGCTCTCCACAAAGGACTTGCCCCTCAAGGTGGACTCCCGAAAACTCGCTCCCCGGTATGTTGGTCGTACGCCTCCGTCTCCCTCCCTCCCTCCGTGTCCACTCCACCTTTCATGTGTCCCTGCTTAAGCCGGTGGTTTCCAGCCCTCTCTCCCTCCCTGCCAAAGCCCCACCATCCCCCCGCACCACCGACGGTCACCCAGCCTAAACAGTGCGGCGCCTGCTGGATGTGCAGCGCCGAGGGAGGGTCCACCAGTACCTCGTGGACTGGGAGGGGTACGGTCCGGAGGAACGCTCCTGGGTCCCCCGGAGACAGATCCTGGATGCCTCCCTCATCCGAGATTTCAATCGGACTTGCCCTTCCGGTTCCAGATGTCCGCCAAGGGCCGTCTGTAGAGGGGAGGTATTGGTAGGCCCACGGCCTCCCAGCACCACTAGAGGTTGTGGGCCTAACAGCTCTTGCCCCATCTGCAGCTCCCCCCTTGAGCCAATTGCACACACCTGGGATCAATTGCCTGCATCACTCCACACAGTATTTAGTCTCTAGCTTCCCAGTCATTCTTTGTGATCTTTCCGTCAACTCAGCTCACCCGAGTTGTACAGCTTCTGGCTCCATTCCTAGTTCCAAGTTCCTAGCTCCTAGTGCGTGTTTCAAGTCTCTAGTTTATGTCTCGTTGTTTCGTCTTCCTCTTGCCTGCTTGTCTCCTCTCGTCGACCCAGTCTGTCCATCCATCTCCAGCCAGCCTGGTTTACCAGCTTGTCTCCACTCGTCGCCAAGGCTGTCCGTCCTTCTCCATCCAGTCCGGTTCCCCGTCTCTCCACGCGGATCCTGGACCCCTCCTCCCGGTCATCATCATCCCTGCCCAGCCCTGCTCCATCCCTACCTGACCGGGTCCCCCCTGGCCAGCTCCACCATGTGGGATAATAAACATCCTTTGTCTGCCTCTCGTCTCTGTTGTGCGTTTGGGTCTCTCCTAGCCCTGGTCTTGACACACTTGTAAATTTGTTTGAATATGCCTTTTGTATATGTCACTCAGGGTAACTTATTGTCACTTTAACACCTTTATTCAGATTTTCAGAATTTTTTTTTTTTTTTTTTCCTAGGACATATTGTGTGCTATCACCGGGTGCGTTGCATTACATTTCACTGCATATATGTATGGAAGTATGTATATGTATGTGACAAATAAGAAATCTTGAATAAAAAAATCTTGAATCTTGAATCTTTATTCATTTAGGTATGTACTTTTATATTTCTTACTCTTTATTAATCCTAAAAAAAACTCTGTCCTGTGGACAATCTGTATGATGACAAGAGCACAGCTCTTTTTGTTGTACAGCCGACACCGCTGACAGACCGACGCCCTGCCCGAACCCCCCACCCAGCAGGCGAGCCCGCGGGACCCCATGCAAGAGTGACACATGTCCCACCGCAGCCAACCAGGCGCCCGACCCGGCCACAGGCCCCGAGCCCCCATCCAAGTAGCCTAGTGTGCTAGCAGACTACCAGATATATGGGCCTTCCATCACCCCTGGCAACTGCCGCAGAGAAGCTGCGCAGCGGAAGAGGAAAGGGCGACAGCCGCAACAGCGAGCGGCCCCCCAGGGGCCCCGGAAGGCACCCGGCAGCGCTCTCCGCAGCCCTGCCAGCTCCCAGCACACCAGAAACCACCAGGCACAAGCCACCAGGACTCGAGCCCAGCCGGCAGGGGGCACACCCAGCCGCCCCCCGGCCAACCACACCCCCACGCCAACCCACCAGTGACCCGCCACCTGTTGGAGAATTCTCAATGTGTGTTCAGTGAGGTTAATCTGTCCGCTACAGGAAAACAAACTGAGAATATTAAAGATATTTATTCTGCAGAATAAAGAGAAAGATACAGCCATGCTTGAAAACAGTGGTCTGATCTGTCTGCCCCTACTTATGTTGAAGATGGCTTTATACTGATGAAAGGTTGTGTGCCATTGGTCAAGTTCAAGTTCAAGTTCAAGAGATTATTTGTCGCATACGGTCAGGTGTCACTTAAAAGATTATGGCCCCTCAATCATATGTTTCTCTAATAAAATGATTTGACAGTCAAACTCCAGTCACAGATAAAATCTTACTGTGCTATAAATCAAACCACAATGCTCTGTGAAGCCCCCTGGGGTTATCCTTATCTTTGGTTGAGTGAAGATGGAATGTGATCTGGTTTTTACAATACAATATATCATCATATGAAAGAACAGTTTCTCTTCATATGAGCTGCTGAGAGACTCATTAAAACACCAAGGCAATGGGTTTTAAAAGCTACGTAACATACAAAAAAAAGGTATTGTCCTATATTAAAAATGTGAAACATCATTCAAAGAATTGATCATCTCTATTTTTCTCTCACGCACCCTGAAAAACCCCAGTGCGCAATGTGTGCTGTTGGCAATTGCAGTTGAAATTGCGCGGTGTGGGGGTACGAGTCCTCCAAGCAAGTTGAACCTGAATCACTCCCACCCCTCCTGCCCTGCAGACCCTGATCTAATAGAATGTTATTCGGAGTAGGATTTGTGTGCAAGTATGTGTTCTAGGTTAATATGAGTGGGATTAAAATTTCGGGACGGACGTGGAGGACATCAGGGCAGGAGCGTGACGGGTATGATCGCCACATCCCCACACACATAGCTTGCATCCCACCCATCTTGCAAGCAATTGAGGGCTATTGTGTGGTGTATGTACTGAGTAGGAGTTTTGGCACTGGGAGAGATAGGCAATGCGCAACCAGATCAACACAGGGGCGCAGCAGGCTGGGGAGCACCACGCGGAACCCCTGGACCCGACCATGCCATAGCGCACCCACCTCCCATACTCAGGGGCACCCAACCTAAAGCGTCCAGCCACAAGCGCAGAGCGGCCTTCCATGCGCCTCTGCCATGCCTGGCAGCTCTGCGACCCCATCAGGCCCCTGGTCAGCCATTGGCTGACCAGGGGCCCACTAGACCCACCCCACTAGAGACAAGCGCCCCGCACACTGAGAGTGCCAGAGGACAGGTACCCAGCCCAGTGTGATGACAGAAGTCGAGCCCACTGAAGGAGACCACATGGGGAGCCCCGCGCCGAGTACACCCGGCCAAGCTCAGGTCCCTGCCCGGGTCACAGGACCAGATGGAATTCAACGTGACGCAGAAGGACACCCAAGCCCCACCACCCCACCCCAGCAGTACGCCCACCCGCCGACCACGGGGCCAAGACCTGAACCCGCACCCCCCGCCCCCAACCCGAGCCCCAAACCTGCAACCACGCCTCAAACCAACACACGGACACCAGCCACAGGCACCCCCCAGAAGCATCCACTCCCCACCCCCAGAAATAGGCCAGCTCAACCCAGGAACCAGAATGGGCGGCACCACCCGGCTCCCCTAACACCCCCTTGGGGGCAAGGGACCCCCCCACGAACACAGGGCTAAGCGCCACAGACGTCCCCACAGGCGCCGGGCACCCACCCAACCGCAGAGCCCCGATGAGACCAGGAGGACCCCCACATGCCACACGACATTGCCCTGACTTAGGAAGACTTAAGTATTAATGGATGGAGTTATGTCACGGATAACAGTAGCCCATTTTTCATTAAATGAATCAACCTTGTTTTTGAATATTGCCAATAGTTTTTCCATTGAGGTGTATTCTATTAATAAATGTAACCACTGGGATGTGGTGAGATTATCTCTGTTTTTCCAATTGAGTAATATTATTTTCTTTGCAATTGTTAAAGCGATCAAAATGTGTTGGTGGTGTTAAAGTGGTGGGTCAACTAAGGAGAGGTCACCGAGGAAACATACAGTCGGGGAGATGAATGTATGAAGTATCAGCAAGTGACAGCTTTGTGTTGTTGTCCAGAATGTTTGGATAGGTGGGCAGAGCCAGAAGGCATAAGAGTAGTTATCTCTGGTATTAAGGGAACAGTGAAAGCAAACGTTTTTATCCACAAAACCCATTTGAACAATTTGTGTTGAGTGATATGAGCTCTGTGCTGAGTCTTATATTGGATGAGTTGCATTTTTGAATTGCGGGTCATAGAAAAGGTGTTGTTGCAAATAAGCTTCCACAGGTTGATATCGGTGGAAACCGCAAGGTCTCTTTCCCATTCCATGATTGGTAAAGATAAAGTGTCATCCCTGTTTAATTAAAGTTTGTATTTTCTGAAAAAATATTTTTTAAATGACCTATATGAGTAAGATGTTCAATCATCGCAGGTGGTTGTAGGATGTTGTTCGACGATTAGATTTTAACTTTTAGAGACTGCTGTAGTTGAAGGAACTGAAGGAAGCTGTGAACACTGATAATATATCTTTGGGTTAAGGTTGGGAAGGATATAAGCGAATTGTTTTCAAAATGTGTTCCAGATGAGTAATGAGATGAGGTCTTTTCCAAGACCTGAGATTATTGGTCTTTTTTTAACCAGAAAATCTGGGTTGTGCCGGATTGGGGTGAATTTGTTTGGAGATAGAATATGACCACTGAGCTTGAGGAATCTCCACCAGGCTGAGAGATTCATTGCGATGAAGGGGTTTTTAAAGCAATTATGTTTCCTTATTGATTCAGTAAGAAATGTGAGATGAGATATTATAACTCCTGACATACTATTTGTTCAATGTCTCACCATCCATGGCCCAATTGTTGCTCTAGTTGTAATCATTTCATTATAAATTAAGATGGTTTGCTAAAAGGTAGTATCTGAAGTTTTGGGCTGCTAGGCCTCCGGAGTCTTTGTTTTTCTGTAGTGTTGTTAGTGTAATTCTCGGTTTATTGTATTTCCAATGGAATTTATTGATTATTGAGTCTAGAGTATTAAGCCTGTTGGTTGGACTGGGGTGATTGAAAATATATAGTTCATTTTTGGTAGTATATTCCCTTTCACTGTTGCTATCCTACCAATAAGCGAGATGGGTAGGTTGTTCCATCGAGTGAGGTCTTCTTCAATGGATTTGAGGAATGGAGTAAGGTTAAGGGTAAACAAATCTGACATAATAGTGGAGATATCAATATCAAGGTATCTAATGTTGCCCGTTGTGATGGTTAAGGGAAGTTTCTGGGTTACAGCATTCCAGTCCTCCCCACTGAGCAGTAAGACCATGGTTTTTCTCCAGTTTATTGAATAGATTGAGATAGCTGAGAATTTAGACACAAGATTGAACACTTCCAGTAGGGATGATATTGGGTTTCGTTAGTACAACAAAATATTGTCTGTGTACAAACTGATTTTGTGAACAGAGTTTCCTGTTTGTATTCCTGTTTGATATTACTGTTTTGACGGATGTTCATCACAAGGGGCTCAATAAAGATGGCAAATGGTAAAGGGGAGAGCTTGTCCTCCTTGTCTTGTGCCATGTTTTTGAGTGAAACGCTGTAAAGTGTAACAATTGGTGACGACAGAGGCAGGTGGTGAATTGTACAGGATTCTGATTCATTGAATGAGTGACTCTCCAAAGCCTAAATTTGTTGCGGGTGGAAGAGAGATATGTCCAATGAACTCTGCCAAAAATACCTTTTCGGCATCTAAAGAGGCAACAACAGTATTAAAGTTATTCCTTTGAGAAATGCTGGTCAAACTGAATAAGCGGTGAATATTGCTGGATGAATGTCTGCCCTTGACAAGGCCTGTTTGGCCTGGGTAAATTATGAATTATGAACTTTTTCAATTCTGTTAGTTAGTGTTTAACTAATAATCTTTAAATCGCAATTAATTAGCCTTATGGGTCTATAAATGGAGGGGAAGGTTGGGTCCTTATTGGGTTTGAGCAAAACCGAATCTCTGTAATAATTCTGATGAATAATGGGGATATAAGTTGTAAGTCCACATGGTAGCCATCTGATCCAGGTGATTTATTGTTGGGCATAGAAAAGAGAGCATTCCTGAGTTCTTCTAGGATCAGTGGTTAATCTAATGTAGTAGCCAGCTGTCTGGAAAGTAGAGGGAGGTCGATATGATCGAGGAATGGGTTAACATTTGATATTTGATTCATTATCTGAGTCATATAGCTTATTATAAAAGTCTCAGAATATGTTATTGATGTCCTGAGGGGTGTATGTTTTCCTACCCTGTGGATCTTTGAAGGCTGTTTTTTCATGGTTCAATTGATTGGCAAGAAGTTTACCTGATCTGCCATTGAATTCAAAATAATTGGCTCTTGCTTTTTGCATGAGGAATTGTGTCTTTTGATGGGTGATATTATCAAGTTGAGATGTAATTGTCCAGCTCTCATTTAGAATTTGCTCAGTGGGTGAGTGGGCTTGTTGGGAGTCTTTTAATTGTTGTTCTGAGTTTATTTTGGCATTCTTGTCCTTTCTTTTTCTTGTGAGTGGAAAATGAAATAATACGTCCTCTTAGAACTGCATTAGCCGTTTCCCAGAGTAAGGATGGTGATATTTCTGGAGAGTCATTCAGTTCAATGAAAGAAGTCCATTCTCTGGAGAACAAATGGTTAAATGCCTTATCTGTCAAAAGGCAGGTGTTAAACTGCCACCTGCAGGGAGAGTTCATTTATGAGCTTGAAACTAATCTGCCTGTGATTGGAGATTACAATAATAATGGATTTCAGGATTAGTGATTTTGGACATTACAGAGTTACTTGTCAAGAAAAAGTCAATTCTAGAGAAGCTTTGGTGGGGTGTTAATAATATGTGTATTCTTTATGTGGATTTTTTGATCACAAACAATATCCAAAATCAAGATCACTCATATATTATTTCAGGTTTATGACGAACGCCAGGGCTTGGGATTATTAGTGATTTGTGAACAGTTTAAACTTGGATCAAGTACTGTGTTGAAGTCCCCTCCCAGTATAATAATTGAGTGAAGAATTTTAAGACTCTTGAAAATATATTGTGAAATAAATTTGGGTCGTCCTCATTGGGGCCATAAATATTTGCTATGGTTAATTTGATGTTATCGAAGATTCTGTTAATCATTATGTAACCTCCTTCTGTGTCTGATATTGTGGTTTTATTCTGATATGAGAACATTGTTGTCAGCTGGTCATTTCAAAAGAATGCCCCTGAAACAACAGCAACAACAACAGCAGCAGCAACAACAGAAACAGCAGCAACAGCAACCGCAGAGACAACATAAACAACAACTGAAACAGCAGAAACAACAGAAACAACAGCAACAACAGAAACAGCAGCAACAACAGAAACAACAACAGAAACAGAAACAACAACAGAAACAACAGAAACAGGAGAAACAACTACAGCAGCAACAACAAAAACAACAGAAGCTGCAACAAAAGCAACAGCAGCAACAGCTGAAACTGCAGTTGCAACAACAGCCGCAACAACAACAACATCAGCAGCAATGGAAACAACAACAACAGCAGCAGCAATTGCAGAAACAACAGAAACAACAACAGAAACAGCAGCAACAACAGAAACAACAGCAACAACAGCAACAACAGCAGCAGAAACAACAGAAACCGCAGCAACAACAGAAACAACAGCAACAACAGAAACAGCAGCGACAGCAGAAACAACAGAAACAACAACAGAAACAGCAGAAACAACAGCAACAACAGAAACAGTAGCAACAGCAGCAAAAATAGAAATAACAACATAAACAACATAAACAGGAGAAACAACTATAGCAGCAAACACAGAAACAACAGAAGCAGCAGCAAAAACAACAGCAGTAACAACTGAAACAACAACAGAAACAGCAGCAACAACAGAAACAACAGCAACAACAGCAGAAGCAACAACAGAAACAGCAGTAACAACTGAAACAACAGAAACAGCAGCAACAGCAGCAACAACAAAAGCAACAGCAACAACAGAAACAACAACAGCAGCAGCAGCAACAACAACAAAAACAACAACAACAAAAGAAAATACAACAGCGGTAGCAACAATATGAGCAAGAAGATGAATCTTTTGCCACAAGCAGTGGGCAGCATTCAACGATGCACTCTGAGACCTGGTTCCATATGTCCATCGCTGGTCAGACGATGATGTGTGCATGTTTTTGGTGGGGGTCCTTAATGATGTTAGATGGAGGAATGTGAGCACGGGGAGAACATGCAAATTCCACACAGAACAACACCAGCAACAACAACAGAAACAACAGCAGCAACAACAGAAACAACAGCAACAACAGCAGCAGCAACAACAACAACAGCAGCAACAGTAAAAACATTAGAAACAGAACAAACAACAGAAACAGCAGTAACAGTAGCAACAACAAAAACAACAACAGAAACAGCAGCAACAACAGAAACATCAGCAACAGCAGAAACAACAATAGTAACAGAAATAACAACAGAAATAACAGAAACATGAGAACAACTACAGCAGCAGCACCAGAAACAACAAAAGCTGCAGTAAAACCAATCCCAGTGAGAACACGTGCAGCCGCATTTTGGGTTAACTGTAGCCGCTGCACAACTGATTTCTGGAGGCTGGTGAAAAGGCCATTACAGTACTCCAATCTACTTGTTATGAATGCATGGATTAATTTTTCTGCTTTTGACAGGAAGCCTCTTAAATTTGAATTTTTTTTTATATGGTAGAAGGCTGATTTTGTGATGTGATTGATATGGCTCTTAAAATTTATGATCTATGATTGCAACCAGATTTCTGGCTTCATTCTTGCTCTCCAAGGACAGGGAACTGAGATGGGCTGCAATTTTCTGTCTCTGAGCCTTTGCACTGAAGATGAGTATTTCTGCTTTATTTTTGTTCAGTTATAAAAAGTTCTGTCACATCCATGCATTAATATCATTAATACACTGAGTAAGGGAATGTATGGCGCGTAGGTCGTCAGGAGATAGTACAGTGGTGAATCATCTGCATAATTATGGTAATTTATTATGTGTTTCTTTATAATATGTGCAAGTGGGAGCATATAGAGGTTAAACAATAATGGGTCCAGAATCGAACCCTGGGGCACTCCACATATTATATCCACTTTGTTCGACACAAAATCTCCAATGAACACAAAGAACTGTCTGTCCATTAGGTAGGTTTTGAACCAGTTTAGAGCCGGACCAGATTGGCCGACCCATTTTTGTAATCTTGCGAATAATATCTGTTGGTCAACAGTGTCAAAGCCAGCTCTGAGATCTAGGAGCAGTAGAAAATTAGATTTTTAGAATCAGTTTTTATGTGCAGATCATTCACAACTTTCAAATTGCTGTTTCTGTGCTATGGTGAGGTCGAAAAACCAGATTGACAAGTGTCTAAAAGGCTGTTTGAGGTTAGATAGTGGTTAAGCTGAAGGTAAACTGTTATTTCAAGTATTTTGCTGAGGAACGGCAGGTTGGAAATGGGCCTGTTGGGATTGGGATGGGGTTGGGAATGGGATTACTCTTCTTCAGGAGTGGTTTAATGACAGCTGTTTTAAATTCTGCAGGAAATATATCTGATTGAAGAGAGCCACCTCATGTGCTTGGCAGTTAAAAACTGTTTAAAAAAATGTGGTAGGCTGGGGGTCCAGGCAGCAGGTGGAGGACCTGAGCTGACCAACAATATCGTCCAGTCTTTTTATGTCTAAGGGGATGAAATGAGACATGGCAGCAGTCATATTGCTGGGGAACTGAAGGGTAGGTTCATTTCTGGATGTTGAGGCACTAATATTCTGTCTGATAGCTAGAATTTTGTTACTGAAGAATGTAGCGAACTCTTCACATTTTTCAGTGGAGAGCATCTCTGACGGGGTTGTAGATGGTAGATTAATAAGTCGATCAACAGTGAAGAAGAGCACTTTACTATTGTTTAGGTTTTTATAAATGATTTCAGAGAAGAAAGAATGTCTGGCCTGTTTCATTTCTATATTGTATCGTTTGAGTCTATCCTTGTCAATTTCATGATGAACCTGAAGATTTGTCTTTCTCCATTTTCATTCTACATTCTCTCTTAAACTGCCTAATAACTGCTCCATTTCTCCAGGAGGCTTTTTGTTTTTCTAGGTTTTTAGTTTTAACAGTCTTATCAATCTTATCGATGATATTTTGTATTTTGGAGTTGAAGTTGTTCACAGGATCCTTAGTTGATGATGCCTTGAACAGCAGTAACTCGTTTACAATTCTCTTAAAGGTTTCAATGGTATAATTGTTAAAGATATGTTTTTAAATTGTTCGGGTACCCCTCTGTTGTACAGGAAGAGCAGACACGTCAAAGAAAATGCAACAGTGATCTGAAATAGCAACATCCATGACATAGGGTACAGTGATATTTAGTCCTTTTGATATGACTAAGTCCAGAGTATGCCCCTTATTGTGGGTGGGTCCGGAAACATGCTGAGTGAGGTCAAATGCCTCCAATAGGCTAATGAAGTGTTGAGTATCTGGGTCTGTTTGATAGTCAACATGAATATTAAAATCACCTGAGATAATTACACAATCATAATCAGTGGAGACCTTGGACAGTAGCTCAGAGAATTCATCAAGAAAGCCACATTTAGATTTTGGTGGCCGATAGACGGCGATGATTAAAATCGGGGCACTGCAGTTTATAGATATAGCAAGGTGTTCAAAAGACGTGAATTCTCAGAGGAGGATTTCCATGCAGGTATAGATATCAGAGAAGACAGAAGCTATTCCACCGCCTCTCTGTTCAGCTCTAGTGGTTTGGATGAACTTGAAATTAGGAGGTGCTGTCTCAAAATTAAAATAAAATTCCCACCCCAACTTTTACAATCCTTATTTTTGACTGTGGTGGCTTGCTGGATCAGAGCAGCTGAGTTTGACACAAGCTCAATGTCGTTACCCTCCAGCACCAGCTCGTCCTTCTGGGCTGCAGAGAGTGCACCGAGCCATTTCTATCCAGCCAGGTCTCAGTTAGTCGAGCGAAATCCAGGTTATAAGTACTTATAAGCTCATTAACTAAAAATGACCTGTTAGTTAGTGACCTTACGTTTAATAGAGACACTTTTATTGTTGTGCGTGCATGGCTTTTCGGGGTACTGAGAGTTTGAGTCCGAACCGGTAGTAAATTGTTTACATTACTGTATGTTACACGGAAGTTACGTAATTTGGGTCTATGGTTTATAAGTACAGGAATTTGTAGAGCAGAGTGACAGTCATTAATGTCAGAGTGGATTGGACTCACCAAACATCAGCAGCGATCAGAAGATTTCAGCGTAAGTTCCATGTTCAAGACGAGGAGGCGTGATCTGTGAAAGTTTGGATGAACTCCATCATGTCTGAAGTTGTTTGAACAGTTCAAGAATGCGCCGAAGTTGTCCACAAACGGTACGTTGACGGAGCAGCAGTATCCCTAGAGCCATGTGTGTAGCTGGAGGACGTGCGTGACTCTGAACAGAGGAATTTAAAATAAGTTCCATGTTCATGGCGAGGAGACATGATCCGTGAAATTTTTGATGTACTCCATCATGTCTGAAGACGGTTGGACAGTTTAAGAAGGTGCAAAGTTGTCCACATATGGTATGTTGAGGGAACAGCAGAATCCGATTGTAGAAGACTGTCAATAAGCTTCGTAAAGTCCTCTTTAAGTGTCTCCGATTGTTTGTTCCTGAGATCGTTGTTTCCGATGTGGATGAGAACAGTGGAGGCAGACGGGTTTTAATCCAGCAGCCGTGAGATTTTGGAGTCTATATCCTGGACCTGGGCACCCGGGTAGCAGACGGTTTTAGCCGCAGCCAGGGTGATGTGCGGAACCATGGAGGAGTAGACAATGAGCATGGATGGAGGTCCGGCAGCAGAGAAGTTCCGAGGGACAGCAGCAGCAGCCGATCCAGGAGAGCACCATCCTCCCGAAGGCGGCGCAGGCAGGCGGTCCAAATCAGTGGCCACGTGGCAGCCCCGACGGGCAGAGATCCCATTGTGGGAGCGGAGGCGGCGCTCTATGTTGTTGAAAACAGCAGGGTCGACAGTGGTGGAGGAGCCACCAACTGGCTCTGGAGTGGAGGCCCGGGCAGAATCAGTGCCCTCGATGCAATCGTATACTGTGAGCCCCCACCCAAAGGGGGGAATTCCAGCATATCCCTGACATTAACTGTGGGCTTCAGTGCTTGGAATCTGTTCTCCAGCCGGAGAGTCTGCTACATAGACCGGCACAAGGAACGCACACAACGCCGGCCATGGCTTACCGCAAGGGTCCAAGGCTCTGGAGTGGAGCAGGTCCGGGACTTGGGCCATGGCTCCTCTATCACAGCCAGCGAGGCGTCAGATGAACCCGACTCAGTGAGAATTGATCCGGGCCATGGGAGAGTGGAGTCCGGTCCAATCATAACGGAGGTCATGGAGCAGGAGATGTGCTTAGCCTGAGCACTAGCGATGGTGGTCAGACGCACATACAGTTCATCCTTTTTCTTCACGTCCTCACGCAGGCTGTGGATGTCTTTGAAGACTGACTTCTCTAGAGCACTGAGTCTGTTGACTAGGCGCAAACAGTTCCAACAGTCCGTGCAGGTAGGCATCGATGCCAGCATAGTTAGCAATATGCTAAGCCAATTGGCTAACCAGTGCTAGCCGAGCACTAGCTAAGCCAATGTCCATGTTACAAAATTGACGGTATCATGGATCCGCTGCACTCACAGATTTTGAAATAATTTAGTAGAAAACTACCACGAACAAAACAACCGGGACCTCACCAAGATGGCGGCACGTGTAGATGTAACAGACGTCAGACTTTCATGGATGTTGTGGATCCGACGAACCCACAGCCAATCTATACATCATTATTGTGAAGGCAGCCGCAAACACCACGCGATCATAGCATTACATAGTAACCAGGCCGGAACGTATGAACTTCTGCATTCAAAAAACACACCAGAACAGAGAGCCAAAGCACACTCGTTTTTGAACTTTGAACTTTTACGAAGATTATTGTAATTATGATTATGATTATGATTGTGATTATGATTATTATTAACAATGATTCCCAACCTGTGCGCTGCATCCCACTGGTAGGCTTCAAGGGTACTGGGTGGGCCGCCAAATAATTTGCAAAACATACGATTTAATGAATAAGAAAATGTAAAAGGCCTGTGAAGTCACTGTGATAAACCGATAGGTTTACCGATAGGTCTGGAATCCAGACCACATTCGACGTGCACCCGTACTGGTATTTGCTGTCTGTCTGATCCCTTGCTAGAACTGGTGAATCAGGATGGATAATTGGCTCCCACCCGTTAAGTCCCACCTGTCAATCAAACACAAATGGCTCAGAGAAAGTTCAGCGCTGAATATTTAGGATTGGGATGTTTTTTGGACAGGCACTCATGGAACTTACTCATGGAATATCAAGAATGAATAAGAAGAATACTAAGAAGAAGGTAATCGAATCATCATATACCATATGGCCAACAAGAATGCCAAGGCAGTGGAATCATCCAATCAGGTCTCATAGCCAGGCCTGCTAAGCCACAAGCCACACACAATTGGTGAGAATTGAATTCTTCCCACCCCAAAACAGATGGTGGGGGTGGTGCTGGGAGCGAAGGCAGGCAAGCCAATCAGCCTTGTCTCATCGTCGGGTAAGTCATCATCAGAATTGACAACATGGCAGAGAATGTTCGAATGCTGGATTTGCAGCATCTGTAATTCATTGACTTTTTGTCTATTTGCATTTATTCAATGCACCTTAGCTTGTTTTTTTATGTCGAGTTATGGTTGTGAGACTTTTTATGTCATACTGCTATGTATGTGAATGCAATTTTACCTTTATTAAAATCATTGTGGGCTGCCCCTCGCTGGCTGTCCTTGTTGACTGTTGGTGCTGATGGCCAGTGGCTTTGATCACGACGATGAAAATGCTCTGAGAACGTAGTCTGGCTTCCGTATTATTTATGTTCGGATGGGGCCGACACTTTTGAGATTTTGAAGTGGGCCGCGAGTTGGAAAAGGTTGGGAACCAATGCATTAAAACAGGGTTTCCTTCGATCAAAACAGAAAACAATTTTTCCTTCAGTTGATGGTGACAAAAGTACTAGAAACTTTACTGTGAATGGAAGACATAAAGAGAAAAAATACAGAATGAGAAACATATTTCAACGTGCTTTTCATGGGTGAGTTAAGCAGCGACTCATGACATTACATGAAGGTTATATAGCTTATCACTCATCATCATCACGGCTTGGCTCGTTACAGATGACTTTCACTGCATTTCCGCCGTTACTCCATCACATTCACAATCCCTGATCGGTTCACTTCTTAACCAATTTATATTATATTATATTATTTCATTTGATTTTATTTTACATTTTTGGGAAACATGATCACACAAAATAATTATTTTGGTGAACATCGTGCCCCTAGAGTTACAGTTTATAATAATTCAATAATTTCTCTGTTACAACAGTGCAGATGTGGCTTTCTGGGCAAATCACCAAAGTAATGCTTGATTAATTTGATTTTGAATTACACTCCGCTAGAGGCAAACTGCAAATTAGCCATGTTGTTCTGATGTAGAAACAAATGTTAAAATAAAATAGTGGTTGTCAGTTATGATCTGTACTCCATAGTCATCACTGTTTTCCCAAAAAACTCAAAAGGTGTGACACTGGAACTGCTGATCAGGTATTGTACTTATGGAATAGTTTGGATTTATTTAATTTTATTCCTGTTTTCAACTACCTCCCTCATGTAGTACACACGTAGGTTTTAGCCTTTCCTTCAATGGGGACCTGCCAATACCCTTTGTAAAGGTCAACGGTTGTCAGGTTCCCTGCATTCCCCCAAATGTTCAGATACCACAGGGCTACACCACTCACCTCTGGATGGTTTGCTGAACCCCATTGCTATCATGTCCAGCACCTCATGCTTAAGTGCCAGCATGAGATTGGCAGATACTCTGTATGAACTGTATGTACACTGTATGAACTTCGCATGCATCCATCTAGAGCGTGGATGGTATCCCCTGATAATGGTCATGGTCTTTCCTCCCCAAATAACATGCACTGTCGCATCCGTCATGCAGCAAAAGTTTTATATAAAAATGAAAAAGTTTTAAAAGTAGGCCTCAGTTGATGAGGGCTTACTGGAGAGGGAATGAATGGCGTTCTTGAGCCTTTTTAAAGCGAATTTATTTTGGGATATTTTTGCCACTTTGGCCTTAAGTCTCCGACATTTTCCAAAACAGCGCATCATAATTTGCTGTGTGTGTTTGTGTGTGTGTGTGTGTGTGTGTGTGTGTGTGTGTGCAAATGTACCAGTTTGAATGGATGTGAATTCAGCTTTGCGCTTTTGAACCCAAAAAGTTCAAAGCAAACCCAAAGCTCAGCGGCTTCCATCGCTTCCTTCCTACTCTTCCTATTTCCCGGTCTGTGTATGTGCGCGTGTGTGTGTGTGTGTGTGTGTATATGTGTGTGTGTGTGTATATGTGTGTGTGTGTGTGTGTGTGTGTGTGTGTGTGTGCGTGTGTGTGTGTGTGTCTGTGAGACTCGCTGAGTGCTCGCATGTTTTCCGAGGTGAGGCCCTGCTCATCATCATGACTCTGTGATGAAGAATTAAAGAGATGGAAAGTGCCTCATCTCCTGAAACAAATGGTTATTTTTAGCACCCTGCCTCTTGTTTAGTGACACGGCTCCTCCTGTCTTCTCCTAAATTCAGACCACACAACGATGCTTAAAATGTCAAATTCACAGGGTTATTAAAAAATGGATGCATAGAAAACAAATAAATACAAATAAAGCATGCATGGTTGATTTGTCAATGGAAATGTATTGCCATAAGCCAAATATATTAAATACAATTATTATTATTATTATTATTATTATTATTATTATTATTATTATTATTTCTCAACTTAATTTATGCAAAGAAAGAAGACAGCTTAATGCTCAAATGACAAAAATAATTTACAAATAAGTCTATTATTCTTATTCTTATTCTTATAAGGGGTCCTGCCCGAAAGCGTTATCCCTATTGTTTTTGTTCGGATACAAAATGGTGGCGGAAGTGTCTGGTGCTCAGAAACCATCAAACCCACGGACATGAATGATAGATGTATTCGGGGCAGACCAGACAAGCTGTCGTCCAAGTTTGATCCACACTACAGATCAGAGCGGAGTGCTTAAGAAATCCTGTAAGAAGCGTGAGCGTAAATGGCGCGCAACTAAGCTTGAAGTGTTCCATTAGGCATGGGGCTATAGTTTTCTGAACTTCAAACGTTCTCTTTCATTAGCCAAAATAAAGTATTTCTCCAGGTTGATCTTTCTTAACAAAGATAATCTTAAATTTATATAAATACGTGTATTAAATGTACAAGTCCTTTATTTGATACGATAGCTATGCGTACACAACAACAGCCTATTCTCAACAGATCCCCATTTACAGCTAATGACTCCATGCAATCGTTTACTCAGAATATTGACCTTATTTGAGAATAGATTAGAGGCACTCGGCCTCAGCCCAAATCCAATCCTTCCAATATTGAGACAGGAACAGGCACTAGGTCAGATGGTATAGATAGCCTCTCACAACTTGATACAATATCTCTTGAAACTCTGTCACAATTGGTAAGTGCATAAGTGCAGCTAAACAGACGACATGCTTACTCGACCCGCTCCCTGGAAAACTCATTGAAGAGCTGCCTCCAATTCTAGGACCCTTTATTCGTAACATTATGAACTCATCTCTCTCCTCTGGCACTGCATCTTTGGCTTTTAAGACAGCCATGATTAGAGCCTTACTTAAAAAACCCAACGAACTATAGGCTAGTCTCAAATCTCCCCTCCATCTCCAAAATTCTTGAAAAAATCATAGCACAACAGATTACTGATCACATGTCCTCGAGTGATGTATTTGAATTATTTCAGTCGGGATTCAGAGCGCAATTGTCATATTCTAGAGGTGGGTCCTGCAGAAATTAAACAGAGGATAAGCGTGACAAAGAGAAAAAAAAATGTCTGGCCTGACGTAATGACCATCTTCCTCTCCATCCTTTATCAACACTCTGTGTGTGTGTGTGTGTGTGTGTGTGTGTGTGTGTGTGTGTGTGTGTGTGTGTGTGTGTGTGTGTGTGTGTGTGTGTGTGTGTGTGTGTGTGTGTGTGTGTGTGTGTGTGTGTGGTTAAGGAGGGGCAGCAGTAAAGAGGTGATTGGTTCAGCCAATGAGTGATGAGGTGGAAAGAGAGGGAATGGATGGATGATGGAGAGGAAGAAGAGGAGAAAAATCATTCAAACTGACAGCAACGAAGGTAACAACATAAAGTGATTGTGAGAAGAAGGAGTGAAGGGTATCGATTCCTGGTTTGTTTGTATAATCGTTTCTGTATAAGAATAAGTACTAATACTGAATAACAAGTAATCCACACACACACACACACACACACACACACACACACACACACACACACACACACACACACACACACACACACACACACACACACACACACACACACACACACACACACACTCACACACACACACACACCCACAGACTCTGACTGTCTGTCCGTTTATCTATCTGGTTATGATGGTATAACCCTCCTGTTCATTTCATTCATTGAAATGTATTTAAAAACAACACATGATACAAACGATACCTTGTGTAGTTGGTAGTAAGATAGTAGTTGATAAAATCTTTCTGAGAAGGCAGAGCACAGGAAAATAAAATGTTCTCTCACTCCTGAGGGTGAAATGGCTCCGTTCTGCACCTCCTATGCCGGGTGGAGAGAGTAAGAGGTGCGTCATGGGTAAAATGGGAGGTTTTGGGATGAAACCTGAATGCACTTTCTCACACTATAGAAGGTGAAATATGGTGGATACGCCCTTTGTTTCAAACAGAGAAAGGTCCCAAGGGTTCTCTGAGTCAATGTGTGTATCCGTGTTTATGTGTGTGTGTGTGTGTGTGTGTGTGTGTGTGTGTGCGCGCGTATGAATATACTGTATATATGTGTGCATGTCTATGTCTTCAAAGGCTTTACTATTTATACTTTTTCTAATTGTAGTTATTACGGGTAGAGCCCTGAACTGATGTCAGTGGAATATGGATGATCCAGATTGGTCAATTATTGTTGAATATCATGCCCAAATGACAGACCGCACAGATCACGTGATAGGGCTGCCGCTGCAGTGATTGTTCAACAAATGGGACTTCACAAAGATGGTGGCACGTACAGATGTAACTGACGTCCGAACATTATAGATGTCATGGATCCAATGAACCCACAGAAATAATTAATAAGATGTGCATTTGGGGCAGGTCCAACAGGGCGTGGTCCAAGTTTGATACAGATCGGTTCATTATTGTGGAAAGAGTTTGCGATCAACAATCTCAACCTCACCGAGATGGCGCCACGTACACAAACAGAGAAAACAGTTTGAAGAATAGGCAGAAACCTACCTACATTCTACATGAGGGGTAAGTAGAAAATAGGGATAAACTTACAAAAAAATATCCAAATTATTCCTTTAATTTATAGAAGACTGACTGAGAGATACAAATCTTAGATTAAATAGTCCACTATTGCCCCCTATGTCCCAAGGGCTAAACGTCCTATAGTAGGTTCCCTGAAATTAGTAATATGACACATTTGTTTCGTCACATCACTATTTTCTCTTAAAATGCCCTAATATTCTTTATTTGTTCTCTTATGTAATAACTAGTTCCTTCCCTTGAATTACTGCCTCCAAAATATTGAATTGTTCCGACACTTTTAGAATGAGTGAAGTGCAGAGTCCTGGAGACCAGAGAGAGGAAAATGGAAAGCACTCTGTGAGGACATCAAAGTTTAAACAAGGGAACAAAGTAGTAAAATAACCAATTATTCATTCTCCTGCATGGATTATAAACTTGTGAGAACAAATTAAGAATTTCATGTCTGTGGATTACTAATTCAAAGATGCAGCCACTGGGAGACACAGATTACTAATGTGACGCAGCAAACTGTAATTTGAGAGAAGACATTTTTTCAATATGTTTTAGTGGATGTTCATTTATATTCATTTGTATATATAATTTAAATATAAATATATATTTATATATTCTATACTTTTCAAGTTATATTAGGTTTTGATCAGCTGTTGTTGTTGTTGTTTCTGTCCCAGTCCAGCCCTGCTCATAGCCAGGGTAAGTCAACTCATAACAGAGCCACAAAGTACAACCATAAATCACGCGAGCCAGACTGATATGTATGTTGCCAAACATCACCAATTATTATTTAATATTCAAATTATTCAAATGAATATCCATAACAGGCCTTTCCAACATCTATACCAAAACTTCTCTGATCAATATGTATCATTCATTTCATACCAGTAGCATCTTTTGGTTAAACCGCAAGCGGAACCCTCCTCTCTTTGGAGTCTGTCTGTCTCTCTGCTGAGACACCGGGTGTCTATGCAGGTGTTTTTGCTTCACCTAAAGAGCCAGCTTTTTCACCGTGCTTGTTTCACAGCGCTGCGCCGATTTAATAGCTACGGAAATCGAAGGTGAAGTTTTAAAAGTTAAGTTTTAACTCAACAATACTGCTTAAAATATTGATTGGCCAAAAAATGAATACAATTATAAAAAAAATAATATAATGACAAAAACACACACTATTTAATAATGAATACAACGAAAACAACATATTATCACAATAACATGTATTATCATATTATAAATATATTGTTATCTTGTTCATTTTATCCAATGAATATCTTATATATTGTTTTCTTTTACATTACATCTAATGTTGCGAAATAGTTAATCATTAGGAATGACACATCAGCTTTACAATACAATATCACAGTCCTTTAATAAAAACACATTTGTGTCAGCACATCTGTTTTTGGGGTTCATTCAATTTCACAATTCAATAATTAAAAATGACTCAAATTTCGTTACAATGAAAATATTTATTGTTATAAATGAGAGTAATGTGGGTCTAATTATGAACTATACAACTATGAATGTTCCCATTTGGAGATCAAATGTATCTTTGTTGTCCAATAATTCAGCAGTAAGTTGTGGGTCAAACAGCTGTTATTCTCTATATACTGTGGTATAATTTTCTCCCTCGAGTTACTCTAGCATGTATCATGCAGTGGTGACGAAAGGTTTGGCTCTTTTGAATTACACCAAATGCCCTTTTCTCCCCATAAATTCTATCCTCAGTTTATTATCTGCTCAAAGTTAAAGATTCACTAATTTGCTTGCTCTCTTGCTCCCTAATCCTTCAATTGCCACTTAAGGAGCGTGTTGGGCTCCTTGCTGGGCTACCGAGTCATTTGCAAATCTCGATTCAGACTAAGTGAAAGCCTGTGTGTTTCCAGGGGAATATAAGGGTTAGGGCAAAGGGAGGAAGAAGCAAAAAGTCCATCCCGTTATACAGATCAAGGGAATTTAGTAGATTTAACCAGGCTCCATCAACCTTCTTCAATGTGGAACAAGCGTACACCAAAGGGCTTTTGCTCATATTTTCAAGTCAAAGACAAGTTTTCAGGATCACAAGGAAGATCATAGGAAGATGAACATCATAAGATCATGAGGAACTCTCTCAAGGGTCTTAAGAGTCGTGGAGAGCACGCTCCCATCTCAGGCAGTCATTTGATTTGAGCAGGTCAGAAACTCTTGTGATCAGAATAGAATATCAGGTTGGTTTGTTATTTTATTAAGGCTTGAGTCTTGGCTCGTACAGTGTGAGCTAGAATCCCAAGATGTCTGCTCCCCTGTGATCACCGTTTTTTGCTAAATCCTCCAGTGTGTGCACTTGATGGTCTTTGTCTCATGTCTGTCTTTTGGTGTCTCCCCACGGTAACTGATAATAAACAGAGCTATCAGTCCAGGTCTTTCTTTGCTTCTAATGTAGACCTTTGGACCACAAGGTTCCCGGTTGGACCAACCCATGATATGCACCAGTACAACCAGTCGAGATTGTGCCATAGGTCTGCAATTCAGCCTAAACCCTTTCTACCACCTGGTCCTACAATCAGGGTGTCAATTAAATCAGTCTCAGAAACTGGATTGTGTGATCTGGGAAGTACACTCACCAGCCACTTTATAAGGTACACCTTGCAAGTCCCGGGTTGGACTGGTGAGTGTATATTATCTTCTGTACCTTTCCAAGGCCACAACTTTTTCTACCCCTTCACTCACAGAGAAGGGCCAGTCTACTTCGCTGTCGATAAACGCAACATTGGTTTCCTGTTGTTCCTGTGGTCTACCTATTTAATCACCCCCCTCATTCTGGCAGGTTATCTCCTGATTAGGGTCCTTTCTGTGTGGAGTTTGCATGTTCTCCCCATGTCACATGGGGTTTCCTTCATGTAACATCAGTAAGGACTCCCACCAAAAACATGCCCAACATGGTCGTCTCACCAGTGATGTATATTTGTAACCAGATCCCTGGGCACGTCGCTGTATGCTGCCCACTGATCCTGGCTGCCCCCTGGAGGAAGGACAAGCCAGGATGGGTCAAATGCAGAGAACCCATTTCACTGGCCACCATTTGACGTGTGTGTGTGTGTTGGTGGCCATGAATGCATGTGTTGTAGTGCGTGTGCCATGTGACGAATAAAGATTCTTCTTCTTTTCTGATTATTCTTGAGTGTATTCTTGCTAGGGTTTCTCTAGGAAGCGCTGTTGATGGTGCTGTAGCTAATCCAGAAGCTCTGTGAGATGCTGAATCATAAATATACTCTGTATATATATATATATATATATATATACAGTATATACACTATATATATATACTGTATTTATACAGTAAATACAGAAAAATACAGAAAAACACGCTATGTTGAGAACAAGCTATGTTGTTGTTTCTAAAATTACCACAAGCAGCCAAATATGTTGAAAAAGGTGTTCTAGAAGGAAAATTCTATTTTTCCAGATTTGTGTTCCTCTATGTTTTTTTTTTTATCTCTCATTGTATTTTCAAAGCAGAGTTTGATATAAAAATAGTAGATAAATGTTAAACCGTCGTGGTAAATATTCCTGTTAGATAACATGGGGAAACACAGTTCACTTACCGAGACGCTGATCCGCACGAACGCCGATCGATTGTTTCCTTTAAAGCGAGCATCCAGGTGCAGATCATTCCTCAATATTCCATGTGATGTGAAGTCACAAGGTGAAACCGTTTTGATAGAGTTCAAACTTTAAATCTTACAGTACTGGTTTCACATACACCTCGATACATTGTTGTGTAGGTGGCGTTTACCAACGGAGGAGAAAAGCTGACATTACTTCCATAAACAGATGGTTAAAGTGCAGGACGAGGATCCTTCAGTAACACTTGTCTGTGTCAACGTTCATCTCCGCGTTGTTATGGATTATGCAAAGCCTGACCCGTGGGATAGATCCTAATCAGTGTAAGCTGTGCGTCCTCGACTTCATTTTCCGCGATGATAGCCAGTTCTCTGACAACGATGCCGGGAATGACAGCTATGCTGAATCCGATATCGATATTTTCTTGGACTTGGAGAACATTTCAAACAGTGGATTTCAACCTGAATGTGACGATGAAGTGATGAAGTCCGTTGAGGTTGGTGATACAGATTATGAGCAAGTAGCAATGGACAAGTCTCAAGTTTACCTGTAAATGCAGCCAGGGGCGAAAAGAAAATGAAAAGAGGCAGTCTCAAATAGGCTCTCAGAGTGTATCTGGGGTAGGGTTGGGGTTTGCCCACGTAATAACTCCAAGAAATTTGAAGATATTTAGCATATGCACATTTATATATAAAATGACCCACTGAGGTTGATATACAAAGACTAATATTATTGACAGACTACATTTTGTTGTGTTTACCTTTACCTTTTTAACTTTTAACTTCTAAATAATTCCACTTTTATAAAACATGTATATTCTTACTGTTAAATAAAAGCTTTTTTAAAAACAAAGATGTTGTGTGTCAATGATGCTGTTCAACATTCCCTCAAAACACAAGAACAATGCAGAGATTGCCCCATTCAGAAGGGTGTCAAGTGGCTATGTTGCAAGTAGCCATGTGGCTTAATTGGTCCTCAAAACCATTTGCATTGTGGGAGCTGGCTGAATGAAGCCAAGTGTGGGGAAAACTTTGAGGGTGATTATCTCAGAAACACAGTTTTCTGCACCCTCATTAACAAGCCATAGCTTCAAAAATATTTGCTTCATTCACACAAGTGACACCTTGTTTTGACGCTATGATTCTTCACTTATAAATTACGTGGAAAAAAGTCAAACGGCACCAAAAGTACCTAAAATCTGCGTTGGGTCAAAGTTATTGTCTGGAAGGCCTTGCTAAGGGGTTCACATGAATATTAAAGTCATCCATAATTAACATAATTCCTGTGTGCATCACCATAAGAACAAGGCATATGAGCATATATACCTGACAACTTTCAACAACACCAACCTATGTAGGTGAGACATATTATACAGGCAATCACATGATATGGAAATATATAGAGGAAAATTATGATTCATTGGTTATATAAGTGAGAGTTCATAAAAGGTAAATCAAGGATATCTTCTTCAAATGCATTACAAAAGGATTGTGAATTATGAATCTAGCGATAAATTAAATGATTGTACAGAACCTAAATAAATACATTTACATTTATTTATTTAGCAGACACTTTTGTCTAAAGCAACTCACATGAGAGGCTGGAAACAATTAAACCATACATCAACCATTGGAGCAACATCAAACTTAACTGCATGAGCTCCTGTTTCTAAATTCGACTGTTATGAATTAAGGTGTTCTTGAAAGAGTAGGGTCTTCAAGTGTTTCTTGAAGGTTGTGAGTGTCTCTGCAGACCGTTACAAGCTGGGTAGCTTGTTCAATCAATGGGGCACCACACATGAGAAGAGGCGGGATTGAGAACTCATTCCAGGAAGTGGAGGCACCACCAGCCACCACCATTTGCAGGACCTCAGAGAGCGGGTTGGGGCATGTTGATGCAGCATCAACGATTTGAACTTGATGCGGGCAGCTAACGGGAGCCAGGGGAGACAGATGAAGAGAGCCGTGATATGTGCACGCTTTGGCGTGGCAAAAAAACAGGCGCGCTGCTGCATTCTGAATCACCTGCAGAGGTTTAACAGTGCGCGATGGTGGACCAGCCAGTAGAGTGCAGTAGTCAAATCGTGAGATGACAAGCTCCTGGAGAAGGAGCTGCGCCGAGTGCTCTGACAGATACCATCATATTTGTAAATGCTTGGGTTGGACACCCCCATCCCCCATCTTGTCCCCATGACCCACTATGTGCTCCTCGTCCACCAAGGACTTCAGCAGAATAATAGAGGAGGAGGTTCTTTCTGGACCAGGTGCTCAAAGGTGACACATGACAAATTGCTGGCGTGTACTCTGGTGCTTAAAATAGGGCCTTGATTGGAACCAAGGTAAGGAGCTTGAGGGACTGTACTGGATCCCACTGGGGACCAGTGGACCTCTCATATCTCCTCCCATCTGTAGTGTCAGCAATGTGAACTAGTACCAGTCTGTGTTCACCAGTTCCCGGACATGTGTGCTACATGTAATTGACGTAGGATATATTTCGCCCGAATCTATGTCAAATGAGGAGTTTTGAAACCCCATGAGAGTAGGTTAACATCATGGAGGATGCAAGACGTCAGAAATGTGGCATTGATATGAAAATATATTAATAATATAATTTTATTGATTTTAGGGTGTGAGTTTATCTGTGTATAATATTGTATACGAAAATCATATCAATGTCATCTTTTCTTTTGCAACAGAAGTTAATATTGAATTTAATATTAGATCAACTTCTTTATGCCTGTGAATAAAACCCTACAGTCATGCATGCTCCCAATCAACGCAGCACAATTGCAACTGATGCTGATAACATTGCTAAAGAAAAAGATTACAAGCCGAGCGGCGTGTCTTCCATTTCCATTTCATCCCTTGAAATGAATGAATGAATGATACAATTACAAGATGTGTAGATTGCTAAAAAACAATATCGGAGGCGAGTGAAGAAATTTAAATATCAATGAGTGAGTAAATTATTGTTGTCATTGTTAAAAGATTATTAAGATTATTGAGAACTCTCACTGAATTATGTGTGAACTTGCAAAGGCCTTTTCTGTTTCATTTGATCGTTAGTTTGTTTGAAGACTGAAAAGGGGAATACTTTATTGATGAACAATATGCAGAGACCTCCCAATCATCTCACTTTTTTGACATGGTAATGGGAATATATTGCTTATTTTACTGCTCAAAATATTTGGTGGATCCTGGGCCAAAAGTACCTCCACTGGTAAGTCCCGGCATGAAAAAGTTTGGGAACCCCTGCCTCATACTTACAATCAGGAATAAACGGATTCTGATTATATTGACCCAAGACCTTGAGCCAAATACGTCGGCTCTGCCCTTGGGCTCCTGACCTGCTTTCATTCGTGATTGTTTTTTCTGATACATCTCAAAACTAGAACAGCAAAGCACTATGTTACAAAAAGGGTCAAAAAAGAGTTTGAGAGACGAGCCGCGAGTAACATCATATCGTCTTTTTCTCATATCACACACTGCTGATCTGGTGCGATGCCTTTGCCTTGGAAAGATCAATTCCGCTTCTCCATTTCTTATTTCTTCTTTGTTGAACCTGTGCTGTCAGCATGCTTGGCATACAGCACAGGGGTATTTGTATGCCGTTGCAGTCAACACAGTGTTCTTCTGCAAGTTGAGTTCAAATTCTCAACCTGCAAAGCCACTCTTTATTAATCATCACAAAACCGCATATCTATTGATCTGATGACCGCCACCGACCGATCCCCCTCTTGGGAGAACAATCTCACCATATTTTGATTTATAAACAACCAAACATCATCACTTCTCCAAGAGAGGGAGAACCTTGACAAAACATAATGAAGTAGACAAAAATGTAAACTTACGGCAAAAAGCCTCTTCCTGGGATAGTTATCGCAATAAAGGTGAGGGTGTGTGTGTGTGTGTGTGTGTGTGTGTGTGTGTGTGTGTGTGTGTGTGTGTGTGTGTGTGTGTGTGTGTGTGTGAGTGTGTGTGTGTGTGTGTGAGGATCTTGGAGGATGGTCTAAGTGGAGCAGAGCGAGCACTAGTCGTCCATCATTCCCTGTTCTCTTCTCGGCTAATGAATCCCAAACAAGCAGGGGCAACCCCGGGAGGATGCCACACGGGGGTCAGAGGTCAGAGAGAAGACCCTCCTTCCAGACACCGCAATCCAGAGTCTGACCAGAGCCTGACCAGAGCCCACGCTCGGCCACACAAGGTGCCGACCCAAAATTGTTTACATGGACTTAATGACACTGCAGTCTTCCTACAGGTTCATATGAAGCAGTAGAGTGTGTGTTAGCCCCCAAGTCCCCACTCTTCCATAAAATATCTCGCTGACCCAATACCTAAAAAGACGAAAAAAAGGAAAACAAAATTAGCTTCAAAGGGTAGGAGCAGGTGTGAATCCAGTGAGGAGTTGACAACTTAAAATGGGGGTCATAGGAAATTGTATTGGTAAAGAATAAAACAATAAAAAAAATAGAATACTAAATAAACTGCATATACAGCAGCGGTACTCCACCTTTCCCAGCTCAGGAGCCACATTAACAACATTTTTTTTTTAGAAGAGCCACAAATTTCTGAAATGTTGCTTTCCTCCATCAAGCCATTTTGCGTTTTAAAATAAGGCTACTAGTTATATGTTATTAAGGAATAAAAAGCATGATGTATGCAATAATTGCAATTTATTATTATAACTACCATGTTTTTATTACCAGTTTCTTGCTGAAATAGTATTTCCACTGTCGCAGGTTTTCTCACACACTGCAAACAGACAGCTAGTATAGGTTGCACAGCATTCACATTGAATATGGGAGACTGCAAATTGGATGTTACGTAAAGAAAGCAACGAACCAATGAATGAGCCAATGGAGTTAAATGGCATAAATAAAAACCGTGGGTTAATATAACCGTTTTTATTTATTTATTTATTTATTGCACGGAGGTTGTTGTGGCGCTTGTAGCCAATGGAGGATTTGGACACTCTGGTCTCGTGTGGCACAGTTGGTCCAGTGATAAGTTGCTGCTCCAGGTTTTTACTTAGAATATAATGGTGATAATTATCTATGAATCTCTACGATATGAAGAAGAAGAAGAAGAAGAAGAAGAAGAAGAAGAAGAAGAAGAAGAAGAAGAAGAAGACTCTTTAATTGTCACACAGCACACCACACTACAACACATGCACGCACACACACACACATGCACATGCTTTGGATGGTGGCCGGTGAAATGAGGCCTCTGCATTTTATCCATCCTTGGCTTGTCCTTCCTCCGGTGGAACAGCCAGGAGCAGTGGGCAGCAATCGTGTACGCGCCCGGGGACCTGGTGACGAATGTCCATCGCTGGTCAGACGACGATGATGTGTGCATGTTTTTGGTGGGGGTCCTTACTGACGTGAGGTGGAGGAAACCCCATGTGAGCAAGGTGAAGGTGTCATAGGTTGATGTGTATCTAATGGGAACTTCAGATTTGAATACTGCAGGCAATGTCTGCAATGCAAATTTTGAAATAGCCTTTTACATTTTTTTATAACACTTTAAAGAGACACAGGTTGAGTATCACTGATATAAAGTATACACAAATGTATATATTTTAATATTTACTCTATATAGTGGTACCCACAGCTGCAAATGGCTCTTTTGAAATCGGAAATGAAAATCCCTAGAGACAGTGGTCATTTTAAACAAAGGTGCCATTTATTTTGCTGAAAAAGTAAGGGGGGGGGGGGGGGGGTTGGGGGTCAGGGATCAATCAATCAACTAAGGTTCTTTCCAGACCATCTTTTCAGACCATTAGCTCGGGAGTTCACTCCTCGGACTGGGCCTGGGGGACACACAGGACAGGGGAAAGGCACAATTAGTTTTACAGCCAAGAAGTGGTTAGCCGAGGTACGTACAGAGGTCTCCTTCTCTTTATCCTAAAGGCTGGCTTATAGCTCCTCTTGTGACAAAACAGTCCCTAATACAAAATCATCCAGTAATCCCAGAACGGGGAGTTTGTTTGTTTGTTCGTTCATTCAGGCATTCATTCCTTCGTTCGTTAGTTCCTTCCTTCCTTCCTTCCTTCCTTCCTTCCTTCCTTCGATTACCAGAGAGAGGATTCCAAATATCCGCCAGCGTGTTGAAAGCTCGCCCACTTTCGCTGGCTAGGGAGATACTGTCAGGCAGGTAAGTGGGTCAGTTACAACCAACTACCAGGTGTTTGCTATTCCCAGGAACGTAATAGCTGGGAATGATAATAGTGATGAACAATGACTTTCGACAACTGCACTCTACCTGCCAACCTGTGCATATAAAGTGTGTATATATTTATATATATATATATATACAGTATATATATAAATATAAAAAAATAAAATAAAAAAATAAATAAATAAATAAATATATATATATATATATATATATATATATATATATATATATATATATATATATATATATATATATATATATATATAGTGGAAAATCAATCGTGCTTGTACTGGGTCACCTTGTAAGCATAGTTATATGAATAAGGAATATGAACAAATACCTGAACAACTTTCACACACCAACCTATGTACCACATGTTATAGAGGCAATCACAATATATGGAATTATGACTCTTGTGATTGATTAAATGATTGTACAAAGCAAAATAAATAAATATTTGTAAATGCTTGGATTGGACAACACCATCCCCCATCTCATCCCCATGACCCACTATGTGCTCCTCATCCACCAAGGACTTCAGCAGAATAATATAGGAGGAGGTTTTTTCTGGACCAGGCGCTCAAAGGTGACACATGACAAATTGCTGGCGTGTACTTTGGTGCTTAAAATAGGGCCTTGAATGGAAACAAGGTAAGGAGCTTGAGGGACTGTACTGGATCCCACTGAGGACCAGTGGACCTCTCATGTCTCCTCCCTTCTGTAGTGTCAGCAATTTGGACTAGTTCCACTCTGTGTTCACAAGTTCCCGGACACGTGTGCTACATGTAATTGGTGTGGGATATATTTCCTCCGAATCCGCCCCCGAGGAGTTTTGAAACTCCATGAGAGTACGTTAACATTATGGAGGATGTAAGATGTCAGAAATGTGGCATTGATATCAAAATAAAAGAATAGAATATATATATGAATTTTAGGGTGTGAGTTCATCTGTCTATAATATTGTATACGAAAAACAGGTCAATGCATGCTCCCAATCAACGCAGCACAATTGCAACTGACGCTGATAACATTGCTAAAAAAAACATTACAAGCCGAGTGGCTTGTCTACCATTTCAGTACCAAATTCTCTTTAGATTTGAATCATTAGTTAACCATTAGTTTGAACTCATCTCGATTTTAAAGGTTTTTATAGTATACTTCATAACCCTATAACCCTAACCCTAACCCTAACCCTAACGTGTACCGCTACTCCTCACTTAACGACAGAGTTCTGTTCCTACAATTGGTCGAATTTCACGGTAATTTCACGGTAAGGGGGCTTGGCCATTGTGAACGCTAGTGTAGTGAATACTGACAGACTGTGGGAACGAGATTGAGAACGGTGATGCAATGAGATGTATACAGTATATACAGTGTATATAGTATATATAGTGTATATGGTGTAAATAGTTAATATAGTGAATTTAGTATGTATAGCGTATATAGTATATATAGTGTATATAGCGTATATATAGCGTATATAGTATAAATAGTGTTTATAGCATATAAAATGTATATAGTGTATATAGTGTATATAGTTTATATAGTGTATATAGTATCTATAGTATATATTGTGTATATAGTATATATAGTATATATAGTGTATATAGTATTTATAGTATATATTATGTATATAGTATATATAGTGTATATAGTATTTATAGGGTGATGCGCGATGAGATGCTTGATGCTGAGCTGCTACGCACGCACAGCACAATACAGACTGGTCAGAGAGCTGGTTGTAAGTCCAAACGGACGTTAAACAGGTAGGTCGTTAAGTAAGGAGTACCTGTACTGTACCTGAACATATGGATTCAGGTGAAAATGAATGCAGTGGAAATTTGAAAAGCATCATAAAATAAAGGAAAGGAGGGAGCTCCGTGCAGACGGACAGACAGACAGACAGACAATCAGACAGACAGACAGACAGACAGACAGACAGACAGACAGACAGACAGATAGATAGATAGATAGACAGATAGATAGATAGATAGATAGACAGATAGATAGATTGATAGATAGACAGATAGATAGATAGATAGATAGATAGATAGATAGATAGATAGATAGATAGATAGATAGATAGATAGATAGATAGATAGATAGATAGATAGATAGATGGATAGATAGATAGATAGATAGAACTCTCCACTGGAGCGATGAACGACTCGTGAATGATTCGTTCATGGCGAACAAATCTTTCAAATGTCTTGGGAGTTTGAAGTTATAAATTCAATAAATGAGTCTCAAAGAAAGAGCCAAAATGTTTATAGCTACTCTCCACCTCCTTAGGAACCTCACCACTTTATTATCATTGCCACAAAAACACCTCTGACTTTGCCAATGTTACATGTTCTTGACGGTTTAAGAGGGTGATAATAAAACATGTACGTATCGGCTAAATTACATAATGTAATTTAATGCATTTTAAATGTACAGTGTATCAGGCAGGCTCTCCCAACAGGAATGGAGCAGGAATTGGAACAGAGCCCTTTACACCAAACATAATTGTATGTGTATCACACTGAAACATGGTCAGATGGAATAAACTGCTTAATCCCTGTCAAATTGGTCTCCAGTGAAAGATAATTTGCTTGCTGCACTATAAATGGTGTTTTCCACTGATGTAAGTCCCCAAAGTCAATACTTTTAGGTCATCTGTGGAATGGGGGGTTCGTGATTCTTGGAGAAGCATTATCTGGTCGTCTCAAGATTTAGTCCTCATTAAAAATACAGAAGGGGATTAAATCTTTTTGTCACCATCTTGGAAGTTATAGTGACGATAAGTCAGTCAGACAGAGGCGGAGATAGAGGAGGCAGGGTGGGCAGGGAGAAACAGAAAGAGACGAGGGGAGAGAGATGAGGTGAAGGGAATTAGCAAGCCATTTTGTAGAAAGGCTGAAGATCTCAACTAAACATTGAGAAGTTCATGGTTCTTAATGGCGTGGGCTTTTAGCACAGGCTAAGCCATCTTTTGAGCATATTAAGGGCATATAACCCGAGTGTAATGAAGACACATCCCAATAACGAACCATCATCAAAAACAGCCAGATCTAAAAACGCCACCACTGCTCGGCTTCAGAACATGGGGACCTGATGCTCGATCGAAAAGTCCCATTCTATCCTTCATGGACGCTGGCAATGTATTTCCAGACTGGAAAGTTGATCAATTGTGATTAATGAAAGAAGACATACAGTCCATGCAAGTAAAAAGAAACCAAAAAAGTAAGCAAGTAAAAACACCGCTCAGGTCCACTTAGAGGGATGTTTTCAATAATTTAGGAGGCAAATTTGGCTGCATTGCTGTCGCAATTGTTCCACCAAAGGGGTAAAGTGTGTTTCATGCAGTTTGGGCTCCACAACATCTAAGAAATAATAAACTTAACAATAAACCAGAAAAAAAAAACTAAATTATTGGCTACATAAGAAAGACGGATAATAAAGTAACAGAACATTTCAAAAATAAAAAAAAGAAAATGGTAATGTACAATATACCAAAATATCTAGCTGGAAAAATAGCAATATACAATAAACCTCCAAAATTAAAGCAGCATTGTGTAACTTTTGATATTTGGTACTTTGTCTGGTGTGTGAAAATAATTTATTTTACCGGATACATTTTATCCTCACGGTCACATTTCAGTCTATGCTACACACGCATATATAATGTTCACCTAGGGGACAGCGCACATTGCACGGAACTTGCAGCTTCCTGGAGCCGTGCGTCAGCCGTGCCATCAGCCTGGCAGATCGGTTCGCACTATTATACAATTGCCATGTACAAAGAACCTAAGAAATAATAAACTGAACAATAAACCAGAAAAAATAACCTCAAAAAATAAGCAATGAGCATAAACAATAAACCCAATGATAAACAATAAATATAAACTTAAAAATGAACAAATGGAATTATCAACATCAAAGTGTAAACATTTTCTTTTGCTTGTTCCACCCAATATCATCATGGCAGCTCATGGACTGCTCATATGCCACTGGATATCACCTTCGATAAATAAATACCTCCTCCTCTCCTCTTCCTCTCCCTCTCCTCTTGCTCTCCTCCCTCTGCTCCCCATCGGCGGAGGTGAAGCGAGCAGCATACCTGTGTATGTTTGTGGAAAGTAGGATTAGCTAAATTAGAATTCAAATTTGTGTTCATAGACCAGAGATGCACAGAAGATACAAGGCTCGGTTGGGAGCCCAATGTGTATGAATACCCACGACAAGGACACGGGTGAGTTTTAAACAAGATATTGTATTGCAATAGTTTGAAAATCAACATAAACACATAACACAAAAATAGGCCTTTTCAGTTCTTTTAGCTTCCAGGGTCCAGAGTTCAATGCTTCCAAGTAGGGGTGGACTAATAATCTGGACGGCAGCCCATTGGTTCATGTTCTATACTGAAAATAACACAATAACATCTCTTACTAATCCTCACCCTTCCCGCAACGCAGCGTAATTAGAGTTCAGTTAATTCCTACTGTGAAAGGGAGGGGTGGGTTCAGTTTTAATCCAGGTTTTGGGGATTCATGGGAAGCTCGCAGGGCCGTTTCTACCTTTTTTCCCCCCCTATGCAAATTGTTGTTTGGGAGCCCCTATTTTGTTAAACTATGGTGGGGGGATTCCAAGGTGGGGGTCAGCAGTCTGTGCTGCATACAAGTACCTGACACCATCAGAAAGCTAAGACCCTAAGGAACCCTTTGAGAACGCAGCTTGACTGTCAATCTTTTCTATCAATTACAATATTTTCAGTGTAACGGGGCTTTGAACCTTATACACAATTGTGTGTGATTAGTATCTGTGATTAGTTGTGGGTTGATACCATTAATGACAGCATTACAAGAGAAGACCACCCGAAGACCATGACCTTAAAAAACTCTTTAGAACACATAATGCTGTGATGCAATATCAATACATTTTCAAAATTGGAGATTTGTGTGATTTTGACAATTTCGAAGATTGGATGACAACCACTATTTTCTGAAAATGGCTCAGAAAAACCCACTAAATATCAATGTACCCGGACATTGCATATATTTTCCGAGTGGTCGAGGTCTCTATATTCTTGGTCTCGAGCAGGGGTGGGCAAACTACGGCCCGCGGGCCACATCCAGCCCGTTGGTCTTTTTAATCCGGCCCGCCGAAGATTGGTACAGAGTTCATAATTATGACTGCATTCATTTCACCTTGACCTGTAATGCCTGGCGTTTCACCAGGTGGCGCATTAGGCGCAGTGACTTGATTTTGCGGAGCCCGAGCTACTCTCAGTTATTACTATGCTACTACTCTGAACCCATCTGCAACAATGAGTGGGCCAAAGAAAAGAAAAGTGGACAGTGAGTGCCAAGTGTTTAATAAGGAATGGACAACTAAATACTTTTTTTACCTAGGTCTGGTCAAAGGCTGTATGCCTTATTTGCCAAGAAACAATTGCGGTTTTAAAGGAAAACAACATCAGCCCTCACTTTTCCACAAAGCGTGCTAATTACGCTAACAACCAATCAATGCATAACGGACGGCTAACGCTCAGAGGTTGGCAGCTGGCTTGCAGGCTCAGCAAAACACCTTTATCCGACAAACTGCCATCCAACAATTAAGCATGAAGGAAAGTTTGCTGGCATTCAAATTAGCAAAAGCCAGCAAGCCTTTCTCCGAAGGGGAGTTTCTCAAAGAGTGCATGGTAGAGACAGCAGGTATCTTGTGTCCTGAGGGCAAGAACAAATTTGAAAAAATTAGCTTATCACGCAGGAGAGCGACTCGCCGTGTTGAATTAATTGATGAAGACCTAGCTAGCAAGCTAAACAAAAAAGCGGAGTCATTTACATTCTATTCTCTGGCACTGGATGAAAGTAATGACATAAAGGACACCTCTCAGCTATAAATTTTTCTTAGAGGGATTTTATGACAATTTTGAGAAAACGGAGGAGTTTATGGCCATCAAGCGGTCATCAAGAGGCACAAGCTACCTTGGAGTACGCTCGCCAACGTTACCACTGATGGATCGCCAAATCTGACGGGAAAAAACATTGGACTGCTCCAAAGAATCCAGGAGAGGGTGAAAGAGGACAACCCTGTGAGCAGGAGGTCATTTTCCTACACTGCATAATTCACCAGGAAGCACTGTGTAAATCCGTATTGCAGCTTGACCACGTGGTGAAGCCAGCTGTAAAACTCGTTAACTTTTTTCGGGCGAGGGGACTTCCCCATCGTCAGTTTATTAAGTTTCTTGAAGAAACTGATGCTGATCACAGGGACTTGCTTTACCGTTCTAATGTCCGCTGGTTAAGTTTGGGGAAAGTATGTCAACGAGTGTGGGAGCTTAAACAGGAGATTATCGCATTTTTGGAGCTACTTGAGAATGCTGACAAGTTTCCTGAGCTGAGTGACACAGATTGAATTTGTGATTTAGCTTTTGCTGTGGACATACTGACACACATGAATGAGCTGAACGTGAAGCTACAAGGGAAAGGCCAGTTTGTGCATGAAATGCATACAAAAATTGACAAGTCACTTCAGCTGGTGTCATGTCCCTTCTCACAAGACCCTGAAACGGCGCCACAGGAGTTGCAGTTGGAACTGACTGATCTCCAAAGTGACACCGTCTTAAAGGAGAAGTTCAACTCTCTTTAACTGGATGAGTTTTATGCTTCATTAAGCGCAGCCAAATTTCCAAACATCCAGAAGATGGCACAGAGGATGCTGGTGCTGTTTGGCTCTGTGTGTGAACAGACTTTTAGTGTGATGAACACCAACAAAGCACCCCACAGATCCCAGTTGAGCGATGAACACCTCAGATCTGCTCTGAGAATTGCCACAACAAAACTAACACCAGACCACGATGCACTGGCAAAAATGGGTGATCAACAGCACTGTTCCCACTAAAAGGTAAGTTTATTAACACTGTAATGCTTTTTTTTCTGTTTATGTTTGAAATGTAGGCATCTTGTGCTGACCCGGCCCGTCTGTCAAATTTTAAAAGTCAATGTGGCCCCTGAGCCAAAACGTTTGCCCACCCCTGCTCTAGAGGCTGTGATACTCCGAGAGCTCACAATAGGTCATATTATACAATGTAGTCAAGTGAAAAAAAATGCTGTCATCACATTAAAGTGGTTACTATGAGGCCATATTTCATCTAGACTCACACGTCAGAGTCTTGCTGTTCTAATTTGCCCAATTTGATTCAGACATCTTGATGTGAAAGGTCAAGGGACCCATTTGAAAATAGTCAAGCCCATTTACTTTTGTCAGATAACATAGCTGACTGTGGAGCTATGTCACACCCGCTTCCCATTGAGCGAGCATGGCCTGCCACACACCTACGGATTTGTCTGGAAGTCTTGTGACTGCGAATTCTGAAAGGTTATCGTAAGCTTCAAAAGTGAGCCTGCAGGAGATTGTCAAACACAACGCCACCATGCCGTGGAGAAAAAAAAAAGGCTAAAATGCTAGCTTGGGGGCCCCCTGGTGGCTTCGGGGGCCTATGCAACCGCATAATCCGCATATAGCAAGAAATGGCCCCGGGAGCTTGCCATCAAAGCTAATTCTCATGGTATCCAGGTGGTCCAACATTACAGGTATGATAATATAATAATTTATATTTTATTTATTTGTACATAAATCTCATTGAAAATAGTCAAAACAATTGTTCAAATTAAATAACATACACATAAAATATACAATTCAGTATTCAACTCTATTTGAATACCGCTACCTTCCTATTCTGCATCGTCGCCTACCCCGAAGCTACGAAGCTACTACTTTAGAATTATGTCTGTTATAGCATTTATACAATACTATTACAGAAATAACTCACTGCTGAATGTAGACGATTTAAGGAAAATAAGCATTCAGTTCTGTTGCTAACAACACGCCGACCCGCCAGAGTGGAGTGAGAGGAAGTGACCTCACTTAACCCAGATATTTCTATTTTGGGAGAGGTCCGGGATTGGCTACATTGTTGTTAGGATGGATGGATGGATGGATGGATGGATGGATGGATGGATGGATGGATGGCCGGCCGGACGGACAGATGGGCGGACGGATGGATGGATAGATGGATGGATGGATGGATGGATAGATGGATGGATGGATGGATGGATGGATGGATGGATAGATGGATGGATGGATGGATGGATGGATGGATGGATGGATGATGGATGGATGGATGGATGGATGGATGGATGGATGGATGGATGGCCGGACCGACGGGTGGCAGGGTTGTCTTGAAGACTGATCCATTGGTGGCCCACACAAACAAATGTTCCCTCTCTCTTTTTATCATCCTTCATTTTGCTGAAACCCATATTTGCATTATGCTGCCATCTGTACATTTCAGTGTGGTTTCAAACTAATCCACTGAAATGAATCATACTTCTGGAAGTATAACCCTCCTTCAGCTCCCTTCTGGAGGTTTTTTAGGAACTTCAAAACAATTTAACGGTGTGTGTGTGAGGATAGGGTACAATTTCCCTGGGGGACCAAGGACAGAGCCCTGTTGCATCCCACACTGCCCATCAGAAGAGAACCGAGCCGATGGAAGAGAATGGAAACTTGAGGTGATAGAGAGGACCATTAAAAGCAGCGATGGAACATGTACTCAGAGTAAAAGTACAAATACCCTGACACAAATTTTAGTGGAGTAAAAGTGAAACCACAGCATTGTATTTTATATTGTATGCGATATAAAAACAGTGAAAATAGAGAAAATTATTTCCATCAGGGGTGGGCAAACTTTTTGGCTCGAGGGCCACATTTAGTTTTTAACCTGACCGGCGGGCCAGACCATTAGTAGATGAAGTGATAAATGAGCAAGCAAAAAGTAGAAAATATATGTTAAATCTATTTCCTCTTATCCCATTTTTTAATTTATAAATTCATTTTTAAATATAAAATACAACAACTCACCATTGATGGATTTAATGAAAACGTTGTCGCTGTTCATCCTTTTTTCCCAGCGCATCAAAATCTGGTGCCATTTTCGTTGTGGAAATAGGAGGACAGCGCTCAGGTATTCATCAGTAAGCTGGGCTCTACAGCATGTTTTGTTTATGTTTATCACACTGAACGTCTGTTCACACACATAGGTATAGCCAAATAACACCAGCATCTTCTGTGCCAACTGTCGGATGCTTGAAAACTGTCTCATTCAGTGAAGCATAAAACGTATCCAGTTTGAACTTCTCCTTTAGGACAGAGTCAGACTGGAGATCAATACGCTCCAACTGTAGTTCCTGCGGTGCCGCCCCATAATCAAATGACAGTGAACACGACACCTGCTGAAGTGACAAACCTTTCAAAATCAGACAATTGGCGGGAGAATTCTCCGTGCAGGTCGTCCAGCGATTTACTGTATTTGCTCAGCGACGCTAGCGTGGGAAAATGTGCAAATGATTTGTCCGTCATTTGTTTAGAGAACAAAGTCAATTTGACCTTGAAGGCTTTCACGTTTGAATACATGTCATATACAAACTGTTCTTTCCCTTGTAGCTTCACGTTTAGCTCATTCATTTGTGCCAGAATGTCCACAGCGAATGCCAAATCACAAAGCCAGTGTCCCTCTTTTTGCTCGAGAAAATCATCAGCTTTCCCCATTAACTCCAAAAATGAGCCAATTACCCTCTGAGCCTTTGATCGTAATTCAGTAAAAAAATATTTTGCAATCCAATCTTTGTTGAAAACCCGACACTCGCTGTCAATTTAGCGCTTTTTTGTCCGCTCATTTTTATATGGGTGAGGCATACGTGACGATCAGATAAAGTGAAGAAGAGTGACTTGACGTCAGAGAAGACCCGGCAATGCACCATCTGGTGGTATCATTAAGTATTACAGGAAAATAACAGTGAAATTAATACTACAAATTAAAATATATTATAGGATTGTTGTTAATGTTTATGCCTCGCGGGCCGGATTAAATAACACCGTAGTTTGCCCCCCCTAATATACTGTATGTGATGTCATAAACTTTGTGAAATCCTACTTACCTATTACTTTAATGGCCTCTTTGGGAAAGTCCTACCTTTACTTCCCCGGACTTTCCATTGCTGTTAGCAGTCTGATGCTGTAAGGTCATTTTGTGCAGTTCCATAAGCCTCTGCTAGCAGTGCAAAATGCATCTTAACGCAATGCATCTAAAGTCCATCTCTGTGCAAAGTGTTCAAGTTGCTCTGGGAGTAAATATATGTAGTAATTATATATAGTATTTGCATCTAGTAATTGCATAAGTAAATTTCATATAGCAATTACATGGAGTAATTATAAATGCACGATGTGCTAAGTGCACATAGTGCATCAAAACTCTGTCCAAAGTGTTCACTCTGGGAGTAATAACATCTAGTAATTATATTAGTAATATCATCTAGCCATTACATCGAGTAATAACGTCTTGAATTTACATGCATTCATTCTAGGAATGATGTCTGTAAATGAATTAGTAATTACATATAGTAATTACAATGAGGAATAACATTAGTAATTACATCTAGCAATTACATGGAGTAATAACAAATGAGTGTTGTGGTAAGTACTAATGTGCTAAGTGCAGATAACGCATCTAAACTCTGTACAAAGTGTCCAAGTCTCCCTGGGAGCTCAAGCCAGATTTATAGCATCTAACAAGCAACAGAGCACAAGCTGCGGCAATAACTTTTGTCCCAAACCTCACTTAAGTGGATGAATTGCCTCAGAAGCAAACTGAGAACAGTTTAATTATCCCAGAAATGGAGCTCCCACTCGTCGCTATCTGTCTTCATTATGACGCTTATAGTGCGAGTGATTAATAAGAGTTATGAGCAGACACTATTGTTTTCTCAGTGATAAAAGGAGAAGAAAATCCAGATTAATTGTTCATTTTTGTACGGCACAACTGTGTTGCAGAAACCATTTTGAAATAAACAAGTTTTAATATAAAGAAAACTGAATATAAATCGAATAAATCAAGTTCTCAGCAATCAAACAATGTTTTGATACAGTACAATCTTTTCCTTATTAAACATATTTCAAACTTTATAAATCATTGCCCTTAAATGTTCGGTTTGGTTATTTATTGGAAAATGGACTGCATTATTATATAAGTATTATATGGCGCTTTTCCAGTCTTGCGACCACTCAGGGTGCTTTTATATGTGCCTCACATTCACTTATTTACCGACACATATGTGACCCACCACAGACTTGAGGTACATTTGGTGGCTTTTGACTTTTTTTTTGCATCATTTGAAAGTTAAGAATCAGAGCTTCAAAACAAGGTGTTTCTTGTGCAAATCAAGCACATATTTCTGAGCTATGACTTGTTAATGACAGGGTGTGGCAAACTGTGTTCTGAGATAAATCCCCCTCAAAGTTTTCCCCCACACTTGGCTTTATTCAGCCAGCTCCCAGAATGCAAATGGTTTAGAGGACCAACAAAGCCGCATGGCTACTTGTCACATGGTCACTTGATACACTGCTGAATGGGAACTTGACACCCTGCTGAATGGAGCAATCTCTGCATTGTTCTGGTGTGTTCATTGAATATAAAGGCTATAATTCAACAGTAAGAATATACATGTTTTATAAAAGTGGAATTATTTCGGAGTTTAAAAGTGCGTACAACACAACAAAATGTAGAGTCTATCAATATTATGACTCATCAATAATATTAGAGTCTCTGTATATCAACCTCGGTGTGTCATTAAAAATGTAAATGTTCCCAGCAGATGACAAACAGCATTGGATCTATCTATCTTTCTATCCATCCATCCATCCGTCCATCCATCCATCCATCCATCCACCCATCCATCCATCCATCCATCCATCCATCCATCCATCCATCCATCCATCTAGCTATCTATCTATCTATCTATCTATCTATCTATCCATCTATCCATCCATCCATCCATCCATCCATCCATCCATCCATCCATCCATCCATCTATCTATCTATCCATCTATCTATATATTAGGGGCAACTCAACCTACCAGTAGGGATCAGCGCTTTCCTCTAGTTGTACCACACAGATGCCTTTGCGACACAGGATGGCAAAAGCTTTCCAGTGAAGTTTTTCTGATTCGGATGGTGTCCCGGCAACACTACAGCATGGCCCTCAGCATAGTTTGTGATGAAGGTCACATCCTTTCGTATTTCCTCGTGCTGTAGAAATTGTTTGCTCGCGGACCTCTCTTCCTTACACAAGCCATGATACCATTCTCTTCATGTGTCGGTGGATCGCACTGAGGCGGTCGTTGCCAATTCTGTTAATAAAATTGCGAAAATACATCACATTTAGCAGGAAATACACAGATCAATATGTTAGCTAGAGATCTAGGCTTACAGCCTATAACAGGATGTGCACCAGATTTGGTACACCATCCACTGAGTACTGAATCCACTGCCTCTTTCTTTTGGTTGACATTTTGTTGTTGTCTGTCTGTCAAGTCATTTCACTGCATCTCCCATTGCAGAATAGCTGTCCCATCATAAACAAGTATTTTTCCTGTCTTGTTAAGGCTGCTATCATTTAGCATGATCTACAGATAAAATCAGGATCCAGTTCCTTTGTACATGATTCCTGGTCAAGCAGGCCATTTTCTTTTTCTCCCCTGGCTGCATTTACAACGGACTTCATCACGTCATCCACTTCTTCTGTTATAACAACAACGGCCGTATCATCGGTCTCCTCCAGCTGTTCTTGAAAATATTCAGTTTCATCTTCAGATTCAGGTTGAAATCGAGATAACACCGGTATCAGATTCAGCATCACTGTCAGAGAACTGACTATCATCGCGGAAAATGAAGTCCGGTACGCGCTACACTGACTTGGATCTATATCACTGGTCAGATTAAGGTCTGAGATATGATTTAGATCTTCTGCCACCCGCTACTCGTAATCCGAAACAGCATGGAGATTAAAGTTTTCACAGAGAAGTGAAGCCGAAGAATCCTCGTGCTGTGCTTTAACCATGTGTTTACGGAAGTGATGTCAGCTTTTTTCTTCTTCACGAGTGAAGTGAACTGTGTTTCCCCATGTAATATAATGGGAATATTTAACTTGACGGTTTAACATTCATCTACCTTTTGTGAATCAAACTCGGGTTTGAAAATACATTGGGAGTTTAAAACTGAGGACAACACAACAAAATGTAGAGTCTATCAATAATATAAGTCTCTGTATATCAGCCCCGGTGTGTCATTTAATATATAAATATGCGTATGCCAAATATCTTCAAAGTTCTTGTTATGTGTGCTAACCCTAACCCTACCCCAGATACACTCTGAGAGCCTGTTTAGGGCTGCCTCTTTCATCTTCTTTTCGCCCCTGGCTCAGAATTTTGTCCATTGCTACTTGTTCATAATCTGCATCACCAACCTCAATGGACATCATCACATCATCAACTTCTTCCGTTTGTAACAACAACGGGTGTATTGTCCGTCTCCTCCAGTGGTTCTTGAAAATATTCTGTTTCATCATCACATTCCGGCTGAAATCCGCTGTTTGAAATGTTCTCCAAGTCGGATAATGCCGGTATCAGATTCGGCATTGCTGCCGGAGACCTGACAATCAAATGAAGGAAAATGAAGTCCATTACGCGCTGCTTACACTGAATTGGATCTATCGCACTGATCAGATGAAGGTCCGTGATATGATTTAGATCTTCCGCCACCCGCTTCTCGAATCCATAACAACACGGGGACAAAAGTTTTCACAGACAAGTGAAACTGGTTCCACAACTTGTTAACGGAAGAGACATCAGCATTACTTCTTCGTTGTTGTACCCCCCTACACAATAATGTCTGTGTGTGTGTGTGTATTAGTAGTACGATTTAAAGGTTGAACTCTATCAAAATGGTTTCATGTTGTGACTTCACATCACATGGAATATGAAGGAATGATCTTGACCTGGACGGTCGAATTAAAGGAAATGATCGATTGGCGTTGTTCAGCGCTATTCAGAGTCTCGGTAAGTGAACTGTGTTTCCCCATGTAATCAAACGGGAATATTTAACTCCAAGGTTTAACATTTTTCTACATTTTTAAATCAAATTTGGTTTTGAAAATACGTTGAGAGATAAAAAAAACAAAAAAAACCCACAAAGGAACACGAATCTAGAAAAATCTAATTTTCCTTCTAAAAAGGTTCATTAAACTTATTTGGCTGCTCCTGGCGATTTTAGAAATGCGTGACAATGTGGGTTTTGCTGCGCTGGGTCACATATAGATGGCGGCGAAACCTTGCAAGGTGCTGAGCAGAGCAGTTAGGGGTTCAGTGTCTTGCTCTAGGACACTTGGACGCGCTGTCGGGGAGGAGCCGGATATCAAACCAGGAACCCTCTAATTACTGGACCACCCGCTCTGCACCTGCACCACACCATTCCATTTCTTGGTGGTCAACCACTTTCTTTCAGTACATCCATTTCCACAGAGAAATAAGATTGCTGATATTTAAACCAAGCAAGGCGCTGCCTGAAGTGAAGCATCATACTGACAAATATACTGAAAAAACAACACATAAGGTGAGTGGTTGACAGCACTCACGTTGTTACACACAAATATATTACACTGAATTTTATATTACTGTATACTGCATTTTTTAAATCTTATCTCATGCAAATGCAGACTGCATTATGGGCAGGCCAGGCTCTCTCATCCAGGAATTGGGCCCTCCCAGGAGAAATCAGCATTATTATTGTTATTATCATATATTTTACTGATAATCTCACCTGATCTCAGCAGGTGCAGACACACTACAAGAATCAGCTACCACTCGCAGTTTTGTAGATTCCAGTAATGAAACGGGAACTAGCGTTGACTTTACCATCGAGCAGCTAACAACCGCAGCAGGGACAAGTGCAGCTGTCACGTGCCATCTCTCCCGCCATCTCCTTTCCTCTCTCCTCCACCACCAACACTACTGGAGCTTGGGTGGCCATTTTTGCCACCGGCAGCTACCTCATAACCGGATGGCAGTTGTTGTTGTGTGTTAGCCCTGCTCCCAAACCTCATCTAGGAGAATTAACCAATGCAATTCCAGATGGTGGATAAACCCAAACAGATACTCCTGGATAGTTTTCCAGTTTGGCTCTTCTCAGGGAATAAACACACTTTTCCCAGTGCATGGTACCTAAACAGACATTGGCTTGAGTACTCTGTGAAACTCTATGAAACGCTTGTAGACAGTTTAGGGCTCATGCATCATTGGATTTAACGTTTACAGCAAATGGCTTCAGAGACTGGAAACATGACTTTCAAAAGGATAAGGGAGTGAACAGACAAGACTCTTCTAAGGACCATCTAGTGTGTGAGAATCTTTGAAGAGAAAAACAATTGTGCATTGAGACTGGTCAGGAAATCACAACGCTTGTGCACAAATATAAGCTGGCTCGCAACAGATATTATGTGGACTCCATCATTGACATTTTGGCATTTCTGGCTATCAGTTTACCTTTGAGAGGTGGCCAAGACTCTTTGAAATATTTGCCACAGTCTGGCAGTGGGTTATCCTTATCAATGTTTGAGTATAGTGTCAAAAAAGACCCAGAGCTGGCAAAAATTGCCCCCACCATTCCCAAGAAGGCAACCTACATAGGCCATGGAATTCAAAATAAAACAATAGAACAAACAGATGAGAAAACTGGTGACAGAGCATATTGTTGAGGAAATAGGCAACTGTTTTTACACAATCAAAATGGAAGGAACCTGAGACCCAACGGGCAGTGAAAACATTTAGATTGTACTGCGTCTTTATTGATGACAGCTACACCATAAAAGACATCATCTCACACAGACACTTATTTTGCAACTAAGGAAAGCTGGCCTGAGCATAGACAAAACACTCAGCCAAGTTTACGCTACCCCTAACCCTAAACCTCTCGGGGAGACTGGGTGGGGTTCAAAGACTCCCTCAATATGAGCTGGGCAGAGAAATCCAATATGTTCACTGCTTTAACCATCAACTCCACTCGGTTGTTGTTCATGCCATATCTGGTGAGAGGGAGATTGAGGATTTATCATTTTTGTGTAAATAGTTTTACTGAACTGTCTTCCAGCAGGTAGTTAAAATATTAGCTCTTTATCTGTGTTTGCCAATGTCGAGTAATAATTTTGTGAGAGGGTGGAATAAAATGTCCCCTGAGCTGCAAACTAGTCTTGTTTGTTTGATGTGTAGACTACTTATCAAGAATTACACTGTGTAGTGCTGTCTATGCTGCTGATGCAACTGTCACAATATCACTGTTTTAATGACTTTGTTTTGCTCTAATAACTGACTTCGGCCTTGCACTGTTTGTGTATGAATTATAAGATTTCATTGTGGGGTGAGACGACATTACTTTAGCATACTTTGTCATTCTTATATAGGCTGCACTATCGGGTTACAATTAATTCATATCGACTGAACAAAATTTCAAGTGTCATCATTTAAATATACAGTAAATAAGCAATCATTCATGGTCATCATTCATATCATGGTATTCTTTTCACATAATATTATATGGAATATGTAATAAACCTACAAAATATTGAACAATTCAATATGAATCCGTTGTTGCATTAAAAAGTCAGAAAAGATGACTTTGATTGTCAAGGCCCACTCAGAAAAATAAATTGCCCGATTACTTTGTTCTGGCGCCAGGACTGTGCAAATTCTTTCATTCATTTTTAGCATTACAGTATAACTGAGAGTAAAAATGTTTCAACCTTTTTTTAATCTAATTGAAACTATAATACATCGTCTGGACAAAAAGTAATTTTGCACTGGGCAATTCTATAATCTCATAATTATAAAAACTAGTATGTAAAAGTATGAAAAAAGTTAACAAACTTCTGTTAAAAGCACTCCTGTCAGATTAAATAATAAAATGGTGTTTATTTTTTACATTTAGCACAAATGTGTACTTTTCTTACATGTTGTGACCCAATGAGTGATTGTCTTCATGATTTACTTGTTATAAATTACAGTGAAATTATTTTTTTTGTGTCTTAGTTACTTACTTAGAATAAAACTGAGCTGCATAGCAGCCTTCTACATGTAGTGTAACAGTAACCCCTACAACACAAGCAGCTGAATGGACTGGTTATACTCTGTGAGCCTCCGTGAAGTAATTACATATAGTAACACATACATCTAGTTATTGCATCTTGTAATGGCAATAAGAAATTACATTAAGTAACTACATTGGGTATTTAGGTTTGGTTATTAATTAGAGTAATTGCATCTTGTAATTACAAGCAGTAATCATTTACATAAACATTTAATCATTTACCAGACGCTTTTATCCAAAGCGACTTACAAGGGAGAATAACATTCAAGCTACATTGCAACAGAAACATTAATGTAACAATAAATAAATACTGCTAAGTAGTGCTAAGTAATTGTAAGTTAGGAGACGAGGTGCTCTCTGAAGAGCTGGGTCTTCAAGTGCTACAAATGAGAATAGCCTGGATTGCCGTGGTTGTGCAGCCGGCAGAGCCAGGCAATGCTCATTTGACGAACGCATCATCTGGGGGGTAACATGTGCTCCTTCAAGAGCATTTAAGTAAGAGAGAGCATTCCCAACAATCACCCCGTAGGCAAGCATCAGAGACTTGAACTTGATGCGAGCGGCTGCAGGTAACCAGTGGAGCTCGATGAGCAGCGGAGTAACGTGTGCCCTCTTTGGCTGGTTGAGCACCAGTCGCACAACCGAGTCTGTATCATCTGCAGTGGCTTCACCGCACAAGCCGGCAAGCCTGTTAAGAGAGCTTTGCAGTAGTCGAGGTGGGAAATCACCAAGGTTTGTACCAGCAGTTGAGTGGCATATTGGGTCAGGTACGGCCTGACTTTTCAGATGTTGAATAGTGCGAAGCGGCACGACCGAGAGACGCTGGCAACATGGTCCGAGAATGTCAGTTGGTCATCGATAATGACACCTAGATTCCTTGCAGCCTTGGTAGGAGCAAGAGATAAAGAGTCAATTTTGATATCAATGTTGTGATTAATACCTTCTTTGGCCGGGAAGACCAACAGTTCAGTTTTTGCCAGGTTTAGTTGAAGATGGTGATCCTTCATCCACGTGGATATGTCAGTGAGGCAATCCGAGATCCGCATTGAAACAGTGGGGTCATCAGGCAGGAAAGACCGATAGAGTTGAGTATCATCCGCATAGCAGTGATATGAAAAACCATGCGAGCGGATGACCGGGCCCAGTGAGGGGGTGTATATGGAAAAGAGGAGAGGTCCCAGCACAGAGCCTTGGGGCACCCCTGTGGTGAGGTGGTGAGGCACAGACAACTGGCCTTGCCATGTCACACTAAACGAACGCCCAGTGAGGTAAGATTCGAACCAGGAAACTGCATTGCCAGAGATACCCATGCTTGAGAGTATGGACAGGAGAATGCTGTGATTGACAGTGTCAAAAGCAGCTAAGTCTAGCAGAATGAGAACCGAGGATTGGGCAGCAGCTCTAGCCGTTTTTAAGGCCTCCGTCAAAGACAACAGAGCTGTTTCAGTGGAGTGTCTGCTTTTGAAGCCAGATTGAAGAGGATCAAGAAGGTTGTTTCTTGACAGGAATTCTGTAACCTGTCTCGAGACCGCCCTCTCAATGGTTTTGGAAAAGAATGGGAGGAGTGAGACCGAGTGGGATCAAGTGAAGGTTTTTTGAGCAGTGGTGCTACCATAGCCACTTTGAAAGCAGAGAGGAATGTGCCAGAAGTGAGGGAAGAATTAATCAAATGTGTGATTGCCGGGGTGACAGTCGGTGATATGGCTTGAAGGAGGTTAGATGGGATCGGATCTAGCGGACAGGTCAATCAGGACGGCTTAATGTTAGTAGTTTAGATAACTCACTCTCAGCGAGAGGGGTAAAACCAGGGAACAATGAGCCTTGAGCTGGAGAAGACAGGTTGTGAGTTAGTTGTTTGGAGAATTGGCTGTTGATAGCTGCGACTTTGTCATTTAAAAAGAAGGCAAAGCTATCAGCAGTGAGGTTGGTAGCTGGAGGAGGTGGTGGTGGAGGGTAGAGCAGAGACTTAAAGGTGGAGAATAACTTACGTGTGTCCGTGGCACCTTTGATCCTGTCGTTGAAGAAAGCCTTCTAAGCAGCAGTGATGCTGGAAGAGAAGGAGGACAGCAGTGTCTGGTAGCTTGCAAGATCTTCAGTCGCTTCGGATTTGTGCCATTTCCTCTCGGCTGCTCTGAGGTCAGTGTGCAATGGTGCGACTGGGTTAATCAAGCAGGTCTGGTGGATAGTGAATACAGGCTCTCCAGACATGAGCTCAAGGTAGAGCAGAGAGAATCTGTGGCATCATTAACCTGTAGAGAGCAGAAAGTGCCGTGAGGCGGAAGAGAAGAGGAGAGCACAGAGGAGAAGTGGGTGGGAGACAGGTTGCGGAGATTGCGGCGGATGGAAACCATGGGTGGGGAGGTAGAGGGTTGTTCTGGAAGCTGAACATTGAAGCGGATGAGGAAGTGGTCTGAGAGATGGAGAGGGGTGGCCATTAGGTTGTTTGTGGTGCAGCTCCGAGCAAGAATGAGATCAAGCTCTTTGCCAGCCTTGTGAGTCGGTGGAGTCGGGACCTGTCTTAGTTCGAATGAGCGAACCAAAGACAGGAAGTGAACCGAGCTTGCACTGTCCAAGTGGATGTTCATGTCACTGAGGACGAGCATGGGACACTCATGCTCAGGAATTGATGACAGCAGGGTGTTAAGCTCATGTAGGAAGTCACCTAGTTGTCCTGGTGGACGGTAGATGACGACCACATAGGCTTTTACAGGAGCAGTCACCAAGATAGCATGATATTCAAAGGAGACAAAGTTGTTTAAAGGCAGCAGTGGATTCAATTTCCATGTGTTGGAAATTAGCAGGCCAGTCCCACCACCACGGCCAGATGGTCGGGAGGTTTGGGAGAATGAGTAGTTTGTGGAAAGCGCAGCCGGGTTTGCACTATTTCCAGGTTTAATCCACGTCTCAGTGAGAGCAAGGAGCTCCAAGGAGAGGTGGTTAGCATAACCAGAAATAAAATCGGCCTTGTTAACTGCAGATCGACAGTTCCACAAGCCAACAGAGAAGGAGGTCTTTGCAGATGATGTTTGCTGCAGAGACCTGACCCAGATTGCATCGCCGTTTGTTATAACGAGGCTTTCTGTGTGACCTTGAAAATACAGAAATGTGGTAGTTGCACATTGTGTATGAGGTGACAGAAACAAGACAGGTTTGCCTTGTTTGGTGTCCTTGCTTCGGTGTCCTTGCAAGAGTTTACACAATACCGTCTTCACACTAGAATGGCTGCACATTTTTGCTGACGCTTTAGTAACAGCCCCGTGAATGTAGCATGACCGCTGATTGAAGACGGCTGTTCTCGTGCTCGGACTGATTGCACGTGGCTGAAGGCACACCCACACAAAGACAAGGACTTACCGATTTGGGGGAGTGTCTAGAAGTCACACCCTTTGTTGATGGCTAAGCAATTAACAGTGATGGGTTCAGAGTGAAACAAGCAGTCCTAAGTAATAACATGTGGTAATTACATCTGGTAAATACATCTAGTAATTACATATCTGTAGATAGATATACTCTTTCAATATGGATATACACATACAGTATCTACTATACTAGAATATTTAACTTTACTACAATTCATATTATTGAAGTGTATGAGTGTTGGGGGATGAGTGTCATATCTTATCTTGTTATGTGATATAATAATATGTGAAATTGTAAATTGCTCATTATACACGATTAAGACCTTATAGAATGTCACGGCAGAAAGTATATTGCTGGCTTCAGTATTTTATCAGTTTATTTCTTTTTTTAAAAATAATTATTTAATATTATTCATGCCTAAGCTTTGTGAGTGGCCACCATCAAACTCCATGCGTGTTGAGTGTACTGTATTGTGGCGACACGACTCCATAATATTAATGAGCGGAGCCTTTTTTTTTTAGAGCAAGAGAAGATCAAGCGCCTCCAAGTAGGTTAGGTCTGAGATGAGGTACACACACAAATTCAATTACAGGGTTATGAAAAATGAATGTATTATAACATATTTGCATTAATCTCGACAGGAGGCCTAGAAAGTGCTCCTCGCTATGCAGGAGTTATTTCTCTCACACTGAGGTACATGATCAGTTAGGATTCCTCCTCTCCGCCTCCTCTAATCCTCTCCTTCCATCATGTGAAGGACTAGATAAGACTAGATAACACACACACAGCAGCTCCTTACTTATTTGTGTGTGGGTGTGCCAGTTCAACAAAAAGTCCATCCTTATTAGTTAGTCCGCTGTTATCTTTCAGTGGCTGGATCTCAACCAGAATACAAATACAGTGAATTGAATGCACTCAAATGCATTTCCAGTTACGTGTAATCACAATGTACAGTGTACATCTAAAATATTTAGGGTATATCTAAATGAATATCATAGATATCCATAATACATCCAGCTAATGTGTAATGATAATAATTTAGTAAGTACATAATAATAATAATAATTTATTTCTTACATAACTTATTTATCTTGGACTCTGTTTATTCTGTATTTTATATATGTGGCTATTTCTGTTCTGAATTTTTGGCTATTTCTGCATATTTGGCTTAGATATTTAATTTAATTTTATATATTATTGATTTGTCTTTTTTTATGGTAAGTGTACAGCAATGCACCAATCATCACAACAAATTCCTTGTGTTTGAAAATGTACTTAATTTGAATAATCAGATTGTGATTGTGATTATGATATGTGTAATTGTCAACTGGGGAATCAGGGTGGGGGGATACATCCACTAGTTTTTTCACAAAATATAAAATAAATACGTGTTGAGGAAGTCTGCATTTTGTTGACTTCAGCTGTGACACGACGAGAGAATCCTTCCACAGTTAAGTCCACAGAGCGCCTCAGCAACGCGGGAACAATTACTTCTGCTTGGCTTAATCGGAGCTCCTCTCTACACTCCCACGCCAGCAATCTTTTATCAATCCACTACCAATCTGTTCAGCAATCCATCTCATCCACATGTCACTTCCTCTGTCTATCCATCCATCCATACATCCACCTCTGAATCCATCTGCCCAACTTTACATCCCATCCCATTTCCCCATCTCTCGAAACCGCCAGCCCATAGGCCATCTGCCCATTGCTGATGCACAACTCGCGAACGATTCGATCGTAGCGAACAAACCTTTTAAAGGAATCAGCCGTTGCAAGTCAATCTGGCAAAAAATTTTGTTCACGACTCGGTAACTTCAGCCAAACACACAGGCATTCACTGAGTCTGAATCTGGATTCAATGAGTGGGCGAGCGAGAGAAAGAGAGAGAGAGAGAGAGAGAGAGAGAGAGAGAGAGCACGTGAGAGCGAGAGGGGGAGAGAGAGAGAGAGAGAGAGAGAGAGATAGCGAGAGCGAGAGAAGTTTCTTGTGAGAGACTTGTGAACTGAAAATCATTTCTCAGAAATAAAGAACAAGTTAAAAAACGGCCAAGGCATCTGACGTAATTGATATTAAATATGACTGATGAACACTTTGCAAAGAAAAGTCGGGAAATTTGAATGACTCTATTTAGCGTGTCACTCGTAAAGAACCGAGTCTCAAAAAAGAGCCCAAACTTTCATCGCCACTGCCCCCCGACCGCCACTCTGTGGGATTCCCGGTAGCATCCTCATCCCCATGGCTCATCATCCTCCTCCTCCTCCTCCTCCTGTTCATCCTCCTCCTCCTCCTCCTCCTCCTCCTCCTCCTGTTCATCATCCTCCTCCTCTTCCTCCTCCTCCTGTTCATTCTCCTCCTCCTGATCCTCATCAGTCCCAGAGTTACTGATCAGAAAGCTCAAGCAGATTAGTTGATTTAGCCATCTCGTCATTCTAAAGGCCCGTTGGCTGCAGGGCAACCAGTTAAGACTTATTAGTAGAGTGAAGATTTTTTTTCCTAGCACTTCAGAACACCATGCAGGTGGGTTTTTTTGATTGTTTTTGCCTTCAGTTTCTAGGCATTGGCGTTGAGTAAAAAAAACGAGATGTTTCCACTGTGAGACCAAAGAGCTGCAGAGGGCTTGTTAAGACTGCTCTGCTCGTGTAGGAGGTCGACATGGATCCAGCTCGACAGTCTGTCGTCTTTGTGCGCTTTATAAACTCTGATTGTCCAGTGAAAAAACTGACAGCAGCAGAAGAATAAAAAAAAAGGGCTTTGAATTGCTTTGGGAATAATTCGTATTTAGAGTGTCTCAGTTCTGCCTAAAGCCGGAACCCGGCGAACAGATGCATATTTAAAGTTTGAAAAATAGATGTTTTCAAACCTTTCCCGACATTAAAGATCATGATCTTTTTATAATTATTTTATTATTGTTGAAAGCCAAATGTACAAGCTCACAGACAGCTGCTGCATATTTATTGCAAGTTATTACAGGTTGCCTTTCGCCAAAGGATGGAATGACAGGAACAGACACCAGCGTGACCTTCGCCTGGAATCAAAGTAAAAAAGCAGCGCATTCAGCAGCATGTGATCATTTATGCGGTGAAAGATTAATTTCAAGTGGACACCTTCTCCTGCCGGCTTTTGGAGCCAACGATCTGAGCAAAACTTTAATGGGAAAGGACAGAAAAGGACAAACATGCAATACTGACTGGGAACAGTGAAGCACACATCGCTGCTTTGTTCCTTCACGCAAGGCCAGCGAGTGAATAGAACTCATAATCGCTTAAGTATCATTTGTGATTTGTTTAGAGGGGCTGCATCAACGCACATGCATAGCTATTTTAGAAATAAATCCTCTCAGTTTTAATGCTAAATTGGCTCTTTGCTGCCGCTATTTTCAGTGCTGTGTTACAGTGTGTTACACTCATATGGGTGACAGGCCGAATTGTGTGAGGCTATATTCCCTGTGTATTTACTACACACCTTAAAGATTGGCAGGCCTGGCCCAAGCCATTTTGCCGCTCTATATACAGTGGCAAGACAAAATACTTTTTGCGGTCCCATCTGTTTTTGTTTTGTTCTTTTATGAAATGCAGGAAAATAAATACATCTAAAATCAAAAAATAAACTGTTTTCAAGATTCAAGATTCAAGATTCAAGATTTTTATTTGTCACATACATATACATACTTCCATACATATATGCAGTGAAATGTAATGCAACGCACCCGGTGATAAGAAAAAATAAAAAATAAAATAAAAAGTAGAAAATTCCTTTCTAATAGACCGACTAACTGACTCCTAAAACGTAATACAGTAAGTGGAATACTTATAGAATAAGATAAAAATATATAGAATAAAATACAATAAAAATAAATTGAAATAAAATGGAATAGATAGAAGGAATATGCCTATGTATATACAGATATGTGCATTTAAAGTGGCATGTGAATTAAAGTGGCACGTGAATGTGAATAGAGGGAGTAGTGTTTGGGATAATACAGCACAGTATACAACAGTACGGCGCAGCAATACGGCATCACGAACAACCCTGAACAGGGATACAGTATGCGGTACAGTATGCTACATACAGTACAGTAGGTAGTGGAGCCTAGTGCATGGCTCAGATAGGACCCCTGGTGAGGTCAGCGTTGACAGTTCTAATGGCGTGCGGGAAAAAACTCCGTCTCAGTCTCTCTGTTCTCGCTGTGTGACTGCGGAGGCGCTTGCCTGACCGCAGCAGCTGAAACAGTCCGTTGTTGGGGTGATGAGGATCCTTCATGATCTTACGGGCTCTGCTACTACACCTCCTGGTGTATAACTCCTGCAAGGGGGGGAGGGTAGTTCCAGTGGTACGTTCAGCTGAACGCACCACCCTCTGCAGGGCCCGCCTGTCCTGGGCAGTACAGTTCCCAAACCAGGCAGTGATGTTGCCTGTCAGGATGCTCTCCACTGCTCCAGAGTAGAAGGACTTGAGGATCCTCACCGAGACCCGGAATTTCCTCAGCTGCCTGAGGTGGTAGAAACGCTGCCTCGCCTTTCTCACCAGAGTGTCTGTGTGAACAGTCCATGTTAAGTCCTCTGTGATGTGGACTCCCAGATATCTGAAGCTGCTCACCCTATCGACAGAAGTCCCATTAATCCACAAGGGCGCGTGCGTCCTCGATTGTGATCCACGCCTAAAGTCCACAATCAGCTCCTTGGTTTTGCTGACGTTCAGGTGTAGGCTGTTGTCCTGGCACCAGAGTGACAGGTCAGCCACCTCCTCGCGGTAGGCCTTCTCATCGCAGTCGGTGATCAGGCCCACGACCACGGTGTCGTCAGCAAACTTGATGATGGTGTTGGAGCTGGACCTGGCCACACAGTCATGTGTGTACAGGGAGTACAGTAGGGGGCTGAGGACGCAGCCCTGGGGGGATCCTGTATTCAGGGTGAGGGAGCTTGACATGTACTTCCCCACCTTGACCACCTGGGGGCGGCCTGTGAGGAAGTCCAGGATCCAGGTGCACAGCGGACCATTCAATCCGAGCTCCGTCAGCTTGACAGCCAGTCTGGTGGGAACTATGGTGTTGAAAGCTGAACTATAATCAATGAACAGCATTCTCACATAGGCCCCCTTCCGGCCATCCAGGTGCGTGAGCGTGGTGTGCAGTACCTGGGAGACCGCGTCATCCGTGGATCTGTTCTGCCGGTACGCGAACTGCAACGGGTCCAAGGTGCGGGGGAGGGAGGCGCAGATGTAATCGTTAATCAGCCTCTCGAAACACTTCATGACCACCGAGGTGAGGGCCACCGGACGGTAGTCATTCAGGCAGGTTAGAGAGGCGATCTTCGGGACAGGAACGACGGTGGACCTCTTGAAACAGGATGGGACCACTGATTCAGCCAGGGAGATGTTGAATATTGTGGTGAACACCGGAGCTAGCTGGTTAGCACAGGTCTTCAGTACTCGCCCAGATATGCCATCTGGGCCCGCAGCTTTCCTGGTGTTCACCCGCATCAAAGCCCTCCTGACCTCGTGCACGGACACTGAGAGTGCGCGCTCGTCCCCAGCGGTGTAACTCCAATTAGCCGGCGAGCTAGCGGTGTTGCTGCCAGACTCGAACCGCGCATAAAAGGAGTTCAGTTGGTTGGCCAGGGAGGCGTCCACACTCGTGGCTGGGGAGGAGCTGCTCTTGTAGTTTGTTATTGTTCGCAGCCCCTCCCACAAGCGTCTTGTGTCCCCCCGCTCCATCTGCAGCTCCACGGTCTCTCTGTACGTCCGTTTAGCGTCCCTCACCGCCCTCCGCAGATTGTACGACGCCGCTTTGTAATTGTCCATTGCATTGTTTTTATTTGTTTTGAGTAACAGCGACGCGCAGTGGAGCGTAGATCGCTCCCTCTCCATTATGCATTTCAAGGGCGTACTCCAGCCAGCCTCCTAGTTCTTCTTTATGGACCAGCCAGCCCTGAAGATTGGTGTGGACAAAGAAAGGAAGGCGGTAGCTCGCCAAGACAAAATGGATAAGTAATTGACGTGCTTTACAGTTTTTTCTCAAATATTTTAAGAGGACTCATTGAAAATGGTTGTCTCCTAGTTTCTGTGAAATAACCTCACAATTATCTCAACACAATGTTTTTATACAAATATGAGAGAAATGCAAAATATCATCTCAGAAATAAGTTGTTATTTCACATACCGAAAATAATTGATTTTCTCCAAACTGAAAAAGCAGTCAGGTGTAACACGAGCAAAAACTCAGTGCCGGCAACAGGGAATTGAGTAAAGAACAAAAGTTATTGTGGCAGTTTCTCCTACCACGCGCCACCTGAGTGGCGTTTTCAGGGCCCTCCGGCACAGAGAGTGGTGGGTTGTAGAGGTATGGCAGCTCAGGAGGTAGAGCTGGTCGTCTAGTAATCTAAAGGTTGCTGGTTCGATCCCAGGCTCCTCCTTCTAGCATGCTGTAGTGTCCTTGAGCAAGACACTTAACCCCTATTTGCTCCTGATGGCTGCGTCCGTCGGTGTTTGAATAATTGTAAGTCGCTTTGGATAAAAGCGTCTGCTAAATGTAATGTAATGTAGACACCAGTTTATTATAGAGGCTAGGTGGAATTAGCCAGGAGAAGATCGAACATGTCTTAACCTGGCTCCTATCCTTAGTGTTTGTGAGGATGGGGGTTTTACCTACTGCTCGTTAGACCAACCATCGAGCAACAGGTATGCAGTCACCCTGACCCAATCACCTAGATCCAGGTCAGGCTCAAACCATCCCATCCCCACACGCGACATCAAATTTTTTTTCAAAGCCTACTCTGACACAGGGTTCCAATACCTTAAATCATAAAAACACCAGACTCTGAAATAGGGCTACCATTCCTAACACAAACAAATGTCCAAAAAGATTAACAGCTTCTCTTCCAGAAGGCCTGGTTTCCGGAGCAGCACGGTCGACCGGCCTCCTTCCCCCAGGGCGACAACAGACTGCTACCTCCTCCCTTCCGGAGCATGGGGCCTTGGGCTGCTGCGCTGACTTTTGAAGGCGTGGCCGGACTTGGCTGTTGCGAGGGCTGCTTGGAGGGGTGGCTCGGCTGCTGGATGGTCCCGGCAGTGGCTGCTTGGCGGACGAGGTAGCTGCAGACGGTTACCCATTGTGGTTGCTGCAGCTGCTCTCCCCCGATCCTCTGTGGACCGCAAGGTGCTGCTGCTGCCAGTCGGGAGAGGGTTGGTGATGGGGCCACCCGTTGACCTGCTGGTGGCTCCAGGGTGTCTTTGGATGGCCCCTCTGTGTCCCTTTCCCGTGCCGGAGAGTCTTTGCTCAGGTGCCACTGTGGCAGTTTCTTCTACCACACGGCAACCGAGTGGCATTTTCAGGGCCCTCCGGCACAGAGACACAGAAGACGATGTGTTGTAGACACCTGTTTATTGTAGAGGGGAGGCTAGGGGGAGTTCGATGTAGGGGAAGTTCGAGCAGATCGATGTCATGACAGGCTCCTATCCTGGTTGTGGGAGGATGGGGGTTTTAACTTGCTGCTCATTAGCCCAACCAAAGAGCAACAGGTTTGCAGCCACCCTGATCTAATCACCTAGATCCAGGTCAGGTGTGGCTGCTCAAACAATCCCATTCCCACACCACAGTAATTTTTCTCAAATAACTCCTAATATCAGCAAAATCATACTGCTGTACCGTTATGTTGCTTTGCCTGAAATGTGGAGTGAGTTTGATCACAGATTGTCGATTTGTCCCCCATGACCTACATTGAGTTACTACTGGGGGGAGCGTTCCTACATTGAGGGGGGGAGCGTCTAGTTTGGAGTGAAGAGAAAAACCTACCTATGTACTACATGAGCGGTAAGTGTAAAACATGGGAGAACCCCTCATAAATTGGAACAATCTGACTTTTTTTTCATTGCAACCTCAGTGTGTGGGCTGATAAGAGCTAACTGGTTTCACTCAGAGGACCAGTCCTGTTCCAGTGGATGAGTCCAGATCCATAGTTCCACTCCTGCAACACTGAGAGCCCCTGTGGCCCCTGAGGGACCCTCGGGGTCATTACTGTACGTACATGTCCAGCATGAATAAAACGTTGAGGCAGCAAGGAAAGGTTCCTTTCACATGTGTCCTAATCAATGACTAATCAGAAAATTGGATTGACCAGAGCAACATGCTCCTTGCCCTGTTTCAAACAACAACTTGTTTTTTTCCTGCTCAATCTCTTTTTTTTTCCACAAACAAATCAATGAGACTCACTTTGAGTTCTCCCCTTATCTCTATCCTTAGGTTCGCTCTATAAACTGTGTGAAGATCAGAGATTAACAGGGAGAGAGAGACGAGAGAGAAGGTGAAAGGCAATCAGGGGCTTCTCAGAATCCATGTGCTTATTCTGTAGTATATGTCCATATACATTCATATACCAGTATTTGTCATGAGGATTGATAAATGACTGTACTGACAATTAGCATAAGAACAAAGATTAAGAGAAAGAAATTATAGAAAAAATAAATATAAACAGCCCAATATATAAAATATATAAAACGTATTTTACATTGTTTGAAAAAAGGAAAGAAATACAATAAAATGAAATAGCAAAATATGCAATAGCCAAAAATAATGAACACAAACAGCCAAATATATAAAATATATATTATTTGTATTATCATTATGTTTATTTATGTTTCAGTGATATACAGCCAGACACCGTTGTCCTCAGACTGGCTGGGTGCTGACGGGAAATCATTAAAATGTGTCCGAGAGCCAAGAAACAAGATCTGGCTTTTGTTTCCCAGACATCAGCACCAGGCAGAGGTCAAAGTCTGTCAAGGATCTTCTGAAAAGCATCTTCACTAACCTTCCACATGCCAGAACGCCACTAGAGAAACTTTGAAGAAAACCCAACGGTTGAAAATTTCAATTGGAACTTTTTTTTACTTCTTATACTACTTTCTTATCTTATCTTATCTGATCTGCATGATCTAATCTTTATCCATCTATTTGATACAGAGGTGGTTGGTTTGTTGTTTATTTTAGGTTTATTGTTGATTTTAAGGTTTATTGTTTATTGTATATTATCTTTTTTCTATAACTATTTTTAATTGGCTATTTGCACTTCTATCTATCTATCTATCTATCTATCTATCTATCTATCTATCAATCTTTCTATCTGTCTGTCTGTCTGTCTGTCTGTCTGTCTGTCTGTCTGTCTGTCTGTCTATCTATCTATCTATCTATCTATCTATCTATCTATCTGTCTATCTGTTCATCTGTCTCGTTCTCTGTTTGTCTGTCTGTCTTGTCTTTTCATATCTACTGGTTTTTTAAATGTCAACATGTGTCAGTTTTATTTGGGCAACCTATATATAATACAAACATGAGAATATACTGTACCGTATGATCACACACACACACACACACACACACACACACACGCACGCACGCACGCACGCACGCACGCACAGGCACACACACTGAAGGGGAAGTAGTGAAAAATCAGGCTGATTTTGATTCTACTAGACACCAAACCTCCTCCCTTTCAGGAATATTTTAGCACCTTATCGGAAACACACCAGTACATTCCTTTCACAGCGACTACAGTAAGTGCAACACAATGAATGTTAAATGTCATGTATATATATATATATATACACATATCTATATAGATATATACATATAATGTATGTACATATATATCCATATATATGTATATATGCATATATGTATATATATAAATATATATATATAAATATATATATATATAATATATATATATATATATATATATATATATATATATATATATATATATATATATATATATATATATAAACATATATATGACATTTAACATTCATTGTGTTGCTCTTACTGTAGACTGTCTGCGGCTTTAATACTCGTACGCACATTTCAGAAATTGGTTGCTCGATTACAGTGTCTGCGTGTGTGTGTGTGTGTGTGTTCGTGTCTGCATGTGTGTGTGTGCATGTGCGTGCCTGTGTGTGTGTGCGTGTGTGTGTGTGCGCGCGCGTGTGGCAGGCTGGCACGTTCACCGTGGTTATCTGCAGAGTTGCAAAATGTCCCCTTCCCTCTTAACTGCTGAATGACTTTCAAAATGGAAAACGCCCCCCCCCCCCCCAAAAAAAAGAGAGAGATGGGGAGGAAGGGGGAGACCTCACCGCAAGATGCCACTAAATTCTACACACTGCACCTTTAATGATATATTTGATTTCAGACACTAGATTTCTTAAAAATAATCGATACATAATTATAAATACAGTTTATCTAAATCAGGCACTGGATCAATCAAACTGCTCATCAACTGATCAGCTCCAAAGCCACATGAAAATTACTTGTCACGCCTTGTACTATATTATCTATACTATAATATACTTTATACTATATACTATAATTCCAGGAATCTGTCTGTCCGTCTGTATGTAAGTATGTTGTATGTTTGTCCTTCGGTTATCTCAACAACCGCTCATCCGATCGACTTCACACTTGGCGGGTGAATTGTTGAGGAGCCAAGAACATACAGTGTCTAATTTGGGGCAATTTAGACACGTATATAATTATATTTATAATTATATATTAATAAACTTTGACTGGGACTGAGTCCCAAAGAGTGTTTTTCCCCCAGGGTATGATTTTAACTGGCTGTTTCATCTTCAATTGCGGAACACAGGCCCACTACAACACTGGAGGCGCTGGTGATGGAGGCGCTGGTGATGGAGGTCAGGAAGGGAGGAATTCAATCAGGTTCACAGATAATCAATGAAAAAAGGGGAACAAAAATGTCAAAGGATCCAAGGACCGTGAGGGGGACAAGCAGAGGAATGAAGTCAGGTTGACAGGAAGGACACGCCCCATCCAGATGAACACACAATACAAGTATCCATCCATCCATCCATCCATTTTCCTCTACTTATCCGGGGCCGGATGGCGGTGGCAGCAGGCTGAGCAAGGAGCTCCAGGCCCCCTTCTCCCCGGTAATGTTTTCCAGTTCCTCCTCGGGGACCCTGAGGCATTCCCAGGCCAGCTGGGATATGTGTTCTCTCCAGCGCGTTCTGGGTCTACCCCGTGGTCTCCTACCAGTTGGACGTGCCCGGAAAACCTCAAAGGGAAGGCGCCCAGGAGGCATCCTGATCAGATGCCCGAACCACCTCAACTGGCTCCTTTCAAAGCGAAGAAGCAGCGGCCATAATCCGAGCTCCCTCTGGATGTCCGAGCTCCTCACCGTATCCTTAAGGCTGAGCCCAGCCACCTTACGGAGGAAACTCTTTTCGGCCGCTTGTATTCGCGATCTTGTTCCTTCTGAGGTGTCTTGGAATGGTGGCTTCCCAAGACAGCCCCATCGTATAAGATAATTACTAAGAGACCGTGCCAGGGGTCCCGAGAGAGAGAGCACATCACCAGGGGTCCTGGTGAGAAGGGAGGTGAAATATGTGAGACGTGGACATTAAATGCTGCGTGAATGTTAGCTAAATGAAAATATAATATACTCAACTCTAGGTAGTAAAAACAAAGAGGAAATAACCCTGGCCAGGGGAATTGACTCAAAATAAAATTATATGAATGAAGATGAAAAAAGATGAAAAGTGAAAAAGAGATAAAAGTTAAAAGACTAAAGTATGATGAAAAAGATGAAAAGTGAAGCCAAAAAAGTTACAAGTTAAAGGCTTAAAGGATGAAAAATAAAGTTTGAGAAAAAATGGGGAAAAGCAGGGCTAAACCAGCCTAAGAGAATGAATGCATCCCGAAAGAATCTGATTTAAAGGATAATTTGTTAAAGGTTTGGCCAAAGTGAAAATTTAAAAGTCTGGCCAAAGTGAAAATCTTGGTGAAAGTAGAAAAGTATACATGAGTCGACGTTAAAATCTAAAGTTAAGCGCTGTTGAAGTTTTTGGAGAACCTGATGTACGGCGGGACAGATATGTCTTTTTCCTTTTGCGGTGTGAGTGTGCCTGTGTGTGTGTGAGAGTGTGCCGGCTAAAGAGGTGTGAAAAGATATGTGTATTGTTCGTGTATATGTGGAAATGATATATAGAATACATGGGTTATTAAATAGGTATACATATGTGGTGAGCAGTTAAATAATACATAAAAGAAACATTTCTTGCCCCTTTAGTGATAAATATATATAAGCCTGTTTATGGACTGTGTAAAGCTGATAATAAAGATTATGAGCCTTTCTTAAAGGTCGTTTGATAAATATATATGAGCCTTTTTTAAAGGGCGTTTTTATGAATATATATGAGCCTTTTTCTTTAAAGGACGTTTGATAAATATATATGAGCCTTTTTCTTTCAAGGACGTTTTATACATTTGATAAAGGATATGAACCTTCACTGGACTTTATATATTTGATAAGAAAAAAGAACCTTCTTGAGAGAAGGACTAGAATCACCAGAAACAGTCTACACATGCCTACACATGCATGTACACATTCAGAAAAGAAAAGAGAATCTCCTGCTCTGAATTATGGGTAGGATTTGTGTATTGTTTGGTTGGTGTGTGAGTTTTTTATCTTTGTGCTTGGAGTGTGTGACAGTGCTTGCTGTGAGTTCTGTTGATTAAAGGAGCAGATAGTCTTGGTGAAATAGAAGGAACAGTTGGGTTTTTGATGCAAGAGAAGAGGTTTTGTGTTTCGGCTGCTGAGTGAAAGGAATCAGCTTTGATTTATGACTCTGTGCGTAACTGCATTGGCTGGGCTGTTCGGACTGGGAGCTGAAACAGGATGTTCGTTCACATCTGGCAGTTCTTAACAGACACCGGGAGCTTGCGGATGACAGCGCATAAGAATTCTGAATCAGGCCAGTGCGGATTATCCACAAACTCTTTTCAATAGACACCTGCATTTACCTATATGTGTGTACATCTAGTTATAACCTACATAATTGCTTTTTCTCACATATAGGATTACAGTAGTTATTTTTCTTATATAGCATTTGCAATTAGTTAGTAAGAGACTTGGCAACAGACTGATTAATCAAGGTATTCGCCTAATTAATGGAGCATTATTGATTTGATTGATCACATGCAGAAAAACTGATTTGATTTAAATACGGTTGTGTGCTGTGAATATTGGTTTCATTATCTGAGTATGGTTTATGTTGATTGAGGCTGTTTTGAGAGTGAACATTGATGGACATTTTGTTAATTGAAGAAAAATGAGTATGATCAGATGTATCAGATCATAAACAAGTGAAGTTGCTTTCATAAGTGGGAAGCTATTGGTCTCCTTTGGGGTTGAAAAATTCAGTTGTTTTTGGTTGAGTGTGATTACGCGGTTCTTTAGAAATAATTTTTAAATAAAACAATTTGATTTAAAATAAAAGCAATGGATACAAAAATTACAAAAGTAATCACTCCTATTGATGTAGTGCAAAAGAATAATCCTCTTATTAAAGATATTGCAAAAATATCAGGAAAATGGAGCAAGCGGTGGCCTGACATTGAACAACCATGGCCAGCTGAAGGAACTCTTAACCCGGATGTGATTTAAACAATGCAGGTGCTTGTGTCCACATATAAAGCAAATCAAAAGAAAGTAAAAAGAGGAAACAGACGCACGGATAAAAAGACAAACAGAACTTGGCATTCTGCAGCTGTTCGAAAAGGAGGGACAGACATGGTTCAGAGATGCAAAAGAAAAAAGAGAACAAAGTAGACAAGAAATAAAGAAAAATGAAAAGGAAGCAGAAAAATTGATGGAGAAGATTACCGCACCCTTTTCACATACAGCATCTGTAAAGAAGCCCCCGCCTTATGAGAAGGAGGTGAAGTTCACTGATGTTTATCCTCAGCTCACAGTGATGACAACGGAGGGCAACTATCTCTTCAAAGATGAGGATGAGCAAATAATAGAGATGGGCAAGGCTACAACAACCATAAAGATGTATCCAAGCTCCAACAGTACCAAGAGAGGGAACCGTTTGGGAAGCAGACAACAAGTTAGAAGCCTGGAAATAGGAGAAGAGAGTGTGAGTGACTCTGACGAAGCTATTGGACGATACAACCCTGCAGTCAGACAGATTTTGGCAAAAGCGGAGAAAAAAGGAGCTCGACCAGTGAGGAAAATGGCTCCGGGAACAGACAACACGGATGAGAGTGAACAGGCTGAAAGTGATGAAGAATCGGAGAAACAAGGTCCTTCCTGTTTTCAACCATTAGCAGCCAGTACAGGGGTAGGAGATGACAGGTGGTTTTAAGAGAGATTGAGAGGAGTATAGACAGATGCCTCGAGGACATAAGTGACACCACCTGTCCAGAAGTTCAACAATTACACAAATTCCAAATAACGGAGAGGAAATTACAGAAGAAAAAGCCTCAAAAGCCAAACACTTTGGCAATAGTGGCGCCGCCCTTAGCGGTCGCCTGCGCCGGCGCTCCGGTTACTTTCTTACTCTTTAGTATTTTCTTCCTTTTTTTATCACAATGTTCGCCAGAAAAACATCAACAATTAACTCATACGACCGCGATGCACTCATGGATATAATAATTTCCCTAAACGAACAACTTTGGGACTTTTTATCCGTGGGAGCAGAGTGGCCGGCGGAAATCCTACGCGGGAACACTCGCAACAACAACTACAACAACAAAAATGGAGTCGCTGTTCCACGAGCCGGCCCACGGAGGAAGCACCGAGGTAAACGAGGCGGCATTCGGGTCAGAATGAGGACGCAACCTTACCGTCCACCTCTGCCAAGCATCCTTCTTGCTAACGTCCAGTCCCTGGAGAACAAGATGGATGAACTTCGAGCGAGGATTCAATTCCAGCGAGACACGAGGAACTGTTGCGTCCTCTGCCTGACGGAAACATGGCTGAACCCACTGGTGCCGGATGAAGCCATTCGTCCAGCCGAGGCCTTCTCCGTGTTCCGCGGCGATAGAACGGGAGAGTCGGGGAAATCCAAAGGTGGAGGCCTCTGCCTAATGGTAAACAACTGCTGGTGTAATGCCAACAACACCAAATTCCTCTCCCACTCCTGCTCGCCGAACCTGGAACAGCTGACCATACTATGCCGTCCATTTTATCTCCCCCGGGAATTCAGCACGGTCATCATTACAGCCGTTTATATCCCACCGCAAGCGGACACCGACGCAGCTCTGTCGGTTCTGTACGATGTGTTGTGCGGATTTCAGAACAGACATCCCGACGCGGCTGTGGTGGTGACTGGGGACTTTAACAGGGCCAACCTTAAAAAAGTTCTGCCGAATTTCCACCAACACATCACGTGTGCCACCAGGGGAGACAGAACTCTGGACCATTGTTACACTCCTTACAAGAACGGATACAAGCCCGTCTCGCTCCCTGCTTTCGGGAAATCAGATCACGCCGCGATCTCGCTGCTTCCTGTTTACAGGCCTCTGATCGCGCGGGATCTGGTGATGACGAGGGAAGTGAAGCGGTGGACGGACCAATCAGAGGCTGCGCTTCCCGACTGACGTAGACTGGGACATGTTCCAAACAAGTTCAAGTGACGTCAGCGAGTTTACGGAGGCTGTAGTAAGTTTTGTGGCTACGCTCGCGGATGAAATCGTTCCCACGGTGAAAGTTCGGATATTTCCAAACCAGAAACCATGGGTTGATAAATCCATCCGCTGCGCTCTGAATGCGCGCACGGCCGCTTACAACGACGGTCTTGTATCTGGTAACATGGACAATTACAAAGCGGCGTCGTACAATCTGCGGAGGGCGGTGAGGGACGCCAAACGGACGTACAGAGACACCGTGGAGCTACAGATGGAGCGGGGGGACACAAGACGCTTGTGGGAGGGGCTGCGAACAATAACAAACTACAAGAGCAGCTCCTCCCCAGCCACGAGTGTGGACGCCTCCTTGGCCAACCAACTGAACTCCTTTTATGCGCAGTTCGAGTCTGGCAGCAACACCGCTAGCTCACCGGCTAATTGGAGTTACACCGCTGGGGAAGAGCGCACTCTCAGTGTCCGTGCACGAGATCAGGAGGGCTTTGATGTGGGTGAACACCAGGAAAGCTGCGGGCCCAGATGGCATATCTGGGCGAGTACTGAAGACCTGTGCTAACCAGCTAGCTCCGGTGTTCACCACAATATTCAACATCTCCCTGGCTGAATCAGTGGTCCCATCCTGCTTCAAGAGGTCCACCGTCATTCCTGTCCCGAAGATCGCCTCTCCAACCTGCCTGAATGACTACCGTCCGGTGGCCCTCACCTCGGTGGTCATGAAGTGTTTCGAGAGGCTGATTAAGGATTACATCTGCGCCTCCCTCCCCCACACCTTGGACCCGTTGCAGTTCGCGTACCGGCAGAACAGATCCACGGATGACGCGGTCTCCCAGGTACTGCACACCACGCTCACGCACCTGGATGGCCAGAAGGGGGCCTATGTGAGAATGCTGTTCATTGATTATAGTTCAGCTTTCAACACCATAGTTCCCACCAAACTGGCTGTCAAGCTGATGGAGCTCGGATTGAATGGTCCGCTGTGCACCTGGATCCTGGACTTCCTCACAGGCCGCCCCCAGGTGGTCAAGGTGGGGAAGTACATGTCAAGCTCCCTCACCCTGAACACAGGATCCCCCCAGGGCTGCGTCCTCAGCCCCCTACTGTACTCCCTGTACACACATGACTGTGTGGCCAGGTCCAGCTCCAACACCATCATCAAGTTTGCTGACGACACCGTGCTCGTGGGCCTGATCACCGACTGCGATGAGAAGGCCTACCGCGAGGAGGTGGCTGACCTGTCACTCTGGTGCCAGGACAACAGCCTACACCTGAACGTCAGCAAAACCAAGGAGCTGATTGTGGACTTGAGGCGAGGATCACAATCGAGGACGCACGCGCCCTTGTGGATTAATGGGACTTCTGTCGATAGGGTGAGCAGCTTCAGATATCTGGGAGTCCACATCACAGAGGACTTAACATGGACTGTTCACACAGACACTCTGGTGAGAAAGGCGAAGCAGCGTCTTTACCACCTCAGGCAGCTGAGGAAATTCCGGGTCTCGGTGAGGATCCTCAAGTCCTTCTACTGTGGAGCAGTGGAGAGCATCCTGACAGGCAACATCACTGCCTGGTTTGGGAACTGTACTGCCCAGGACAGGCGGGCCCTGCAGAGGGTGGTGCGTTCAGCTGAACGTACCACTGGAACTACCCTCCCCCCCTTGCAGGAGCTATACACCAGGAGGTGTAGTAGCAGAGCCCGTAGGATCATGAAGGATCCTCATCACCCCAACAACGGACTGTTTCAGCTGCTGCGGTCAGGCAAGCGCCTCCGCAGTCACGCAGCGAGAACAGAGAGACTGAGACGGAGTTTTTTCCCGCACGCCATTAGAACTGTCAACGCTGACCTCACCAGGGGTCCTAACTGAGCCATGCACTAGGCTCCACTACCTACTGTACTGTATGTAGCATACTGTACCGCATACTGTATCACTGTTCAGGGTTGTTCGTGATGCCGTATTGCTGCGCCGTACTGTTGTATACTGTGCTGTATTATTCCAAACACTACCTCACACTATTCACATTCACATGCCACTTTAATTCACATGCCACTTTAAATGCACATATCTGTATATACATAGGCATATTCCTTCTATCTATTCCATTTTATTTCAATTTATTTTCATTGTATTTTATTCTATATATTTTTATCTTATTCTATAAGTGGGGGGGTGGGATGGTAGCTCAGGAGGTAGAGCTGGTGGTCTAGTGATCCAAAGGTTGCTGGTTTGATCCCAGGCTCCTCCTGCTAGCATGCTGTAGTGTCCTCGAGCAAGACACTTAACCCCTCATTGCTCCTGATGGCTGCGTCCGTCGGTGTTTGAATAATTGTAAGTCGCTTTGGATAAAAGCGTCTGCTAGATGACTAAATGTAAATGTAATGTAATAAGTATTCCACTTACTGTATTACGTTTTAGGAGTCAGTTAGTCGGTCTATTAGAAATGAATTTTCTACTTTTTATTTTATTTTATTTTTTATTTTTTCCTAGGACATATTGTGTGTTATCACCGGGTGCATTGCATTACATTTCACTGCATATATGTATGGAAGTATGTATATGTATGTGACAAATAAAAATCATGAATCTTGAATCTTGAATCTTGAATCTTGAATCTTTGAGGTATGGACTACGGCTAAGAAAATGAAAGAGACCCAACAAAATGTGTCCAGTGATAATTCGAGGACCAAATTTAGAGTACAAGCCTTGGCAGAATACAGACATACTCGTCTAACATACTTGAAAAGTTACCCACTCTTCAAGATGGAGCACATCTGTGGATCTCAAAGCTGGAAGGGGATTGGTGGGAACACAGCCTGCCATGGGAGATATTAACAGACTTCTGGCTAGCCTTATTGGAGTCCCAGCGATGGAGGAGATCCTGCAGGCGGCAGGCCTTAACAGATATGTGGCAACTGCAGTATATGACCCAGAATTGTTTGCTGCAAGCAGTTGTCGTATGTGGAGAGCATTGAGAGATGCATTTCCAACAAACGTACACCCGGACAACATCTTTGTTGAGTCATTGAGCCCACAAACCCAAGAGCTTATGTGTCAAGGGTTCATCAAGTATGGAGAAATATCACAGGAAATGATCCAGATTTGAATCAAAGATGGAGAAATCAATTCTCTGAGCCAAAATCATGAAGGGGCTGCCTCTTCAAGTGAGGAGCAAATTGGCAGAAGTGGTTGGTCTTGGACGCATGACCAAAGGTGTTTATACGGATCACATAGCACATCAAGTGGAGCTATATCGGAAAAAGGAGCATGACCAGAAAGAACAAGACCAGGAGACTCTCAGAAAACTCCAAATACAGTTGGTGGATAAGAAGAATGAGGATAAGAAGGCCAAAGAGAAGGTTTATAGATGAGCAGAACAGAAGGAATTGTAGGTAGATTATGCACTTCGGCGCCCCTAAGGGGAGCAACCGAAAGGAGAGGATTCTTGGTGGTGGAATGAGGAAGTAAAGGAGCAGCTATGAAGATAAACACTGATGATTATCTTGATAAAGAGCGTGACATTGAGAAAAGTGTGCCACATATGAATTTAATGGTGGCTGAAGGATTTCAGCAGAAGCATTTAGGAGAAAGGATGGAAGAAGCTGCAGTATTGTCAAGAAAAAGTAGCTTATTGGGGTCAAACAATAACCCATGGACACAGAAGCATCATGCTCAGATAAGGAAATTGCTGCATGCGATGATGAAACCAAAGGAAATAGCTGTAGCTAAGTGTGCAGCACACAAAATGGACACGTCAAGGGTTACTCAAGCTAACAAAGCAGCGGATGAGGCTGCTAAAGCAGTTACAGGAGCAAACAAAACAGGAAAAGTTCTTCTTGTCACCCATGAAGTGGACTAGAGATAAAACCACGCTCAGAGATGTGATCTTGATGCAAGAAGCGGCGTCAGCCATAGATAAACAATTATGGTTTGACTGAGGGGCCACACAAGAGTCTACTGGTCTGTGGAGAAATCATGAAGGACTGATGGTAGCACCCCCGACCTACTAGGTTTGAGGATTCAGGAAGCACATGGGTTAGCCCATGTTGCAAGGGGGGAGATAAGAAGAAAAATTACGAAAGAGTATGGTTATTGGGCACCGTACTTGCTTGAGCAAATTGATTATGTCATAGGCATATGTACAATCGGTCTTAAAAACAATGTTCGGAGGGGTGTGATGAGTCCACCCGGTCACATTCCAACTCTGACAGGTCCCATGCGTGAGTTGGTTGTGGATTTTGTTGACATGATAAGACCAGTAGGAGGTAAAAGATACATGTTAGTTGTCGTGGATAGATTTTCACGGTGGGCTGAAGCATGTCCAACTAAGCATAAAGATGCTCAGTCAGTTGCCAAGTTCTTGTGTCGTGAGGTCATAAGCAGGTGGGGACTTCCAGATCGCATATCTTCAGATAATGGGAAAGAGTTAGTGGTTAAAACAGTAAAATTGATTCTGCAAAAATTGGGAATTAAACAATGTCTAGGAGCTGTTTATCACCCGCAAAGCCAAGGTGTTTGTGAAAAATTGAATGGTGTGCTGAAAAATCGTATTGTTAAAATTGGTCAGCTTACGGGTCTGAATTGGGTAGAGGTGTGTAGTTAGGAGCTTACACTAGTAGAGAAATATCTGTACTGAATATCTGATTCCGTCATAGACTCAAGACTATTTTTAACTGAGAAAATGCATGGACAAAAGGAAAATGTTTATCATATATTGGAATAATGTTAAGGTATAATGCAAAAGTGAAATTATTATACTGTATTTGATGTGTGTGCAAGATACTGGCGGGTGAATTTTTCTTTCAGGACCCGTCTGAGGTTGGCTGTGTCCAGAGATCCTAACAGCCTATTGGACATGGACATGGACATGGACATGGACAGACTCAAACATGGACATTCAAAAATGGAGGATGAAAATGGTCGGCGGACCCTGAATGAGGACATCATGATCAGGAGTGTCGAATGAAATATCATTAAAAGTTAATGGTGTTATGCACGTTTTTATAATATTGGAGTTTTTTTATTACAATGTAACCTGTATTATTGATGAAAAGTCTGTACTCTACAGTAGATATTTTTAGAAAGACATATTACCTTGATTTAGTATTGTTTTTTTGGAAGTTTTCTGTAACAGGGTGAAATGAATACATTGGGACCTCAGGTGTTTATTTTTTTGCGGGGTTTTGAGGGACATTGATAATAGGCAGGGACAGGTTCACTGGAAGGTTCGATGGGTCGACCAGCCTGACTTTGGACAACATTTCTGATTTATTTCTGAGGTTCTGAATGTATGCATTTATATGTAACATACTGTACAGTTGTCTAAACCCTTCTTCTTTGCGGTTAATTGATTTGGAGTGCAATAGGTGTTTGCCTGGGGCAGAGGAACCGTGAGAGAACTTTTCTGTGTTGACTGTTTGTTGAAAGAACTAAGAAAGGAAGCTGCCAGATGGGTTTTTTCGCTCTCACACTCACAGCATGTTCAGAAGGGTGTAATATAATCATTTTGTTTGTTAGTAGGTGAGTTATATTAAGCCAATTAATGTCGTAACTTAAATGACTCTTATCTTTGTCGTATAAGATAATTACTAAGAGACGGTGCCAGGGGTCCCGAGTGAGAGAGCACATCACCAGGGGTCCTGGTGAGAAGGGAGTGACCTGATGTGACCTGTGACCTATGTAGGGGAACCAAATTGTAAATGTTGTCTTTTGGCAAGCATAAAAGGCTCGCCGGAGTTGCATTCGACAGAGAATCCACCCGGCTCGGTTCTCTCCTGGACGTCCCAGGAAAGTCTGGTCTGATGCTATTCTTTTGTAATAAGTCTATTATTTTACTCAAGTCAGCGTCAGCGGTCACTCCTTCTTCATCAACACATCAAATTCATCAAGAAACTACACTTCAGTCACTACCCAAAGCTCATGACCATAGGTGAGGGTTGGGACGTAGATGGACTGGTAAATTAAGAGCTTTGCCTTCTAGCTCAGCTCCCTCTTCACCACAACGATCCGGTACAACACCCGCATCACTGCGGATGCCGCACCGATCCGCCTGTCCATCTCACACTCCATTTTCCCCTCACTCGTGAACAAGATCCCAAGATACTTGAAGTCCTTCACTTGGGGCAGTAACTCCCTCCCAATCCGGAGGGAGCAATCCACCGTTTTCCGGCAGAGAATCATGGCCTCAACCTGGTTCAATACAAGTAATGGGGGACAAATCCACAATAACCTGCGATCAGGGCCAACAAAATCATAAAATCCAACTAAAATATGAAATCCCTGAATGAATGACATGAATAATTCTTATTCTTTTCTTCCTCATTTACTTCCCTAACTATGACAGGAAGAGGCCACGCGCCCAATTGCTGTCCCAGTTTTTCCTGGACTTAATTGAAACGCTGTTTTTTCGATGCTTGTTGTCGTCCAATATTTATGTTTTTTCCGTGTACATGCTGTTGTTTGTTTCTATGTTTATGTTTTTCCATGTGTATGTTCTAGTTTGGTTCATGTTTATTGGTCTCACCTGTGGTGATCCCCCCCCCCCCCCCCTTGGAGTAGTGATTAGCTGTTCATAGACCCAAACATGGTGAAATATTTCTCCAAAGAGGGGGATTGGTGGTGGTTCTGTATAACAAGAAACTGTGCTCTTGCCATCCTACAGGTGACAGTTATTGCAGCAGTTTTTAACAATTTAGAGAATGTATATAGAGTTGCATTGCAGGTTGAGAACTTTGAACTCCACAGACTAACTCTGTCCTAAATGCAATGGCATACAAATACTCTTTGTTGTATGCCCAGCAGGTTTGAAACAAAATCCATAAATAATAATAATAATAATAATTATAATAAATATAATAATAATAATAATAATAATAATAATAATAATAATAATAATAATAATAATACAAAATGTGGCCGCTTAACCCCCCCTACAGCACGGGCGAGACAGGCCACTGGTTCCCCCGGCACCCGCAGGGTGGGGATCCCACCCAGCCGGCTCACGCTGGCCCTCACTTTCATTGTGCCATGCAGTTTGTTACTCACATGTGCTGCACATGTGTAGGCAGTGGCGCTGGTAGTAGAGATCCCTCCCTGCGGAGAGAGAGGGCGCAGCGAGCACTCAGTCCATGGCTGAGAAGCGACAAGATCCGTGCAAGGGGTGCTGTAACTAGGTGTACATTATATTTGCGTTTGTAACATAGACTGTTATTGAAACGAGAACGAAGGTTCAGATTTTTTCAGTAAAATACATTGTTTACGGAGACCGGACAGAGTTTGACGACAGTGGTGAAAAAGTGCAATTGCACTCAAAAACTATAAGGGCAAAAAGTACTAAAAATGGCATAATGCTGCTTTAATACTAAGCTAAAATACTATTAATTTAAAATGATATATCAACCAGGCAACAACTGCTCAGTCCAAAATTTGTCTTAAAAGGTCACGACTATAGCATCACTACTTTGTTTTTTCCAATAGCAATATTTCCTTCATGTGAAACATGAAATAGCGAGGCATCATTTTGAAGGATTAATCTTCCATTTTGCTCTGGTGTAGCATATCAGTATTAACAGATCAGCAAACTACTTATTATCTGTAACTTAAAGTAAACATGTTTTTCTTACTGCAGTATGAATGACTAGAGCATCACACTGATGATAACTGCCACTAATGATGCTCCAAGTAGAGGGGTTTAGGAATGTCAAGGGGTATTCACAAGGGAGGGAAAGAGGGAGCGTAAGATTGACAGACGGATGGGTGCAGCGTCTATTCAGTAGTAATGCAGACACTGTATCGGGCCATTGTGGTGAAGAGAGAGCTGACAACCTTCGTTCCAACCCTCATTTATGGTCATGATCTTTGTGTCGTGAGCAAAAGAATACGTTTCTGGATACAGGCAGCCGAATTGAGGTTCCTCCGCAGGGTTGGATTCAGCCTCAGAGACTATCAAGAAGACTTCAGAGGAGAACCTCTGCATTCTGAAGAAGAGCCAGTTAAAGTAGTTCTATGGCAACTGGGCACTTCCCTTTGAAGGTGTACCAGGTACAGCCAACTGGGGCTGGCCCAGGAGGCACTGGAAGATTTTTACTGTACTCTCAGCTGGCATGGGAATGCCTTGGAATCCCCCCAGGAAACCCTCGAGGAGGTTCCTGGGGAAAAGGACATGATATGGGCCACTCTGCTTATGGATGGATCTCTCATTTACTGTGTATTTCTTTGTCTCTGAAATAAAGACTGAATACGACTACATTTAAAGGAGAGAGCCCAAGTTGACAACATGGTGGGCTGGGCGTCAATATACAATATGCATTGTAAATGCATGCATCATTGTTGTAATGTGAAAGACAAAGACTACAAAGTCTTCAGAGTGCCGGAGACCGCCGGAGGGCAGGCTGACCAGAGAAGACATAGGTCATAGAGAATGCAAAAAAGTGAAAAATTGAGAGAGGTGACAGAGAGCAGCAGAACCACAGAGGAGACGTGTAACAGAATGGGGAGGGGAGGCAGGTGGAGAGGAAGGCAGACGAAAATGAAAGAGAGAAGGCGGGGGGCAGAGCAAGCAGAGGAGAAGGATGGAAATGAGATATGGAATAAGAAGGTGCAGAAGACAAACAGAGATGCAGAGAGGGAGGTGGTGGAGACAGAAGTGGAGCAGAATAATGGGAGTGGATCCGGGCTCCCTGGATCAATTCCCAGCCACACAGCCCACAGTCCATCAGTCACAGCGATTATGCACGGCGCCTTGAGAAATAGTGTTAAAAAAAACAAAAAAAAAACAGCCGCAAGAACACCCCCAGCCCACCCACCTCACATCACCCCCTCTACCTACCATATCCACTTAATTACAACAACAGCGCTCACCTCACTTCCAGAAGGCTTTCTCTGTCCTGTCACACAGGGAATTAGTTCTCATGTTGGAAGAGAACGCTTCAGTTGGGGTATACGCCACTGTCATTCTGAACATTCTGAACTCTATTTGTCTTTCACTGTACAACTCAATAAAATATGCAAATTATGCATATTGCAAATGCAAAACTTTGTGCACGCGTGTGATAATGATGACATCCAGCCATTTGTCAACTTGCGCTCTCTCATTTACATTTATGTACATATACATTTATGAAGGTTTGAGTCTGGCAACAGCACCGCTAGCTCAGTGGCTAATTGGCGTTACACCGCTGGGGATAAGCGCGCACTCTCAGTGTCCGTGCAGGAGGTCAGGAAGGCTCTGAGGCGGTTGAACACCAGGAAAGCTGCGGGCCCAGACGGCATATCTGGGCGAGTACTGATAACCTGTGCTAACCAGCTAGCTCCGGTGTTCACTACAATATTCAACATTTCCCTGGCTGAATCAGTTGTCCTGTCCTGCTTCAAGAGGTCCACCGTCGTTCCTGTCCTGAAGATCGCCTCTACTGCCTGCCTGCATGACTACCATCCGGTGGCCCTCACCTCTGTGGTCATGAAGTGTTTCGAGAGGCTGATTAAGGATTATATCTGTGCCTCCCTCCCCTGCACCTTGGACCCATTGCAGTTTGCGTACTGGCAGAACAGATCCACGGATGATGTGGTGTCCCAGGTACTGCACACCACGCTCATGCACCTGGATGGCCGGAAGGGGGCCTATGTGAGATTGCTGTTCAGCTTTAAACACCATAGTCCCCACCAGACTGGCTATGAAGCTGAAGGAGCTCGGACTGAATATTCCGCTGTGTGCCTGGATCCTGGACTTCCTCACAGCCCGGCCTGTCACTCTGGTGCCAGGACAACAGCCTCCACCTGAACGTCAGCAAAACTAAGGAGCTAATTGTGGACTTTAGGCGAGGATTACATTCGAGGACACATACCCCTTGTTGATTAATGGGCTTCTGTCTGCAGGGTGAGCAGCTTCAAGTACCTGGGAGTCCACATCACAGAGGATTTAACATGGACTATACAAACAGACTCTCTGATGAGGAAGGCGAAGCAGCGTCTTTATCACCTCAGGCAGCTGAGGAAATTCCGGGTCCCGGTGAGAATCCTCAAGTCCTTCTACTGTGGAGCAGTGGAGAGCATCCTGACAGGCAACATCACTGCCTGGTTTGGGAACTGTGCTGCATAGGACAGGCAGGCCCTGCAGAGGGTGGTGCGTTCAGCTGAAGGTACCACTGGAACTACTCTCCCCTCCCTGCAGGGCTTATACACCAGGAGGGGTAGTAGCAGAGACTGCAGGATCATGAAGGATCCTCATCACCCCAACAACGGACTGTTCCAGCTGCTGCGATAGGCAAGCGCCTCCGCAGTCACACAGCGAGAACAGAGAGACTGAGACAGAGTTTCTTCCTGCAAGCCATTAGAACTGTCAACGCTGACCTCACCAGGGGTCCTCACTGAGCCATACACATAGGCTCCACTACCTTACTGTACTGTATGTAGCATACTGTACCGCATACTGTGTCACTGTTCTGGGTTGTTTGGTGTTACCGTATTGCTGCGCGTACTGTTGTATACTGTGCTGTATTATCCCACAAACACTACCTCACTTTATTCACATGCCACTTTAATGCACATATCGGTATGTACATAATTGCCTATCCCATATACATAAGTCTATCCCATATACATAAGTCTATCCCATATACGTAAGCCTATTCCCTTTATCTATTCCATTTAATTTAATTTTATTTTATTTTATTCTATTTATTTTTACTTTATTCTATAAGTATTCGACTTACTGTACTACGTTTTAGGAATCAGTTAGTTGGTCTAGTAGAAATATTTTTTTCCTAGGACATATTGTGTGTAATCACCAGGAGCGTTGCATAACATTTCACTGCATATATGTATGAAAGTATGTATATGTATGTGACGAATAAACTTCTTGAATCTTGAATCTTGGATTTAATGTCTTCTTCAGTCCCGTGCTACAGAGAGTAAGGAAAGGCACAGTAAACGAGACGTCCTTTTGCCCACCAACTTCCTCCAGGGTCTTTCCTTACATTTAAAACAAAAAATGAAATGGTTTATATATATTATAGGATTTTCTGTACGATAGGACTTTTTCCAATAGGAAAGGACAATAGGATTTTTTTAAATTTCCTAAAATGTATACTTTTGACATATAAATCCCTATTTTTGATCTATTGTTTCAAATGCAATAAATAATATTAGTAGGAATAGTAGTAATAATAATAATAAAATTGGGATATATGGACCCAATGAATTACTGATGAGCAGTTTCATAGATCCAATTACTGATTTTGAAATATATATAAATATAAATGATTTATCAGAAGTGCTCCCTGTAGTCGTTACCTCTCACTCCTGGTTCCTTCCTCTCCGTCAAGGGGACCCACAAGCCTCATTTAGTCTAATTACATATGTTGCTCACGGGAGTTAGAGAGAGCGAGAGAGGGATGGAGGGAAGGGGGAGAGAGAGAAAGAGAGAGAGAGAGAGGGACAGACAGACAGATAGACAAACAGAGGGACGGACAGACAGCATATGGTGTTTCTCCTGCAGATGCTTAAAGTCAAGCTAATCTTCTGATAAGATAGATAGATAGATAGATAGATAGATAGATAGATAGATAGATAGATAGATAGACAGATAGACAGATAGATAGATAGATAGATAGATAGATAGATAGATAGATAGATAGATAGATAGATAGATAGATAGATAGATAGATAGATAGATAGATAGAATAGAGAACATCGAGAAATATGTGCTTTTTTCTCACGATGATGCACATGTTCAGAAACTTTGTATCTGCAACAGCAGAACAAGTTACCTCATCAGAAGCAAATCAAAGCAAACGTTATCACACCTAGTCTATGCAAGAGAGAAGCACCATTGTGAGAGATGATGCAAGACGCTATTTGTTCCGATAGATAGCAGGTGAACATGTTTAAAAGGGAAAACAGGGATATTGTGCAGCTTTGGGTGAGATGAATTGAGCGAACTTTGTTTAAGTGCAATCTCAATCTCGGAGCCAAACTGAAAATTCCAACGAAGCATTGGTGCCTTTGTCATGCAAGTCCAGAGCCAGGTCGCCAACAAGGACATTTGCTTAAGAAAACAGTTCTGCAAGAAACTAAGCCAAACGTGAGAACTAACAGCGGCATTTTTCTCACTGGCCTAGTCGGGGTATTAAACTATGCCTTGCTAATCTCTCCCGCTCCACTTTATCCTTTCTTTATTTGTGTAAACTCCCAAACTGCTGATTATGTTCGGAGAGAACAGTGGAAAAACAAGTTGTTTTTTGTTTGTTTTCTTTGAGCTCTGGAAATCAAGGCAATATCCGCAAGCTGGTTGAGAGCTCATCACTGGTAATGAGATTAAATTTTTACCCCACATCCCAAAAATACTCCCTCTGACACTCTGCTCAACAAAACAGCCTTCCATAATCCTGCCGGACTGAAGGAAGGAGCAGGAAAAAAAGACAGAAGGGGTTTAGGCGAGGCACCAACATGCGGCTCGCATAGATTGTCACCTCAGGAGGAGAATTGCTAAAAAGATGAAATGTCAGATTATGAATATTTGCTTCAGACCCGGAGTCAATACGGCAAACAGAGGGAGCGGGAGGTATGGCCCTCACATCATGTCCTCCAGGGGCCACTCCCGCTGCTCATAGCAACCAGGAAGAAATAGCATTGAGAGGATCCATTGGAGGAAACAGAGGGTTAGATATCCAGAACAAACCCACCAGGATTGATCCGATGTTGTTGTTGTTGATGTTGTTGAGCATTTAAACTAGACTGGACTAAGACTAGCTGAAATGGAAATGAACATTTAATAAACAATAGTCAAAAATTTGTATTAAGGACTCCATCAAATGATAAAATATAATCGTACGGTCTTTAGGAGAAGCCTTAGCATAGATCTTTACTCGCCTATGGAGTCCTGATGCTGGTGTTGATGAAGAACTGGAGCTTCTAGGTGAGCTTTCTGCAGAAATGGCTTGTGATACTGGTGGAGGTTGGGCTTGATGCTGGTGGAGATGGTAGTGGATACTGGTGGAGATAGTACCTGATACTGGTGGAGATGGGAGCTTGCTGCTCATTGCCACATGAAAAAACTTTTGCATTTTTTGTTTTCTGTCAAAAAACCAAACCACAAACTGAATCCCTATATTACACAAAGATCAATATGGAATTGTAATCATTATCTAATAAATAGCTACAAATTGCAGGATTTGCAGAATACATTTTGAAAAATTGTTGAAATAGTGAAAGCTTGTGTAGTCTCAAACCTATTGTTCTCCATGTTTTAAGGGAGGTTGCATTGTTTTCCGACTTCAACTTTATAACCTTTGTAAATAAAGAAGGCTTTAATACTATTTCACAAGATATAAAATTCAAGTACAGATGTAGGAAAGTGTAGGTGTATAGATTGGGTCTCAATTTTACTGTCATTTGGGGTTGAAAGTATTTAAAACGCAATCTCAATACTGACTTTGCTTCTTTTTTTAACTACAAAAAATAGTTATGTGTTTTCATGTTCAAAATTTTGAATGCAAGTCTTTCTGTAGATGATTCTACAAATACAGTATACAGTATACACACATACTGTACACACATACTGTATATACATACACATATGCAGTAAACACACACACACAAACACACACACGCGCGCACGCACACACACACACACACACACACACACGCACACACACACACACACACACACACACACACACACACACACACACACACACACATTGCTTTGGGGAAGTGTTGTTCATAAATCAAAGAACCCCTGGGCGAGGATAACCATATGTTAAATCCTAAATTAAGAGCATTGCTCTTAAAGGAATAGACTACTAAACTAAATTAACTAAATAAACACTACTGCTCTGTGCATCCTTGGAAAACTGGATCTGTCATTACTGCCAAAGTGCCAAAGCAAGAATATCTATATATCCCATCATGACTGCATGGTGACATTGGCTTTATCTACGCATATAGTATTGTATGTACATTTGTAAATGTGTGTGTAAATATATATACATATTGTAGAAACATTAGGGCCTATTGAACCTAGTCTATGACCAATATAAAAATCCTCTCCAAACATCCACAACAATACTTCTACTACTTCTGCTACTACTACTAATACCACTACTACTACTACTACTACTACTACTACTACTACTACTACTACTACGAATAATGATGATGATTATTATTATTATGAATAATAATAATGATGATAATAACAATAATAATAACAATAATAATAATAATAATAATAATAATAATAATAAGAAGAAGAAGAAGAAGAAGAAGAAGAAGAAGAAGAATCATAATAATAATCATAATAATCATAATGATCATTATAATTGCAAAAGTTTTAAAGATAACTAAAATTATCTTAAATAATATGAAACTGATTAAACAAATCAAAACCAAACAAATCCGTCCCTGCGGTGTCAGATTCTGCTGTTGGCAGAGAAGCAGGTCTCTTGCTTGCTAGAGCTCTGGAAAAACATCTGTAATTGTTGTGACATATTTAGGAAAGTAAAACAGTGAATTCAGCAGTGTTCCATGGAGCATGACAGTCATGCAATGTCACGTTATGCAATGTGATATTATGCAAAAGTCACTCAGCCGATTTCAAAGACAAAAAAAAAAACGTTGGAAATGGTGGTTTAACAAATAAAATATGCAAAAAAAAACTTTAAGTGGTGATATACTGTAAGGTCAAGGTTTGTACTCAGGTTTATTTTTATAGATCTAAGCCTTTATATCATATATATATACAGATATTTTCAAAATTTCAAGAGATTTCATGAAGTGTATTCCTCACATACATATACATACGTTCATACGTATATGCAGTGAAATGTCTTTGCAAGGCACCCGGAGATTATGCACAATAAGTTCTAGACTGAACACAATAGCTAACCTAATTACTACGTAACTAACTAACTGAACGAACCGATTCCTAAAACATAATGCAGTTAGTAATGAGAATAAAACAAAATAAGAACACATTGAACAATATCATATATTGTTCTCAATCATATCATATCAATATGTTCATATTATGAACATATTGATATAATATGATTTAAACCTGTCACCAATTCCTAAAATGACAGCAAAATAGATTACAAATGACAAACAATAAACCTCTGTATCAATAATTGCACATTCTGACTGGAAGTTGTATATAAAATATAATTTGTCAGTATTACTGCGCATACCGGGGTGGAAAACAAGATGTAACAGTATAAGAACATAACAATCTAACAATGCATAACGATGTAATACATACAGTATTACATAAGACGATTGTTTGAATGAATTACTTATTTGTAATATCATGATCGTCTGTGCCTCACTTTTACACAAACACACACACGCACACGCACACGCACACGCAACCACCCACACACACACACACACACACACACACACACACACACACACACACACACACACACACACACACACACACACACACAGTTCAGATGTTTCTGGTCCCTGCGTGTAGCTCGCTGCAGGCATCAAACGTTCACTTGGCGTCCAGTCTAGCACCACAAAATCTCATTTGGGAAAATGTCAATATGAAATCTGGTACGATGGCCACACACTGTCCGTTGTCCCCATTAGGTTTGAAATGTACCCCCAGAAATCAATGGGGGAAAAAGAAAGTCACAGTAAAAAGCCGACGGGGGGGTTTTGGGAATTCACAGCACGGTGGTGGAGGGGTTGTTCTGCTGCCTGAACAGACTGGTGTTGGAATTAGAATGTAATGTGTTTTTTTAACCTCCGGGACTCGTAAACAGTGTTTACACAACTTTTTTCTTTCACGGCACACTTTTGATAATCAAATAATCCATTTTAGAAACATACAGTATATGATGTAAAAACATGAGAAACATGTACAGTATCACTGTACTCGTTATTATGGCCTCCTGGTAGTGATTTGAGACTCACGAACAATGAATTAAATGACTATCTGTCTATCTAGAAATTGAGGAACAATAATTAAAACAAACGTGTTATCACACTTAAATCTCTGCGTGGTGTGACGCGTGTGCGCGCGCGTGTGTGTGTGTGTGTGTGTGTGTGTGTGTGTGCGTGTGTGTGTAGCTAGTACTTACTTTCCACATGGAGTGGTAAGAAAGGTGAGATGTGTGATAACAGAGTCGTATTGCTGACGACAGGAAGCCATCTGTGAAACTCCAGATTTTCTGCCCCAACAACACACGGCTGTATGAATACCCAGTAAAGATGCTTTGAATTCATTTTCTTTTTAATCACAATTAAAATGGCTCTTGCACATTTTACAATAAAATAATTCCACGTCACAACACTATCCTGTTTACCATTTAAACATCAGAGACGCGTTTATTATGATGGCCTACTAATTGTTCGTGATGCAAGTGAACGATTTGTTCATAGCGAAACAATCTTTTAAATGACTCGCAAGTCTGGAGTCAACACCAACTGAATCAAATGAAAAAAAAGAGTCTGAAAATCCAACGACTCTTTTTACGGCCAGACAACAGTCATCACTTTTTAGAGTGAAACTTTTTCTGATGAACGCAGAGCTGCTGTTCTGGCTGGAACTGATTCATTATTATCATTATCATTTAGATCTTGCAACGAGAGCTAATTTCCTTTTTTTAGGAAAAGCGGAATTTGAAAAATGTTCACGGCACACCTGCGGAGTACTCACAGTGTTTGAAAAACACTGGACTAGACCATCGGTGAGAATGTTGCGTTCCCAAATTACCATGATTTCCAAGCCAAACAGTCATAATTCCTATCACCACCCCATCTCCCTTTTGTTCTTAAAAATAAATGCGAGTGCCGCCATTTGTGTCACTCTTTGCCACAAGAGGCAGATGGAACTCATGGGAAACTTTATCTTTATTCTGGCCTTTCATGTATTCTGCTTTTCAACAGCTGCTTGTAGAGTAAGTAATGTAAGTGTTCATTGAATGTGCCTTTTTGGGGCTTCATCGGTAGAGTCAGGCGGCTTGCTACAGGGGATCCTTTAACCGTCCTCTGTTGTTGGTTTTTCATGTAATATTTGGCAAACCCTGGTGAAGCCCCCACCCCACCCTATATCCAGACTGTAGGGAGAATAGAAAAAAAGCTAGGTACTTGTGGTATATAACCTTTCCTTAATTAGTAACTCACTTCCCTTCTTTCTCTGTGCACTCCTGGGTAAATGGGAGGCCAATCTGGACGCGGCGTTCAGGCAATCATCCTGTGGATGACTTCTCCACTTCCCCACTCTCCTGTGACTCACTTCATTTGGTTGCCTTTACTTATTAATTTCCTTCCCTCTGGGTCTTGGAGTGCATCTGGTACAAGGCGCTGGTGGTGAAAAGTGCTTCACGGTTGGCTCGCCGTGGCTGCAAATGTGTATAATTGAAGGCGGAGCTAGTGGAGTTCATGTGGCTGATTGGTAGACGTGGGTCTAGAGATTGCCTTTGACCTTGACCTGACCTTATTGAAGAAAAAAAAAAAAAAAAAAAGCCCTCACCACTCCAGCATCAATGGATTGTAGCTTACATCTGGTGATGCGGTGGAGGGTGTTCACAGATATTGATGATATAGATAGATAGACAGATATCGATGAATTTTCCACCAATTCCAATAGTCAACACATCAAAAGGCCTGATATCTGTTCAAATACAGTAATCCCCCTGAAGCCACATAGAAAATGGAAACATCACTCTTTATCATCTGATAAACACACGTTGTTCACTGCTAGATGTCTGATGTCTGTCTGGACTAGAAGTCTGATAGTTTCACATCATTACAATACAGGCAGCCCTATTTTTGAGCCAATGCTACAAAGTCCTTATTCCAGCTTCATACTTCTGTTACATAACCTCTTTAAATCTTTAGTTAGTTAAAAAGATATATGAACTAGCAAAAGGAATGAGAGTTTGATGATGTCGTGAATCCTCCCTGATCTCCAAGTATTTATATTTGTTTTCATGTTTTATAATCATCTGGTCATTTCCTCATTCCATGTCACTAACCTCCATGTCTTTTCAGATCCACCCACTCCCTTTTTGCTTCAATGTCACTCCCTGCCCTTCACCAGGTTTCCCGCGCCTACAGCTCATACCCTCCAGCTTTCCCGCAACTATTTCCTGATTCCTGTCCAAACATCTGTTTCCCTGGACTCTGTTTCTCTGCCTGTTCCCTGCCGGATAAGTTTGCCTTCTCTGACTGATCTCCTGGTTTTGACCCCTGCCTGTTCTTTTGGAATAAACCTTGTGGACTTTGACTTTGTTTTTGTGTCGTGCTTATGGGATCATGACAATTTTGTCCATGATGTCTCATATATACTATACATTAATGTTTTTGGTGCACAAAAATGGTCTGTTATTTGTGACGAAAAGAGCATCTTAGAATACAAATCTTTTAAATTAGTTGGAAGTCAGAAGTGACTCAGGCCAAAGAGTGGGCAGGCAAATCTTCAATTCACAAACCAAATGATATTACTCAATAATAATTACTGAGGATTCATTTACAAGTCAAAAGAAAAACAAGCCAATGCATTTGGCATTATTCATATTTAATGTGGCTGATTTGCATTTTGTATTTCACAAAACAATAACTTGTACAGTATTACAGTAAATGTTTTTTGAGAGAATTCCATTCACAGCTCAGAGCCAAACTGACTCTTGTTCATCGTTCAGGAAGTCCCCCTCCCACACTGTGCGTTACACCAACCAGCTTCTCTTGTTACCGACTTATCAAGAAGGGAATGTCAGAATAGAAGTGAACATCGCCATGAAGAGTCCTCACTTTCAGAGTGTTATTCTGTCTCCAACTGATGAATGAGTGCAGAGTTACAATTTTGACCTGGAAACAAAAGAGCTAATTTTGATTCTTTCTCTTTTCAAAGTGGAATTTTAAATTGTGGTGTGGGGATGGTGTGGTTTAAGCAGCCACACCTGTCCTGGGTCTAGGTAATTGGGGCCCAGGATCAGTGTGGGTGCACACCCAACAGGTAAATCTCCCATCCCAACACACACTCAAGGAGAGGAGCCCCTGTCATGACATATGTCCATCTGCTCCTGGGCTTATTCCCCTAGCCCTCTTGCTACAATAAACTGTGCGTCTGCAACCCCATCATCTGTGTCTCTGTGTCGGAGGGCCCTGAAAATGCTACTCTGGTGGCGTCTGGCAGGTGGAACTGAAAACATTGTTCTAGAGTCACTTTGGCCGAAGAGAGCCTCAAACCAACATGCTGCTCATACCACTCATTCAATTATGTTTATTCACACACCACTTCATCTCCACGCGACTTTGAGCACCAGATGTGTAATGAAATGTCATTATTGCATTTGAGGTGAGAACCACACATGGTACGCCACCGTCTGGTACCAACAATATATCTTTTTGATCTGGATTTTTATTATTGCAATTAAATCAGATTTAGTTTTGATTTCGTTCCTGCATTTTTATTATTATATTATCGCATATTATATCATTATTTTTATATTAATTGAAGTAAAATCATTTATCAATCATCATTAAAGTTATGATGTGATGATGATGATGATCATGATGATGATGATGATTATTGTTATTATTATTATTATTATAAAACATTATCGGGAGGTATCACAATATGATCATAATCAACACTTTGGCGTTTACAAGAACAATAAATCAAATAACTTTATCATCACGTTTCCGCCACAGATTCTGCTATATATATATATATATATATTTACAGTATATATAAATATATATAAATATATATATATATATATGTATATATCTATGATAATGATGGATGGAGAATAATTTTAATGAGGGATAATGAAAGAAAGATCTTCTTGTCAAAAATTAAAGGAAAAGAAAATTGAAAAATAAACTTTGAATATCGCAAACAGAATTCTCGTCCATTTCCGAAATCGCCTTTTTTGAAAATATCATCCGCATGTCTACCTGGAGAGACCCACATGCAGGATCTTTTCTTCTCCTTCTCTGTCTCTTTAGAAATGGAATCAGCACTTTGGAAAAGTCACACTGTGAAATGTTGCTGCGCAAACCGAGCAAATCCCTGCCAGGGAGGACTGGCAGCGAGTCAATTAGGAAGTCACGCCGCGAATTGATTCAACAGAATCTCAGTGGGGAAACGATAACGCTTATTGTGCACAGATCCTCTCGAGGGGAAAACATCCAAAGAACGTCACAAACACACACAATAAAGACACACCCATACACACACACACCAAAGTTTCCACACCACCAAAGGAATGTCTCTGTAGTGGAGCAGCTGAGATTAAAAGTGTCTTTGCTCTGTTATTATGGCGTGAGGATACTAGTTTGAGAAGTGTCAGGATCCTGCCTTGTTTGTTATCTGTTCCTCTCTAGCTCCCTCTGTCCCTCTCGAGCTCCCTCTGTCTCTCTCTGGCTCCCTCTTTCCCCCTCAAGCTCCCTCTGTCTCTGGTTGCACATACCTCCCACTGCACACCCAGCCCCATTCTGCAATCTCACCACCTGTCTTCACCTTTTTCGTCACTACGCTTGTCTTTAACCTGCTCCCCATTCACTCTGTTGGTGTGAGATCGTTGTGTGTATGGTATTCACTGTCCTGCGGACTCTGTCGTGGCCGCTGTATGATTTTCTACCTGTTCCTGATTCCCTGCCTGTTCCTGAACACTGATTCCCTTTTTCCCTGGACCCTGGTTTCCTGCCGTCAAGGTTATCTTTGACTGTTCCCCTGGTTCTGACCCCTGCCTGTTCTACAATAAACCTTGCACCTACTTCTGAGCCTTTGCTGTGTCCTGCATTTGACTTCACCTGACCGTATTCCTAACATTCTTCTCCTAAAAGTTTGGCTCCTTCTAGAGATTCAGATGTGAACAGGTCACTCTGTAAAAGAGTTTACTCTTTTTTTTTTCAGACTCATTTGGTTTAATTTTTTGTTTAAAAATTTTGTTTCATACAAGTTAGTAAACACATAAAAATAAATAGATATAAAATAAAAATACAGGAAAATTTACCACAGAATGGCACGCATGGTGCAGTGCTGTCTGGAGGAGAGGAAAAAAAACTGCACTTGAACTGAGTTAGGTTTACCTAGGTTTTGCCTCAAATACAAAGTATTTCCAATACTCTCTTGCTGTTAATGTTAATATTCTCCTGCTGTCTCCTTTCAAAACCGGTCGCGGAGGCTCTGCACTTGCCACCTTAAATGATCTAACACCATAACAAACAAAGCAAATGACACTAGTAAATACAGTGAGTTAGTGAGAGGAGGCGGGGCTATGTTGGCACTGCAGCAGGGTGTGTGTGACTCACTGTGGGAGAGAAGAGAGTATATTGACATATATATATTGAAAATTAGTATTGAAACCATTTCAAATATGTGTCCCACCACAGCAAAAGCCGCCATTTCGCGCATTTCATTTATCGCGTCAGGAGAAGCCAAATAAGTTGAAAAAACCTTTTCTAAAGTAAAATGAGATTTCTCCAGATTCGTGTTCCATTGTGTTTTTTTTTTTATCTCTCAACGTATTTTCAAAACCGAGTTTGACATGTAAATAGTAGAAAAATGTTAAACCGTGAAATTAAATATTCCTGTTAGATTACATGGGGAAACGCAGTTCACTTACCGAGACACAGAACAGAACTGAACAACGCTGATCGATCGTTTCCTTTAAGCAGTCCAGGTGAAGATCATTCCTCCATATTCCAAGTGATGTGAAGTCACAATGAGAAAAGGTTTTGATAGAATTCAACCTTTAAATCGTTCTACTTTTACAAACGCAGAGCCATTGTTGTGAAAGGGCGAAGAAGAAGAACCCTTTGCGTCACGCACCTACGTCACTTCCGTATACAGACAGTTAAAGCGCAGCACGGGGGTGTTTCGGTCTCACTTGTCTGTGAAAACCTTCTTCTCCATATCGATATGGATTATGCACAACAGGTGGCTAGCAGGCTCTGAATCATATTTCGGACCTTAATCTGACCAGTGCGATAGATCCAAGTCAGTGTTAGCAGCGCGTACTGGACTTCATTTTCTGTGATGATAGTCAGTTCTCCGACAGCGACGCGGAGAACGACAGTGCTGCTGGATCTGATATTACTCCAGACTTGGAGAACCTTTTTTCAACAGAGGATTTAAAACTTAATGTGACGATGGAATGGAATATTTTCAAGAACCACCGGAGGAGACCGACGATACGCTTGTGTAGTTACAACGGAAGAAGTTGATGATGTGATGAAGTCTATTGAGATTCGTGACATATTTTTAGATTTCAGATTTTCTGAGACTCATTATATTGATAGACTCTACTATTTGTTGTGTTGTCCGTACTTTTAAACTCCAAAAAAATGATATATAATTATTTTATTTACTGTTAAATAAAAGCTTTTTTAAAAACAAAATTAGTTGTGTGTTGTTGAGCTGTTAGTGATTGGCCCATTCAGCAGTATGTTAAGTAGCCATGAGGCTTTGTTTGTCTGCCAACCCCATTTGCATTGTGGGAGCTGGCTGAATGAACCTGGTGTGGGTAAAACTTTGGAGGTGATTTTCTCAGAAACACGGTTTGCCACACTCTTGTCATTAACAAGTCATAAGTTTAAAAATGTTTGCTTGATTTGCACAAGTGACACCTTGTTTGGAAGCTCTGATTCTCCACTTTCAAATTTGAAAGCCACCAAATGACCCAAAAGTGCGCGGGTGGGTCACATATTCAGAATCGATATGTATAGATCTATCTGTACATATCTATCTATATTTTTTAACACTAGTCTGCAGGTATCTTTTGTTTAACGGCCTCGTGAGCGCAGGCATCGGCTGATGCCAATTATTTCAAAATGGACAAATATCGGCCTAATTAATGAACGATTAATCGCAGATTATTCAGTCGACTATTCAGTCGACTTGTGATTTTGAACAAAATTCTGAAGTTGTGTCTATTTACAAAATAGAGAACTTTTGGATTATCTGCTGAGGTTAAGGTCCTCTAGAGGTTGAAGTCCTCAAAACCTGTTTAAAGTCCTTCTATAATTATAAACGTAAAAACCTGGTTAAAGTCCTTCTATAATTATAAACGTAAAAACCTGGTTAAAGTCCTTCTATAATTAAAACGTAAAAAAAAACCTGAGGTTGGAGTTCCAGAAATTTACAGACATTTACTGACATTCCAATGAAGGAGACTAGACACAGACTGAGGGACAAAAATTAGCTCTTTTGTTGCTTTAAAATATATGTATAGGCCACAAATCTTTAGGTGTCTAAATTAGTAGACATCGACTGCGGAAACTGTGCTTTGGCTTGTTTTTAATAATTCTTATGATTAATGTTTTTGATTTTGAATCTTCTAATTCTTATGATTAATGGCTTGATTGTATATGATTAATGGCTTGATTTTAATCTTTTACTCTCTGATTAATGTTTAAATCTTTTACTTTCTAAAGCGGTGTTGTACAGCACTTTGAGTTGAATTTATTGTTGGAAATGTGCTATATAAATACATTTTTACTTACTTACTTACTTACTCCTGAGTCCTTGAAAAGATTTGTTCAATGAGAGCAAATCATTTGCGCATCACATTCAGGGCCCATGAAGATATTCACACCCTGTAGATTCTATTGTTGTTGCTTGTGGGGCCCCGTCCATGCTGACTTCCACTGTAAAACAGTATTTGGTGGTAAAATGCTGATGATACACCTCCCGTCCTAAAATAAAAGATGAATAAGTCTTTCTTTTGTATCTCCAAACCCCACCTCTCAGAGGTGGTGTTTTTTCAGCGCTGCCTGGTTCTGAAATGTCTCTGAAGCACAAGATCCCAAACTCTCCGGTTGGGAAACAACATCTCCTCAGAAACTCAGCAGCTCCACTCTCCTCTCCCCTCTGCCCGGATCTCCTCTTTCATTCCCATAACTTATCGCTCTCTCTCTCCTTCTCTCTACTTTCACACTAAAACTCTGCCATCAGCTTGGTTTATTTGTTGGCTTACTCTGACTGAGCAGTTGTTCTTGGAATATAGAAGTATTGATGCTGCTGCTGCCGTGGGACCTGACTCAGATGACTGCAATTGATTCTTTTAGTTAGTTCTCCTCAGGGCTGTTTTTGCTAAATCAAGGTGACACAAGAACAGGGTTCTGTCTCCAAAAAATCGACTCTTTTTACTGAGTAACTTGTCAAGAACGGAATCTCAAGAAAGAGTCAAACCTTTCATCAATACGAATAGTCCTCACTTTCAGAGTGAAACTCCCTCTGCTGGAGCTGCTACTCTGCTTAAACTAATGAATTAGATGCATTTGTGCAGCCTTGCAGTTCAGATCTTGCAACACAAAGGCTAATTTCCATTTGTTTATTTTTTGGTAGACATTTTCCCTTTCGGTGAAAAATCGTCACGTTACACACGGTGAGCCCTTATGGCGCACTCGTGGCTGAAAAACACCAGTTTAGTGGTCAGGTCAGTCTTCCGGTCACTTCGATGTTCCTTGTAACCTACGTCTCAAGCTTTTGCATTCCACTGCATGTTTCAGAGCAGAAAGATCTTTGGAAAACAGAACTCACTCAACAAAGGAACGAGAACGATAATTGACAACGAACACACATAGTTCCCTGTGGAAAAAGAATGATTTTCTATTCTGTTCTACTCTAAGTTCAAATCTCCTGAGTTCCATTCTCTCTCATGCACACACTGACCTCCATTTGAGGATGAGTTGCCAAGAGGTTGGAAATAAATCAATAAACACACATTGCTTATAAATAAAATGATTCAATTATGAAAAACAGATGTATTTGAAAAGAGACATGAAACCACTGACTGAGTGCTTCAAAAAGTGTGAATTTAATTGCGATGGGAAGGGAGTGCAGAAATGCGACGGCTGGGGTGTGGGGGGTGGGAACACGCCAAGACTTTTAATCAAGTCACACTTTCAAGGGTGTGTGGTGCAGAAAATAGAACACTGGCCGAGGCAGAATTACCAGGTGGAAGCAGTACTTTCCTGTGGTTTCTTTCTTCGCAGCAATAGACATAGTGGACAACAACGCGCAATCACTACTAATTGTCCTCACTCTCAGAGTGAAACTTGGTCTAATAACACACAGCTGATATTCTGGCCGAATTAGTGCAGCCTTGCAATTCTGATCCTGCAACACAGGAGCTAATTTCCAGGTTTTTCTGGTTTAGTTTTAAGGAAGCTCCCTAGTGAGTAGCAGTGGGTCACGGACCCCATGGCTGGAATGTGTCCTCGGCCTGAGGGGAACCACCAGCAACACCTCCACCTCTTTTGGCAGCGGCTGTTCTTGATACCTTATTTAGAGCCTTTTTGATGTGTGTGTGATCCTGTGCCAGTGATTTATTTATTTGTTTGAGGGCCGCTCTCTTTGTGGTTATAATTAAGACTCTGTTGCATCATTAAATTTGAATTAGGGAGGCGAGTGGTCCCAGACTACTAAAACAAGGGCTGTTTTAACCGTTGCACCATATTTCCCCCATGATGTAGATCATAATTAAAGAGTTTATATATGATGTTGTAAAGAAAAAACTGCCATTAAGTGATCACAGACAAACCAACAAATTAAAGAATGAGTCATGTGGCCATGTGTGCGGTAAAAATAATCGTTGGGAAAATCCCAGAGGATGGATTCGGCTGGACTCCCACAGCAAAGCGACGCTTGCAGAGCAGAGATAGCCGCGCTCCAACCAGCTTGGATCACAGAGAAGCCAGAATGGAGAGAGAGAGAGAGGGAAATAGAGAGAGAAAAGAAACGAAAAGCAGGGGAGAGAGAGAGGGAGAGTGACGGAGACAGAAGAGGTGACAGATTGGCTCGCGTGTGCAGAAGTGTGGCGCTTTCCATCACCAGAGGCTGCGCTCGTATGGTCGTGCTCGTCACAGCGCTCTGGTCTAATCCGGTCCATTCAAACCCTGTGGGGTGAATTCACAAACAAATGGATTGCGGCCGCTCATATCGCCATGAACTGTGCATCAATTGCGCCTGCTATCTGCGCTGTGTCAGAGCCCTCTTCACAAAAGATATTGCGCTAATGCTAATAGCCAGCACAAACATGGCCATACAGTGTTGCTGCTGAGGGCAATTTGCCATTGTTTTGCGTCCCATCGCAATTATCCATTTGGCAAAGTAAATAATCCATGCATCCGTGTGTCAGCGGACTCTTCTTTTGTTTCAGTCAATTAGGAAAAGGAGCACCGCTTGTGGGTGCTTTGTGAATTAGAGGGTTCTTTTATGTTATTTGGTTTAGCAGGTTTAGCATCTGCAAAAGCCGCACAATCCTTTCCCCGACTGTTCAAGTTGCCATGTGTGGTGCAGCACGGGAAGCATGGGGCTTTTATTGTTTCGTTCAATAAGGAATGAAATGCATGCAAAATGTTTTTATTTGTTCTGATGGAGAAACGGTGAACGGGGATGAGCAGCGGATCACTTTCGCTGATCGCTTTTCTGCCGGCCCTGTGTTGAACCGTCTTAAATTGGTTTCACACATGAACCCTGGACAGTTGCACTTTCACACATGTAGCACACAACCGGATATTGTCTATGTCCGACGCGATTAGACCACCTTGAAGTACTCTGTTTGGTTCAGACGAGGGGCAGAGCCTGGGTAGAGCCTGCAGGAGCTAGGACGTGACGCAATGA
>NC_137200.1:7748665-7781165 GCF_960531495.2 Zeus faber
AGTTGCAAAGCATCTTGCAATTTCATGTCAAATTGCTAAAACATATTTTGTTGTTCTACTTGAACTTGAACTTAAGAGGTGTGGTATTTGAATTTAACAGGGTTTTACTGAGGAAGCAAACTAATCATGTTTTGGAAATTTCTCCAGAGGTATGAAGCTATATGAGTTTTTCTGTCCCCAAGTCTGTTGTTATTTCATGTTGTGTCTTTCTTACTTGTCGTTAACAAGTTTTCACTGATGCTGTGTCTTCTTACATAATTGCAGAAGATTGACTTGACTTGACTTGACTTGACAGTGTTAATGCCATTACACGGTAAATGTCATTACAGTGTTAATGTCTTTACAGTGTTAATGTCATTACAATGTTAATTCCATTACAGTGTTAATGTCATTACAGTGTTAATGTCTTTACAGTGTTAATGCCATTACACTGTTAATGTCATTACACTGTTAATGTCATTACAGTGTTAATGTCTTTACAGTGTTAATGTCTTTACAGTGTTAATGTCATTACAATGTTAATTCCATTACAGTGTTAATGTCATTACAGTGTTAATGTCATTACAATGTTAATTCCATTACAGTGTTAATGTCTTTACAGTGTTAATGTCTTTACAGTGTTAATGTCATTACAATGTTAATTCCATTACAGTGTTAATGTCATTACAGTAATAATGTCTTTACAGTGTTAATGTCATTACAATGTTAATTCCATTACAGTGTTAATGCCATTACACTGTTAATGTCATTACACTGTTAATGTCATTACAGTGTTAATGTCTTTACAGTGTTAATGTCTTTACAGTGTTAATGTCAGTACAATGTTAATTCCATTACAGTGTTAACGTCATTACAGTGTTAATGTCTTTACAGTGTTAATGTCATTACAGTGTTAATGTCATTGCAGTGTTAATGTATTTACAGTGTTAATGTCTTTACAGTGTTAATGTCATTACAGTGTTAATGCCATTACAGTGTTAATGTCATTACAGTGTTAATGTATTTACAGTGTTAATGTCATTACAGTGTAAATGTCATTGCAGTGTTAATGTCATTGCAGTGTCTTTGCCATTACAGTGTTAATGGCATTACAGTGTTAATGTCAATACAGTGTTAATGGCATTGCAGTGTTAATGTCATTACAGTGTGAATGTTGTTACAGTGTCTTTGCCATTACAGTGCTAATATCAATACAATGTTAATGTCAAAACAATGTTAATGTCAATACAGTGTTAATGTCAATACAGTGTTAATGGCATTGCAGTGTTAATGTCAGTACAGTGTGAATGTTATTGCAGTGTTAATGTCATTACAGTGTTAATGTCAATACAGTGTTAATGTCATTACAGTGTTAATGTAATTACAGTGTAAATGTTAATACAGTGTTAATGCCTTTACAGTTTTAATGTCTTTACAGTGTTAATGTCATCACAGTGTTCATGTCATTTCAGTGCCTTTGCCATTACAGTGTTAATGTCACTACAGTGTTAATGTCAATACAGTGTTAATGTCATTACAGTGTTAATGCCATCACAGTGTTCATGTCATTTCAGTGCCTTTACCATTACAGTGTTAATGTCACTACAGTGTAAATGTCATTACAGTGTTAATGTAAATACAGTGTTAATGTCATTACAGTGTTAATGTCATTGCAGTGTCTTTGCCATTATAGTGCTCATATCAATACAGTGTTAATGGCATTACAGTGTTGATGTCGTTACAGTGTCTTTGCCATTACAGTGTTAATGTCATTACAATGTTAATTCCATTACAGTAATAATGTCTTTACAGTGTTAATGTCATTACAATGTTAATTCCATTACAGTGTTAATGCCATTACACTGTTAATGTCATTACACTGTATATGTCATTACAGTGTTAATGTCTTTACAGTGTTAATGTCAGTACAATGTTAATTCCATTACAGTGTTAATGTCATTACAGTGTTAATGCCTTTACAGTGTTAATGTCATTACAGTGTTAATGTCATTGCAGTGTTAATGTATTTACAGTGTTAATGTCTTTACAGTGTTAATGTCATTACAGTGTTAATGCCATTACAGTGTTAATGTCATTACAGTGTTGATGTATTTACAGTGTTAATGTCATTACAGTGTAAATGTCATTGCAGTGTTAATGTCATTGCAGTGTCATTGCCATTACAGTGTTAATGGCATTACAGTGTTAATGTCAATACAGTGTTAATGGCATTGCAGTGTTAATGTCATTACAGTGTGAATGTTGTTACAGTGTCTTTGCCATTACAGTGCTAATATTACATTTTACATTTACATTTTGTCATTTAGCAGACGCTTTTATCCAAAGCGACTTACAATTATTCAAACACCGACGGACGCAGCCATCAGGAGCAATGAGGGGTTAAGTGTCTTGCTCAAGGACACTGCAGCATGCTAGCAGGAGGAGCCTGGGATCGAACCAGCAACCTTTAGATTACTAGACGACCTCCTGAGCTACCATCCCATCCCATCCCATAATATCAATACAATGTTAATGTCAAAACAATGTTAATGTCAATACAGTGTTAATGTCATTACAGTGTTAATGGCATTGCAGTGTTAATGTCAGTACAGTGTGAATGTTATTGCAGTGTTAATGTCATTACAGTGTTAATGTCAATACAGTGTTAATGTCATTACAGTGTTAATGTAATTACAGTGTAAATGTTAATACAGTGTTAATGCCTTTACAGTTTTAATGTCTTTACAGTGTTAATGTCATCACAGTGTTCATGTCATTTCAGTGCCTTTGCCATTACAGTGTTAATGTCACTACAGTGTTAATGTCATTACAGTGTTAATGTCAATACAGTGTTAATGTCATTACAGTGTTAATGCCATCACAGTGTTCATGTCATTTCAGTGCCTTTACCATTACAGTGTTAATGTCACTACAGTGTTAATGTCATTACAGTGTTAATGTAAATACAGTGTTAATGTCATTACAGTGTTAATGTCATTGCAGTGTCTTTGCCATTATAGTGCTCATATCAATACAGTGTTAATGGCATTACAGTGTTGATGTCGTTACAGTGTCTTTGCCATTACAGTGTTAATGTCAATACAGTGTTAATGGCATTGCAGTGTTAATGTCATTACTGTGTGAAAGTTATTGCAGTGTTTATGCCATTACAGTATTTATGTCATTACAGTGTTAATGCCATTACAGTGTTAATGTCATTACAGTGTTAATGTCTTTACAGTGTTAATGTCATTACAGTGTTAATGTCTTTACAGTGTTAATGCCATTACAGTGTTAATGTCATTACAGTGTTAATGTATTTACAGTATTAATGTCATTACAGTGTAAATGTCATTACAGTGTAAATTTCAATACAGTGTTAATGTCAATACAGTGTTAATGGCATTGCAGTGTTAATGTCATTACAGTGTGAATGTTGTTACAGTGTCTTTGCCATTACAGTGTTAATATCAATACAATCTTAATGCCATTACAGTGTTAATGTCATTACAGTGTTAATGGCATTACAGTGTTAATGTCGTTACAGTGTCTTTGCCATTACAGTGTTAATATCAATACAGTGTTAATGTCAATACAGTGTTAATGTCAATACAGTGTTATTGGCATTGCAGTGTTAATGTCATTACAGTGTGAATGTGTTACAGTGTCTTTGCCATTACAGTGTTAATATCAATACAATGTTAATGTCAATACAATGTTAATGTCAATACAGTGTTAATGTCAATACAGTGTTAATGGCATTGCAGTGTTAATGTCATTACAGTGTGAATGTTATTGCAGTGTTAATGTCATTACAGTGTTAATGTCAATACAGTGTTAATGTCATTACAGTGTTAATGTCAATACAGTGTTAATGTCATTACAGTGTTAATGCCATTACAGTTTTAATGTCATTACAGTGTAAATGTCAATACAGTGTTAATGTCATTACAGTTTTAATGTCTTTACAGTGTTAATGTCATCACAGTGTTCATGTCATTTCAGTGCCTTTGCCATTACAGTGTTAATGTCACTACAGTGTAAATGTCATTACAGTGTTAATGTCAATACAGTGTTAATGTCATTACAGTGTTAATGTCAATACAGTGTTAATGTCATTACAGTGTAAATGCCATCACAGTGTTCATGTCATTTCAGTGCCTTTGCCATTACAGTGTTAATGTCACTACAGTGTTAATGTCATTGCAGTGTCTTTGCCATTATAGTGTTAATATCAATACAGTGTTAATGGCATTACAGTGTTGACGTTGTTACAGTGTCTTTGCCATTACAGTGTTAATGTCAATACAGTGTTAATGTCAATACAGTGTTAATGGCATTGCAGTGTTAATGTCATTACAGTGTGAATGTTTTTGCAGTGTTAATGCCATTACAGTGTTAATGCCATTACAGTGTTAATGCCATTACAGTGTTAATGTAATTATGGTGTTAATGCCATTACAGTGTTAATGTCATTACAGTGTTAATGTCATTACAGTGTTAATGCACTTACAGTGTTAATGTCAATACAGTGTTAATGCCATTACAGTGTTATTGTCTTTCCAGTGTTAATGCCATTACAGTGTTAATGTCAATACAGTGTTAATGCCATTACAGTGTTAATTTCAATACAGTGTTAATGTCATTACAGCGTTATGCCATTACAGTGTAAATGTCATTACAGTGTTACTGTCATTACAGTGTTAATGTCATTACAGCGTCACAATGTCATTACAAAGTTAAAGTCATTACAGTATGATTACAAGGTTAATGTCATTACAATGTTAATCTCATTGCAGCATGACAATGTTATTACAATGATAATGCCATTACAGTGTTAATGTCATTACAGGGTTATAATATTATTAAAATGTTAATGTATTTACATTAAGTGTCATTACACTTGAACAATGCTATTACAATGCCGACGATGCTATTACAGTGTCAGAGCTATTACAGTGTTAACAATACAGTGGTACAGTGTTGACAAGTTATTACAGTATTAGTAATGTTATTACAATGTCCACAGCGCTATTATAGGGTTACAATGTTATCTCACTGTTGACAATTTTATTACAGTGAATTAATGTGACAATATTATTACAGTGTTAAGCCAATTAGGGAGGACAGTGAAAGTCGGAGATGATAGGACACGATAACTGTTTTTTCTGTCCACTGCTCCGTATGGATTTCCTCGGCAGCGTCCGAGGCCAGAGGTTGATAATAAAAATGGCCTACGCTCTGAAAGAGGTTTATTCTGCCGCCGCTGTCTTCATACCTGCCGTGGGCGGAGGTGGCGGCTAACTGGACCTGGCTGTTGCTGTTCACATTTTAATTCGCTTTTGCGACAGCGACCGCTTGAAAAAATAAGGAACCCACCCTGATGGAGCAGGAGTAAGTGAGCAGCCAATATGGTATCTGACATGCCTGCGGGTAACAAAAAGTGCACTAAAGGAACGTCAACAGAATGAGAAGAGGCCGAGGGGATGACAAAGAAAGCGAGGGAGTGACAGAGAGAGAGAGGATAGAGACAGATATAGAAAGATATCGCCTTAGTCGCTTCCTCGCGCTGCAGCGTTGGGCGCTATGTTCTAATGTGAATCGATGCCTGGCATCGACAATATGCAGAGTCACATCCAGGAGCCGGCGTCGGGAGATTACAAGGTCAACGCACGAGTGACGCACGTACCACAGCTGATAGCGCACACGCACGCACGCACACACACACACACACACACACACACACACACACACACACCCACACCCACACCCACACCCACACCCACACACACACACACACCCACACACACACACACACACACACACACACACACACACACACACACACACACACACACACACACACACACACACACACACACACACACACACACAGTACTGGTACTGCAAAGTACTGTTCTAGAAGAGAGCCCCTGTCTCTGGGGGCTGGCTGGTATTATAGTGGTTGTGGTAGCCTTTACCGGCAGATGTCACAAAAGGTGTACTTACTGTGGATAGGGTAAAAGCTGAACATTGCTTTGTGACATAAATTTGACGTTCAACAAAGATAATTATATTCGGGAGCATGGTGTGCACCCACATAGAAGCAAACAGACTGGCTAAGGGACTAAAAAACATTATATGGTTACATGGAAAGAACAGAGCAGTTAGAACAAAAAAAAGGAAATGGGTTTGAATGGGATGACCCATCATTACCAAAGAATTACATCAGTGCCCATATAGAAAATTGGGGATGCAATACATTGAGATGCAATCGGGATGCATCGAGAATCTTTGACAGGTGAATCAAAATCGAATCGGATAGTGAGGACAGTGAAGTTTACACCCCTAAAGCACACATACATATGCACGCACGCACGCACGCACACACACATACACACACACCCACACACACACACACACACACACACACACACACACACACACACACACACACACACACACACACACACACACACACACACACACACATGCACGCACACACATATGTATCCCACCACAGCAAAAGCTGCCTTCTTGTGCATTTCTAAAATCGCAAGGAGCAGCCAAATAAGTTAATAACTAACCCTAACCCTAACCTTTCTTGAAGGAAAATTAGATTTTTCCAGATTCGTGTTCCTTTGTGGGTTTTTTTTTTATCTCTCAATGTATTTTAAAAACCGAGTTTGATTTATAAATAGAAGAAAAATGTTAAACCATGGAGTTAAATATTCCTGTTAGATGACATGGGGAACGCAGTTCACGTAACCGAGACTAAGAACAATACCGATTGATTATTTCCTTTAACGCGAGCGCCCAGGTGAAGATCATTCATCAATATTCCATGTGATATGAAGTCACAATGTGAAACCGTTTTGATAGAATTCAACCTTTAAATCTAACTATTTTTAGACAAAAAGTCACGCACCTACGTCACTTCCGTAAACAGACGGTTAAAGCGCAGCACGGGGGTGTTTCGGTCTCACTTGTCTGTGAAAACCTTATTCTGTGAAAACCTCTCCGTATCGTTATGGATTATGTGAAGCGGTTGGCGGAAGCTCTGAATCATATTTCGGACCTTAATCTGACCAGTGCGATAGATCCAAGTCACACACACACACACACACACACACTCACACACACACACACGCATGTACACGCTTATTCACATTCACACACACACACACACACACACACAGTAACATCTATAACACCTCAATGCACAAATTTCCATTCAATGGTTTTATTTTAAAGAAACCATTTAATATAGAAATTTGTGTGTATTTGGGACATTTTTGCTGTTTTTTTCTGCTTTCGAAAAGATTCAAAGTACTTGCTATTAAATGACCTTATAGTATTAAATGAGAGCTTAGTTTCTATCTATATACAGTATCTTACCATCCATCCATTTATCTATGCCTCCATCAATCTATCCACCTACAGTGTATCTAGTTTACCTCCTGTGTGTCCATGTTTTGGTCTCCTAAAAGTTCCCATCGTGCCAAGTCATTTCAAACTTTCAACCGTTACATGTAAACATTTTCTTTTTACTGTGTTTTGTCTTTTTTTTTTCTGCTTTGCCATCACAAACAGCAAGATATATAGCAAAAGATTCACCATATATCAATATATATTTAATTCATGAAACAGAAACTGATTTGACAAAAATACAAATCAAACAATCAATCTGCTTCAATCAAGCAATCAATCAAACAAAATTCAAAATTATTCCCAAAGTTAGTATCCAACAATTGTTCTATATTAACTGTAAAATCAATTTTAGGATAAAAAAAATGAATACAAAAAAATATGTATATATGGCTCACCAAAATCCTCAATTCAGCTGAAACACCAGTAAGTAAATCCATTTGAAAAAATAAAAATAAAAACCCTGAAAAATAGTTTGTTTACATCTTCTGTATTTATTATTTTGTGTTTGGGGAGTTTAATGGACTGCAGTTTAACGATCTAATTTTATTTTAACTGGCGTCAAACATATTCCCACTAACACAGCACAAAACATTTCTAGAGATGGCCATTTTGTTTCCCCCTTCCCCCTTCTCTTTATGCCTTTTCTGCCCCCAATTAAAGACACTCATCCCACATAACATAACATATGTAATATTATGTTATGTGGCTCCGTGTGGATTATGCACTTTTACTACACCATGTCCATCAAAAACTTATCGGCAGTAATCTCCTACGATTGCGATGCACTCTTGGATAAAGAAAATTCTTCGAAAGAACAACTTTTGGACATTTTATTCACTGAGTGGCTGGTGGAGATTTCACTCGCCAACATGATCAACAAAGAAAATAACAACAACAATGCAGTCACGGTTCCACGGGTGTGCAAATTGAGGAAGTGCTGCAGTACAAACAGATGGCCAGTCTCCCTTTTTTCAGTGTATATAATGTGTTGTGCGAACTTCACCCAATGCACAATGCACCCCTGTGCCATACGCCTCCGTCTCCCTCCCTCCCTCCATGTCCACCCCACCTTTCATGTGTCCCTGCTTAAGCCGGTGGTTTCCAGCCTTCTCTCCCTCCCCGCCAAGGCCCCACCACCGCCCCGCACCATCTACGGTCACCCGGCCTACACAGTGCGGCGCCTGCTGGATGTGCGGCGCCGGGGGAGGGGCCTCCAGTACCTCGTGGACTGGGAGGGGTATGGTCCTGAGGAACGTTCCTAGGTTCCCTGGAGACACATCCTGGATGCCTCCCTCATTCGGGATTTCAATCGGACTCGCCCTCCGGTTCCAGATGTCCCCCAAGGGGGGTCCTTAGAGGGGGGGGGGTACTGTTAGGCCCACGGCCACCCAGCACCACTAGAGGCTGCTCTTTCCCCATCTGCAGCTCCCCCCTTGAGCCAATTGCACACACCTGGGATCAATTACCTGCATCACTCCACAAAGTATTTAGTCTCCAGCTTCCCAGTCATTCATTGCCAGACAGTCAACTAGCTTACCCAAGTTATACTGGTTCCATTCCTAGTTCCAAGTTCCTAGCTCCTAGTACTTGTTTCAAGTCCCTAGTTTATGTCTCTTTGTTACCTGCTTTTCTCCTTTCGTCGACCTAGTCTGTCCATCCCTCTCCAGCCAGCCCGGCTTACCTGCTTGTCTCCGCTCGTCGACCAAGGCTGTCCGTCCCTCTCCATCCAGACCGGTTCCCCGTCTCTCCACCCGGATCCTGGACCCCTCCTCCCGGTCATCGTCATCCCTGCCCAGCCCTGCTCCATCCCCACCGTGTGGGCTAATAAACATCCATCGTCTGCCTCCCATCTCCCCGTGTCGTGCGTTTGGGTCTCTCCTAGCCCTGGTCGTGACAGGCGCACTCTCAGTGTTTGAGCATAATGTCAGGAGGGCTCTGATGCGTGTGAACACCAGGAAAGCTGCAGGCCCAGCTGGCATATCTGGGCCAGTACTGAAGACCTGTGCTAACCAACTAGCCCCAGTACTCACTATGATATTCAACGCCTCCCTGGCCGAGTCGGTGGTCCCATCCTGCTTCAAGAGGTCCACCATCATCCCTGTGCTGAAGAATGCCTCTCCAGCCTGCTCATGAAGTGCATCGAGAGGCTGATTAAGGATTATATCTGCACCTCCCTCCCCCGCCCAATTGACCCGCTGCAGTTCGCATATCGGCCAAACAGATCCATGGATGAGGCGCTCTCCCAGGTATTGCACACCACGCTCATGCACCTTGATGGCCGGAAAGAGGCCTATGTGAGATTGCTGTTAATTGACTACAGTTCAGCTTTCAATGCCATAGTCCCCACCAGACTGGCTGTCAAGAATGTGGGAGCTAGGACTGAACATTCTGAACATACTGTGCGAGTGGATCCTGGACTCACAACCAGGCCCCAGGTGGTTAGGGTGGGGAGGCACATGCCCAGCACCCTCACCCTGAACACAGGATCACCCCAGGGCTGCATCCTCAGCCCACCTTCTGTATTCCCAGTACCAGGACAGCAGCCTCCTCCTGAACGTCAGCAAAACTAGGGAGCGGGTTGTTGACTTTAGGAGAGGGTTACAACTGAGGACGCATGCACCGTTGATTATTAATGGTCCTTCTGTCGACAGGGTGAGCAGTTTCAAATACCTGGGTGTACACATCACGGAGGACTTAACATGGACTATACATACAGACACTCTGGTGAGAAAGCCAAGGCAGCGTCTTTACCACCTCAGGCAGCTGAAGAAATTCAGGGTCTCGGTGAGGAGCCTCAAGTCCTCCTACTCTGGAGCAGTGGAGAGCATCCTGACAGGGAAAAATCACTTCCTGGTTTGGGAACTGTACTGCTCAGGAAAGGTGGGTCCTCCAGAGCGTAGTGCGTTCAGCCCAATGTACCACTGGAACTACCCTCCCCTCCCTGCAGGACTTATACACCAGGAGGTGTAGTAGCAGAGCCCGCAGATCATGAAGGATCCTCACCATCACCAACAACGTCGGGAACTGTTCCAGCTGCTGCTTCGGGCAAGCTCCTCCACAGTCACGTAGTGAGAACAGAAAGACTGAGAGGGAGTTTCTTCCCGCAAGCCAGAAGGACTGTCAATGCTGAACTCACCAGGGGCCCTCACTGAGACACACACAGGCCCCACTGCCTTACTGTACTGTATTTTGCATACTGTACTGCATTCTGTATCACTTAACTGGCTTATTGAATACTGTGCTGTATTGCTGTTCGGTGTTACTGTATTGCTGTGCCGTACTGTTGTATACTGTACTGTATCTCTCAACAGACATCACCTCACTTTACTCACATGCCACTTTACCGCACATATCCGCTATCACCGGGTTTTGTGACATTTTTCATGTATGACCGTATGTATATGTATGTGACAAATAATCTGTTGAACTTGAACTTGAACTTGTATATACATAATAGTCTATTCCTTTTATTTCTGTTTTTATTCCCACTTAGTATATTACCTTTTTTACTCGTATTTTATTCTATTTACTAACTACATTATGTTTTAGGAATCAGTTAGTTTAGTTAGTTAGTTAATTAGTTAGCTATTGTGCCAGTTAGGACTTATTGTGCATAATCTCAGGGTGCGTTGCAATGTCATTTCACGACATACTGTATAATATGCTCGTATGTATATGTATGTGACAAATAAACATCTTCAATCTTGAATCTTGAATCTTGAACATAGAAATGACATTTTAATCATTTTCAATGCATACTGTAGTTGCGTATTATTTATTTCTGTTCGCACTTTACACTATACGAAGGGAGTTTTAAACTCTCATTTGTGGAATATGGTAAATGTCCAGCTCAGCAAACTACTTGCTGTTCTATTGGAAAAAAAAACAAGCTCTGCCATTTACTCCGAAATAGTTTGTGGTGCGAAATTATTAATAGTTTAACTTCTGAGCCATTTGAAGCATTGTGACATGCCAGGACTACTACTCTGTGAGGTAAGTACTGGAGGTAAGTTAAGGTAAGGTTCATTTAGGAGGATTTAAATGTTTATTTCATACAAATACACAGACCATTAATTCTATTATATAATTATAGAACCTAGAATCGCGATTGTGGTGCCGCCACATGCGCCCAAATGCGCGAGCACCTTGTGTTGATTACTCACATTTTAGTATTTTTAGTATTTTTAGAGCTTACAGAGCTTATTGTGCGTAATCACCGGGTGTCATGACATTTCACTGCATATATGTATCACCGTATGTATATGTATGTGACAAATAATCTCTTGAACTTGAACTTGAACCCAGACGCACTTCACCCAACGGCCAGTATGGATGTTGGATGTGATTATGGTTCTGGTGTAAGTCAGGCTTTTGTATGAATATGACGGATTCAATGATGTTATCTATGATTAATTAAATATGATTTTCTTTTTAACTGTAAACATTTACACAAAATAAAAAAAAATTAAAAAGGCACAAAAAAAAATAAAGGATTTTACCTTAATGTCCTGTACAGTAAATAATGAAAGAGCCAAATCCTTAATTAGAACAAATAAGTCAGCCTTGTTTTTGGATCACATTCATTCAATCCTCACCCTCTCGCTGGTGGAAAATGTGATGTAAAATAAGTGGGAAAAACCTGTTCAAAGCTTTAATTCTCTAATAGGGTCAGGCCAGTTTGATTTTGTGTGTGAATTTGGAGATATGAAATAGTAACAGGTGCCAGCAACACAAAGGGACAAGGGATGAGCCTCTGGGCACTTTGTGAGTTATGGGGATTTTCTTTCTGCGCCATAATTCCTCTTCTTGGCCGCTAAGGTAATTTTTTTCTCTTTTTTTTAATGGTGGTGGTGTTGTGGGGAGGGGTGGGGGGGAGTTGGCAGGCGTCCCCCCCACCTCTCATGAATCTGTGACAGGCCAACACCATTTTATAAATTGCATTTAAATTCAGTCTGAAGGAGAAATTTAGAGTACATAGCGACACACAATGACCCCACAGACTCAAACATTTAAAATCGAAAATCACTGATTAATGATCCCTATTGTCACTGCTGTTGTGAAAATATGTAAATATATGAATATATATACTATCTATCTATCTATCTATCTATCTATCTATCTATCTATCTATCTATCTATCTATCTATCTATCTATCTATCTATCTATCTATCTATCTATCTATCTATCTATCTATCTATCTATCTATCTTTCTGTCAGTCTGTCTGTCTATGTGTCTGTCTGTCTGTCTGTCTATCCTCCCTTCTCCCTCTCAGTATTATTGACTCTACTTCTCTTTGATCCAAACAACAGGAAGTCAAGCTGTGATGACTCCAGCTCTGTAAAACACACCACGAACTACGCCTTCATTTCGCTCTCTCGTGGATGATGGACAGATCACTGCTGTTTTTCTTCTTTTCTTCCTTTTCTTCTTGTCTCGAAGGTGTTGCCCCTGATGACGGAGGCAGAAGCAGATCCATTGTTTTCATGTTTTCAGAAAAAAATGCAGAAAAAGGATGAAATGATGAACTGAAGTGCTATTTATAGATAATGGATGATGCAAACCAGTATCACCACACACACCAGATCTGATGGATTTTCCAGTGTCTGCTCCTATTACTGATAGATAGATAGATAGATAGATAGATAGATAGATAGATAGATAGATAGATAGATAGATAGATAGATAGATAGATAGATAGATAGATAGATAGATAGATAGATAGATAGATAGATAGATAGATAGATAGATAGATAGATAGATAGTTTCTTAATGAATTTGATGTGTTGATGAAGAAGGAGAGACCGTTGACGCTGACTTGAGTAAAATAATAGGTTTATTACAAAAGTACAGCATCAGACCGGACTTGCCATGGACGTCCAGGAGAGAACCGCGGACATTCTGGACAGGTGGAGTCACTTATGTCCTCGAGGCATCTGTCTATACTCCTCTCAATCTCTCTTAAAATCATGTGTCTGTCATCTCCTACGCTTGTTCTGGCTGCTAAGGGTTGAAAAAAGGAAGGGCCTTCTTTCTCAGATTCTTCATCACTTTCAGCCTGTTCACTCTCATCCGTATCGTCTGTTCCCGGAGCCATTTTCCTCACTGGTCGATCTCCTTTTTTCTCCGCTTTAGCCAACATCCATCTGACTGCAGGGTCGTGTCCTCCAATAGCTTTGTCCGAGTCACTCACACTCTCTTCCCCTATTTCCAGGCTTCTGACTTGTCTGCTTCCCAAATGGTTCCCTCTCTTGGTACTGTTGGAGCTTGGATACATCTTTATGGTTGTTGTAGCCTTGCCCGTCTCTATTATTTGCTCATCCTCATCTTTGAAGAGATAGTTGCCCTCCGTTGTCATCACTGTGAGTTGAGGATAAACATCAGTGAACTTCACCTCCTTCTCATAAGGCGGGGGCTTCTTTACAGATGCTGTATGTGAAAAGAGTGCGGTAATCTTCTCCATCAATTTTTCTGCTTCCTTTTCATTTTTCTTTATTTCTTGTCTACTTTGTTCTCTATTTTCTTTTGCATCTCTGAACCATGTCTGTCCCTCCTTTACGAACAGCTGCAGAATGCCAAGTTCTGTTTGTCTTTTCTCCGTGCATCTGTTTCCTCTTTTTCCTTTCTTTTGATTTGCTTTATATGTGCACAAGCACCTGCATTGTTTAAATCACATCCGGGTTAAGAGTTCCTTCAGCTGGTCATGGTTGTTCAATGTCAGGCCACCGCTTGCTCCATTTTCCTGATATTTTTGCAATATCTTTAATAAGAGGATTATTTTTTTCGCACTACATCAATAGGAGTGATTACTTTTGTAATTTTTGTATCCATTTCTTTTATTTTATTTTTATCAAATTGATTTCTTTAAAAATTGTAAAAAAGCACCGTGTAATGACACTCAACCAAAAACAACTGAATTATTCAACCCCAAAGCTGACCAATAGCTTCCCACTTATGAAAGCAACTTCACTTGTTCATGATCTGATACATCTGATCATACTCATTTATCTTCAATTATCGAAATGTCCATCAATGTTCACTCTCAAAACAGCCTCAATCAAGATAAACCATACTCAGATAATGAAACCAATATTCACAGCACTCAACCATATTTAAATTAAATGAGTTTTTCCGCATGTGATCAATCAAATCAATGATGCTCCATTAATTAGGCGAATACCTTGATTAGTCAGTCTGTTGCCAAGTCTCTTACTAACTAATTGCAAACGCTATATAAGAAAAATAACTACTATAATCCTATATGTGAAAAAAACAATCATGTTGGTTATAACTAGATGTACGCACATAGGTACATGCAGGTGTCTATTGAAAAGAGTTTGTGGATAATCCGCACTGGCCTGATTCACGTGATTCAGAATTCTTATGCGCTGTCATCCGCAAGCCCCCAGTGTCTGTGAAGAACTGCCAGATGTCTTGTCATCTGCCCCTTGGATGATCCAATTCAGACTCATTCCATCTTCTCTGTCTTTCCCCCAGCTCTCATTAAGAAAAGTAAAAGAGAGGAAGAAAGAAAAAACTAAAAGTACCAGAGAACCACATTATCAGCATTTTTATTTCTCGCGCATTTGAAATAAAGCAATGTTTACTTTTATTCATACGACGCATTTAAATCTAAAGAGTATATTAGTCAACATATATCACCTCTAATTAATTATTTTTATTATATTTTCCTATTTGATTTAATTTTATTTCCATTTATTTTATTTTATTTTATTTTATTTTCATATTCATTTATTTATTTATCTTCTTCTGTCATACTTCTTCTCCGCCCCTCTTGTCAGGGGGAGTCGACTAAGTTCCACTCTGTATGAATCACCACCCCTTGCTCCACCTCTTAGATTTAGGCACAGCTTCCAGTTTGCTCTGGTCGTCAGCGAGCGAACATCCTGTTTTAGCTCCCCGTCGGAACAGCCCAGCCTAATACAGTTACGTACAGAGTCATAAATCAAAGCTGATTCCTTTCACTCAGCAGCCGAAACACAAAACCTCTTCTCTTGCATCAAAAACACAGCTTTTCCTTCTATTTCACCAGGACTATCTGCTCCTTTAACCAACAGAACTCACAGCAAGCACTGCAACACACTCCAAGCACAAAGAGAAAAAACTCACACACCAACGAAACAATCCATAAATCCTACCCATAATTCAGAGCAGGAGATTCTCTTTTATTTTCTGAATGTGTACATGCATGTGTAGGCAGACTGTTTCTGGTGATCCTAGTCCTTCTCTCAAGAAGGCTCATTTTGTTATCAAATATATAAAGTCCTGTGAAGGTTCATATCATTTTTCAACTGTATAAAACGTCCTTTAAAGAAAAAGGCTCATATATATTTATAAAAACGTCCTTAAAAAAAGGCTCATATTTATTTATAAAAACGTCCTTAAAAAAAGGCTCATATATATTTATCAAATTTCCTTTGAAGAAAAAGGGTCATATATATTTATCAAACGTCCTTTAAGAAAGGCTCATAATCGTTATTATCAGCTTTACAAAGTCCATAAACAGGCTCATATATATTTATCACTAAAGGGGCAAGAAATGTTTCTTTCATGTATTATTTAAGTTCTCACCCCATATGTATACCTATTTAATAACCCATGTATTCTATATATCATTTATACATATACACGAACAACACACAAATCTCTTCACACCTCTTTAGCCGGCACACTCTCACACACACACAGGCACACTCACACACCAAAAGGAAAAAGACATCCGCACATCCGACTCTCCAAAAACTTCAACAGCGCTTTAACTTTATACTTTAACGTCGACTCATGTATACTTTTCTAATTTCATCAAGATTTTCACTTTGGCCAGACTTTTAAATTTTCACTTTGGCCAAACTTTTAACAAATTATCCTTTTAATCAGATTCTTTCAGCATGCATGTTCAATATGCACTCATTCTTTCAGGCTGGTTTAGCCCTGCTTTTCCCCATTTTTTCTCAAACTTTATTTTTCATCCTTTAAGCATTTTAACTTGTAAATCTTTTTGCTTCACTTTTCATCTTTTTCATCTTACTTTAGACTTTTAACTTTTATCTCTTTTTCACTTTTCCTCCTTTTTCATCTGCATTCATATCATTTTATTTTGAGTCAATTCCCCTGGCCAGGGTTTTTTCCTCTTTGTTTTTCCTACCTAGATTTGACTATATTATATTTTCATTTGGCCAATTTTCACACAGCATTTAATGTACACATGTCTTCCTTTTTAAGGAGATACGTGCCCTGTCTCCATTACTCTTGCATGGTTATTTAAATAGCTTTTGGCTACTAGTTTTGCCATTCTACAATTACTTTTTACTTCTACCTTTTCCACATCTTTTAAGCCTTTATCTTTTACTTTTAACTTCATCTTTTATTTCTCTTGTCTCTATTCTCTATTTCAGCTTAATTCTCTCTTTCTGCGTTCATTATTCTCTTATTCCACATATTTACGTCTTTACTACTTAATAAACCCCAATTTAGACGGAAACTCATTTCACACATCAACACATCGTCTCCATCTCCGCACAATATGCTCTTGTCAGTGCAGCCTATTTGCCAAAAATTCTACCGCCTCAAGAATCACACACAGGTCAATTTTGTGAAGTAACACTCACCCTGAGAGTGGTAATTTGCTGGAGCAGGCACCATCGGCAGGTGAGGCCCAGCAGATCCTAGTTTGTGACACCGCTTTGTAGTTTCTTGATGAATCTAATGTGTTGATGAAGAAGGAGAGACCGCTGACGTTGACTTGAGAAAAAATTATAGGTTTATTACAAAAGTACAGCATCAGACTGTACTTGCCATGGATGTCCAGGAGAGAACCGAGCCGGATGGATTCTCTGTCCAATGAAACTCAGGCAGGTGATTTTATGCTAAGCCAGAGACAACGTTGACCATCTGATTCCCCTACATAGGTCACCGTTCACGTTTTCACCTCCCTTATCACCGGGACCCCTGACAATGGGCTCTGTCTCTCTCTTGAGACCCCTGGCATCGTCTGTTAATAATTGTTATTTTATACAATGGGCACTGTCTGGGCACTACTCATTCCCAGACACCTCAATAGATAGATAGATAGATAGATAGATAGATAGATAGATAGATAGATAGATAGATAGATAGATAGATAGATAGATAGATAGATAGATAGTATATATATTCATATATTTACATATTTTCTCAACAGCAGTGACAATAGGGATCGATAATTAGTGATTTTCGATTTTAAATGTTTGAGTCTGTGGGGTTATTGTGTGTCGCTATGTACTCTAAATTTCTCCTTCAGACTGAATTTAAATGCAATTTATAAAATGGTGTTGGCCTGTCACAGATTCATGAGAGGTGGGGGGATAGATAGAAATGTAAAAATATACAATAAATCTAAAAATAAACAATAATTTAAATTAACAACAATAAAACATAATGAGAAACAGTACCTAAAAGTAACAAAAAACCTCTACACCTTACAGTTTAACAAGGTAAAATTAGCAATGTACATACCCATAAACACGAAAAATAAGGTGTATAAATTGGCATGTACAATAATTGAAAAATAACTAACAAGTAAACAAAATAATAAACAAAATTGACAAAATGAACCAGAAACACTTACCTTGACATAAACATTGTTTACATTTGGTTATGAACTATTTCTTGTACTTCCACTGTTCTGTCCATTCATTTGCTGGAATCCATCCCAGCATGCACTTGGGTTATTAATAGAGATTATAATATTATTATCTACCTCCCAGAAGATACATCTTGTGGGACGGAGACTTCCTGGCGTATGGAAGGGAGACTGGGCTGCCACACACCATTCATGGCAGTACACCTACACCAGTGCAAACCAGCCACACAACATTCACGCCTACTGGAATTTTTTAGGGTCTTCCAATCAGTCTAACCTGAACGTCTTTGGAGATTTGGAGACGCTCCATCACCACTGTGCTCGCCCTACTTTTACCACCATCCCCTGAGGACCAAGGCATAGGACGAGGAGGAGGGGCTCCAGATGTATGGCTGCTGGACTGAGGCGGCTTCACAACTCCTGACTTGAATTTTGATGAGAAGGAAACAACGCAGCCCAAATGATGAGATACATGCTAGCGTGCCATGGGGGGATATGGAGGTAATGGATAGTGGGTCTGACGGGGCCCAGATACTGGTAGAGGTTGGGCGGAGGATAGATGAAGACCCTCTGAAATTTAGGAGAGATGGCTCGGTGGGTCTCACCATTTCTCTGTGTGTGTTCCCATTCTTACAAGGTCTTTCCGACATGTAGTGTACACCCTTTATCTTCACCTGCGGACACACTTTGCTGACCACACTTTAAGCCTAAACACTTCTTCATTGTACGTCACTACTTTTGAAATACTCCTCCAGGCCTAAACCTGTGAGACAGCCTTCCGACACCCGTTCCCTTGTGGCTACATCCAGCAAACACCTCCACGGATAAGGGAGTAGCTGCTGAAATCATCAAACGCAGTGTTTTTCAACCGCTGTGCGATGTGTTTTTAAATTCCATTAAAAAAAAAAAAGAAACAATGGAAATTAGCTCTTGTGTTGCAAAATCATAATTGCAAGGCCACACTAATTCATCAGTTCCAGACGGAAAAGGCAGTTCAAGCAGAAGAAGTTTCGATCTGAGAGTCAGGACTATTCATAGTGATGCCAGGTTTGGCTTTGACTTGACTTGACCTTTTTGACATTCAGTGCTTTTAAGTTACTCGGTAATAACAGTTGTTGTTCCTCTGATTCAGTTAATGTAAAGTGCGGCGAGTGGGGGAGGGCTTCCTGAACAATGAACCAGAGTTGGTTCTGTTCTGAGTTGTGAATGGAATTCTCACAGAATAATTAAATTCACTGAATAATTAAATTCATTTAAAAGTACTTTAATTAAATCCTAATTTATTATTGTCACTTTGTGAGTTGCCCACTCTTGACTACCATGTCATTTAAAATATTTGTTCACTACAATCTGATCATTTGCGAGTCTTGCATCGCTATTATTAGGCGATCATAATAAGCACAGATCTACATGTCTTTTGACATTTTCAGTGGTTAGTGTCATGGAACTATTTTATTATAAAAAAACGTACCGTTGAAGAAAAAAAGTTAGGTTTGAGGTTTGAGTCAAAATAACCAGTAAATGTCAAATAGAAGATAATGTGGATATGTATCTGTTTCTGCCGTTCAAACATTTAGACTTCAAAGGATTTGGCACAAATATTTATTGGGAATCGCTTGATGACACATGTACAATTTCTGGACCCCCTGAAGCCCTGTTTTGCGCACCCACTTGGGGGTACACGTACCTCCATTTGAGAACCGCTGGTTTAGTCGATGACTCTCCTGAAGATGGTGTACGGTACCGTACATGAAACGTTAACCCAAATAGGAGGAATGAAAATAATAATATTGCTGATGATTTTCTAGAGTGGTGACCTCTTTTGAAGCGTTTGTAATCAGGATGTTCGGACGTTTGGACGCAGCAAAACTCAAACTCTTCTAGAATCGCAAAATACATTTAATTACTTACCCTTGATAATCGCCGTCCCAAATAACCTTGTTTGATTCATTTTAACGAGGATGAAAGTGATGTATTGCATGCCACTGGACACTGGACACTGTTTGGACATCGCCCAGCGCCCCCACCTCATGTTTGACGCTCAGTGGCCTGGTTCTCCCTGCCTCAGGCCTCGGACAAAGGTATCTGAAATCCCAGGGCTTTGAAGACCAGAGGCAGGCTTCCAGAAAGGACTTCTGAATGGACGCCGGACGCCATGGCCAAAAGATCTGAGGTGTAGCTGGCAGCCAGGCCGGAGAGGGCATTTTAAAATGTACGCAGTGATATCTTCAAGGGAATTCTAGATCTGAGCCATGGTATTTGTGAGAAGAAGCAGAATGAAGGTGCTGTGGTATGGGTTTGAGACATGGACTTTCAACAATGACCATTTTTGGTTATTGTTATAATTATAATAATAAATATAGCTCCCGGCAGCAATGCATGGGGTCCAGGTTAGTCAGTGTGATGTGTGTGATGGTGTGACGCGTGTGGACAAAGCATGACAAGTAGTAGAAGATGAGTGTTTTACTGAACAGTTGGCCAAAACAGTTGGATAAAACAACAAAGTAACCAACTATAGCAATGTGTTTAAGCATCGTCTGAGATTTACCACTTCTTTTTGCACACAAACAAGCCATCTCCAGAATGGTGTACAAACAACGTATTGCCTGGCATTATCTGGTGCAGCTGCTGTTGCAAAAAAAAATTGGAACAGCCAAAAAAATTGGAACAGCAATTCAGCAATTTGGGCTGTGGCCTCTTCCTGTCATTTCTATGGCAGTAAATGAGGGAGGAAAGGAGAGAGATGTAATCAGGAGGGTGTTCGGTGATGTGTTCAAAGCAGGTTCTGGTGATGTGCCCGCTGGTGTGTGTGTGTGTGTGTGTGTGTGTGTGTGTGTGTGTGTGTGTGTGTGTGTGTGTGTGTGTGTGTGTGTGTGTGTGTGTGTGTGTGTGTGTGTGTGTGTGTGTCTGTGTGTGTGTGCGTGTCTGTGTGTGTGTGTGTGTCTGTGTGTGTATATTTGTGATGTGTCCACCAGTGAATGCACACGACTTGTCCCAATAAGTTCTCATGTATGAGGTCGGGATTATATCGTAGCCGCTCCAAGCAGTGGAAATGGCCTCGCAGCCTCTCGCAGCCGTAAAGTCCCCCCACAACCCCAGGAAGGCTCCGAGCACCATGCCCTGCAGCTACAGAAGAACCCGGAGCCCCCAGAGAGGCCAGGAGCCCGCGGAGCAACACCCACGCGTGGCATGTGGGGTATTAACCAGTCCTAGAGAGCGCGAGGAGACCCTGCACCCCCGAAGTGCACACATACAACCTATCCCCACATGCGGGGGGGCAGTGGCTCCCCATGGCCACCAAAGGCGAGGCCCACCATACCACAACTGGCTAGATGCCCTATAAAGCAACAAGCCCCGAGCGCCCACCCATATAGCTGTTTGGCACAGGACACCTCGATGACAGCCCCGCCTCCAGTGCCAATGCTTTGTTTACAGTTCTATTATGTGGTTATTAAACTTAAAATTAAAAGTTCAACAGCGCTAAAAGAAAAGTTAAAAATCTGTATCCCTACACTTTTGTGTATGTACAGAGTCAGAGTTTGTCTGAGTTTGTGTATTAAATGCCCTTAGTTAAAATCTTATCAAATAGTCCAGTAAATACAAAAAATTGTGGCCGGTAGAGTATCTTTGCTATTTACAAACAGCAGGTTTCTGAATGATGTTCCATGTCCCACAGTGATGATGCAGTGACAATTCTCTGTGACCAGTCAGTGTTTTGCAGTGTTTTCATGTGACCAGTGATGCAGTGATGATTTTCTGTGACCAATCAGTAGTCAGTGTTCTTACGGGACTTTTTGTTGCTCGTCCCTGGGGGGTCGGGCTGTGGCTGGGGGTGCCGTCTGCTGCTCTCTGTTCTGTAGTCCGCATGCTCGGTGGCTGGGGGCTGACCAGGGGCCTGATGGGGGCGCGGAGCTGCCTGACATGGCGGAGGAGCATGGACGCTTGCCGCCCCACCCATGGCCCGGGTTCTGTGCCGGCGGCTGCATCTTGTGCCTGTGCAAGGGGTTGGTTGTATGTGTGCGCCCCTGGGGGGCAGGGTCTCCTCGTGCTCCCTGGGACTTGGTCATGCTCCTCGGGCTGGGCGTGGGAGTGCTTTCCTCTCCTTTCCTCCATCATTTACTGCCATAACTTTGACAGGAAGAGGCCACGGGACCAGTTGTAGTTCCAGTTTTCCTGGACCTAATTCAGTTTTATAATACATGTTGTCCAATGTTTATGTTTTTGTGTAAATGTTGTTTGTTTCTATGTTTATTTGTCTCACCCGTGGTGATTCTCCCCCTCTTGGAGTAGTGATCAGTTGTTTATAGACCCAAACATGATAAATAGTTCTCCAAAGAGGGGGGTTTGCGGTGGCTTTCCATAACCAAAACTGTGCACTTGTCATTCTACAGGTCGTCCACAGGACAGAGTTATTGCCGCAGTTCTTGATGATTTAAGAATTAATAAAGAGTTGCATTGCAGGTTGAGAACTTGAACTACTCTTGCAGACTAACTCTGTCCTGGTTGCAAATGGCAAACAAATACTCTGTGGTGTATGCCCACCATGCTGACAGCACAAGTTGAAAAAAATAAAATAAAATAAAATAAATAAATAAATAAATAAATAAATGAAAAATAAAAAAATAAAAATAGAGTGCAGCGCATCATGCACCGTGTCCCATGCGAGCAAATGTGGCCCCCAGAGCCACAACCTGCACATACGTAACACATTATATGATGACGTCAAAAAGTAAAACATCAACATCGTCATCATAACAGTCATCATAAACCAGGCACTTTGTGGATCTGGCCCAGAGAAGACCAGTTGTCTCCATAGTGCCTTCCCAGTCCTTATGTAATGGAGGTGCTGTCACAGTCAGTCAGCTTCAGGGATGAGAAACACCGAGCAGCACAGCAACATGGCTGCTGTTAATGCTGACCCAATTTAGCAGGGAGGAGACGGGACGACTGCATGGCTGGGTGATCTTTAGCTTGCTGCTTTGTGCGACTGCAGACTTGGTCGAAAGCCTGAATGCAAGACTCGCAAAGGATTTCTTTGTAGCAAACAAATCCTTTAAATGAGTCAGTGGTCGGGAGCCACTGTGCCAAAAGAGTCGTTTGTTTGCTTCATTCACAGTAACTGCAGTCAGACACGTAGATGTTCATTGAATCTATCACTGAGTCTGAATCTAGATTTGTAAATGAAAAGGGCCACAAGCCCAACAAGCTGCTTAAGTTCAGATTCAGTGAGTGGGCGATCAAGAGAGAAAGGGAGAGAGGGAGCAAGTGTGTGAATCTTTGATTTGCAAGTCGCAAAATGAAAAACAGAATGAGGATTCAATTCACTTGAAAAGAAGGAGACAATTGGCAGAATTCATATTGAATGTGACCTATTTACTCTTTTTATTGCACCAAAATTATTGATTTTAATTGAATTTAAACATTCCTGTGAGAATTCCATTTACAACTCAGAGCCAAATCAACTCTTTTGACTTCTCGTTCAGCGGATGTCTTCCCTCGCTCACCGTGCGTTAAGCCAACTGAAGCAAACTAACAAAGAATCAAGCAAAAAAAGTTGAACGGCTCTCTGAGTGACTTGCCAAGAACCGAATCTAAAAAAATGAGCGGAACTTCTCATTACTGAAACATAATTATTTGATAAAAACCTCTGTGACTGACTGGTCAGTGTTGACTTAATTCAACTGCCTGCTGTTAAGAACTAAATGATTTAAGACGCTAATAAAAAAATAATAATAAAATAAAAAATAAAAAAACAATAACCCAACGTCGTTCCTGGTCGGGGGAGATGACAAAAAGCTGCATTTGTGACTTGGTCCACTTGATAATTATGGAGAGGTGACATGATAGCTGCCACAACACGAGAGAGGTGGAAGGAATTAACAGGGCGGAAAAGAGAGAAAGGAGGGAGCGATGGAGGAGTGAGAGGAGGTGGAGAGCAATGAGGGGGAGGGAGGGAGGGAGGGAGGGAGCGGGATAGATGGAGAGGAAGATGGACCATTGATGGATGGATGTTGAATTAGGGATTCTCTCTCTCTCTCTCTCACTCTCTTTCTCTAAACAGCCCCCCCCCCCCCCACACACACACACTCTAGAAACAGACACAAACTAACACTTCCAGGAATAAAGTGAGTTCTAGGAACAAACGCCAGCGCTAGACGTCACCACGAGGCAGAATTGCGAGACACAGAGCGGCTTCTGAATCATAAAACACAAACTATCCGCAATTGATTAGCTGCCAACATAAGTTATAGTTCATTGGTGCGGATCACAGTGTGTCACAGCACCCTGGGTCTGACCACGTACACACACACACACACACACACACGCACGCACACACACACACACACACACACACACACACACACACACACACACACACTCGTGGCAGGCACCGAAGGACTCTCCTACATTTCCCCCCCAAGCTACAATGCACAAGTCATTCGGCAGAGAAGTTTCATAGAAAAACATGGAGGCAGCTCCTTGCGATCTCACTGAAATTGACGTAAAAAAATCTAACAAATAGAAGTCGATTGAGAAACAGTAATAGAACTATAAACAGAATGAGTAGAAAGGCAACAGTAGTGCCCCCTCCTCCCTCCTCTCACACTGCTGCAGTTATTAACACCAAATCCAGCAAGTGGGAATGAACCTCACATGCTGGATAAAAGGAATCCACTTTGTCCCGCCCCATTAAAAGACCAAAATAGCACAGAAACGGGTGTTACGGTGTGTTTCTGGAGTTCAGCCCTTCATTAAAAACTGTTCATAATGTCAACTGGACGTTACTGCGGCAATAAATGGCCAGTGTTGTACCGGTCTGCGTGTGTGTAATGTCTTCCTGTGTGTGTGTGTGTGTGTGTGTGCGTCTGTTTTCCATATGTATGTGTGTTTTCCTGTGTATATGTCTGTGTGTTTTCCTGTGTGTGTATGTGTTCCCTAGGGTCAAACCACTGGAGGGAGCCATTGAAGAATGCCGCACCCAGCTAGGAAAGGCTGCCAGTTGGGGATCGTTGTGGAAAACAGGTATATCCACCGACAGTGGACACCCGACACCAGATCAGCAATCAAGGGGCCAGCCTAGAAAGGGAGAGAGGACTCACCCTTCGGGAGAGGAGAAGAGTCAGTGTGTGGTGGACCTCCCTCAGCTGTTGTAAAAAGGGTTGAATTTCACTTCAAGCTTTAAGGGGAAACAACGTTGTTGGCTCTGAAGTAAATCCTTCTATTCTGTGTCTCCAGGAGGAGAGCGGCAGCAGGTGATTGGAATGCTGCTGATGCCCCGGACGGACAAGAGCCTTCGTTGTTTTTGCTCCCCCACCCTTTCCCTGCTCACGATTTAAATAAGTGGACTTCAGTTGATTAACCCTGAACGCTTAGCTCTGAGCGTCATCCCCCCGTGGAGGTCAACAGCATAGGACTAGGCGTGCCACAGTGTGTTTATTTGTGTGTTTATTTGTGTGTTTTTCTGTGTGTGTGTGTGTGTGTGTGTGTGTGTGTGTGTGTGTGTGTGTGTGTGTGTGTGTGTGTGTGTGTGTGTGTGTGTGTGTGTGTGTGTGTGTGTGTGCGTGTGTGTGAGGGTCATATGGTGCCAGTCTAAGTGGGACAGTTTACAGGGCACAGGTGGTGAGCGCCGCAGGAGGTTAGATGGAGTTTGTGGTGAAATAAAAAAGTGCATTAACTCATCTGAAGGTCAAGTGTGCACATCACATCTGGGGCAGAGTCTTCCTCCCCCAAAAATGACTTCATCGCTTCACTTCCCACCAGCTAGATACACAGCTTCTATAAAGATGAGTTCATATTCATCGTCAGATTTAGATTCCAGTCAGTTCGACTGGAGTGGACTCCATTGGTGTTCATCTTAGAGGAACCGGTTTTGTTTATTTTAAGCGGAAGCATTTGCATTGACCCTGGAATTTCCTTTGTGTCAATCATCCAATCAAGTCTCGTCCTAATATTGAAATACATACGACTATAACAACTAAAATGAACAAAATCCACAACTTAAAATACACCTCTGGAAAATACTTCTTAGTTCCTCTCGGAGCACAAACATTTCAGTGATTTTTCACGTTAACCTTCCTCCCCCTTCCAATCGTTCTGTCCATTTATTCTCGTTCAATTTCGTGATTTCTGACTGTTGTGCTTGTTTTCACTTTGTCATTCGACCCGAGTAAGGACGTCTAACAAGTTGTACCCGGCGCAAAATAAGTTTGCAGTGCAATCGCTTCCTTTTTCAATCCGCAGGAATTGGAACAAAGGACTCCCACTGGAAAACAAGTGTGTCGGGGTGTGCGGAAACAGTAGAACGGCAGAAGCGTGTGTGGGCCGCGTGGCCTAATGGATAAGGCGTCTGACTTCGGATCAGACGATTGCAGGTTCGAGTCCTGCCGCGGTCGTAATTCTTCTGGGCGCAGTCCGCTGCTGCCTCACAGCCTGGGTTCAATCCCACCGGGGGCGCTTGTTGGCACTGTGCTCCAGGGGGTTGTCTCCATTATATCAAGCATTTTTTGCATGTGCTCATGGTTTCCTCCACCTCACGTTAGGGTCAAAAACATGCTCCCATCATCGTCTGACCAGCGATGGACACGCGTCACCTGGTCCCCGGAGGAAGCGCAAGCCAGGATGGGTCAAATGCAGAGGAGCCATTTCACCGACCACCACCCGTGTGTGTGTCTTTCTTTCTTATGGAGAACAAACAAATGAAGGTAGCACTTGCGACATATACAGCACGGTAAACAACGGTACTATGTGTGTGGCTCAGTGAGGACCCCTGGTGAGGTCGGCATTGACAGTCCTTATGGCTTGCGTTAAAAAACTCCATCTCAGTCTCCGTTGCCGGGGTGGTGAGGATCCTTCATGATCCTGCGGGCTCTGCTACTACACATCCTGGTGTATAAGTCCTGCAGGGAGGGGAGGGTAGTTCCAGTGGTACGTTCAGCTGAACGCACCACCCTCTGCAGGGCCCGCCTGTCCTGAGCAGTACAGTTCCCAAAGCAGGCAGTGATGTTGCCTGTCAGGATGCTCTCCACTGCTCAAGAGTAGAAGGACTTGAGGATCCTCACCGAGACCTGGAATTTCCTCAGCTGCCTGAGGTGGTAGAGACGCTGCCTCGCCTTTCTCACCAGAGTGTCTGTTTGTAAAATCCATGTTAAATCCTCTGTGATGTGGACTCCCAGGTACTTGAAGCTGCTCTGGTGTTGGAGCTGGACCTGGCCACTCAGTCATGTGTGCACAGGGAGTACAGTAGGGGGCTGAGGACACAGCCCTGGGGGGATCCTGTGTTCAGACTGAAGGAGCTGGACATGTGCTTCTCCACCCTAACCACCTGGGGCCGGGCTGAGAGGAAGTCCAGGATCCGGGCACACAGCGGAGTATTCAGTCTGATCTCCTTCAGCTTGACAGCCAGTCTGGTGGGGACTATGGTATTGAAAGCTGAACTATAATCGATGAACAGCAATCTCACATGGGCCCCCGTCCGGCCATCCAGGTGCATGAGCGTGGTGTGCAGTACCTGGGAAACAGTGTCGTCTGTGAATCTGTTCTGCTGGTTCGGGAACTGCAACAGGTCCAAGGTGCGGGGGAGGGAGGCGCAGATATAATCCTTAATCAGCCTCTCAAAACACTTCATGACCACCAAGGTGAGGGCCACCAGACGGTAGTCATTCAGGCAGGCAGGAGAGGCTATCTTCGGGACAGGAACAGCGGTGGACCTCTTGAAGCAGGACGGCACCACTAATTCAGCCAGGGAGATGATGAGGTAGGTCATTAAGTGAGAAGTACCTGTAATGACAAGTTCTTCCATGGTAATTCTAATGCCAAATTAATGTTAAAGTTCCATAAACGTTGTCTGCATTACACTATAGACTAGTCAATAAAATTAATTAAAAGGGTTAAGGTTAGGGTTAGAAAAAAAGCCAAAGGTCTCAAGCAATAAAGAATTAATTGTCCAAAAATCAAGCCCTTGAAGTCAGTCACAATATTCTGAATGAAAATACTAAAGAAAAATACAGTGGAAAAAAAACTAATGACAAAAGTTAACGGGCAAGAATAATGGTAAAAACCAGAATATGAAGGTGATTAGAATCCGGAACATTTCTGGATAATAAATATCTGGAAACGACAGTAGGCAACTTCCCAAAAGTTCCGTATGGAGTCTGTTCCCATATGGACGACTGTTACGGATACAGTGCATAATGCTTGCGTGAGAGGTGTACAATATGTGTACAATCTTTATGGAAATGTTACTGCTTCCATTCCCACACACTTCCATTCACAGCCGTTGTCAGAAATGATATTACCCCGAGAGTGGGGACATTTACGGAACAACTTTTACGGAACATCAACACCGGATCCCTTTCACACATGACGCCAACATGGAACATTGTCAGTAGATTTATGGCTTTCAGTGCAAGTGGGGAAGGGGCTTTACTTTCAGTAATACATGTATTACAAATGACAAGCTGTCTTTATAAAAATGAAATTCCCAAACATTGTCTTTTTTCGTGAGATAACTACATATAACACAATGTTTATAAATACTGTTTTATTTGACAGTTCAATAAAAGTTTAAAATTGTTTAACTATAATGTAGAACTAATTTACAATTGAATCCATCACGCCAAATTCAGATTAGAATCAGGCTTAATCTGTGAAGTTTCATGCATCAATAAGGAAACTTCTACAACATTTACATTTACATTTAGTCATTTAGCAGACGCTTTTATCCAAAGCGACTTACAAGGGAGAATAACATTCAAGCTACATTGCGGAGGAGATTAGTGTAACAACAACATTAGTGTAACAATAAATACTGTAAGGCTGTGCTAAGTAATTGTAGGTTAGGACAGGAGGTACTCACTGAAGAGCTGGGTCTTCAAGTGCTTCTTAAAGACAGAGAGGGAGGTCCCCGCTCTGGTCCTTTTTGGCAGCTCGTTCCACCAACGTGGAACTACAAATGAGAATAGCCTGGATTGCCGTGGCTGTACGGCCGGCAGAGCCAGGCGACGCTCATTTGACGAGCGCAGCATCCGGGGGGCAACATGTGCTCTTACAAGAGCATTTAAGTAGGCGGGAGCATTCCCAGCAATCACTCTGTAGGCCAGCATAAGAGACTTGAACTTGATGCGGGCGGCTACAGGTAACCAGTGGAGCTCGATGAGCAGCGGAGTGACATGTGCCCTCTTTGGCTGGTTGAACACCAGTCGCGCCGCCGCATTCTGTATCATCTGTAGTGGCTTCACCGCACAGGCCGGCAAGCCTGTTAAGAGGGCGTTGCATGATCGAGACGGGACATCACCAAGGTTTGTACCAGCAGTTGAGTGGCATATTGGGTCAGGTACGGCCTGACTTTTCGGATGTTGAGTAGTGCGAAGCGGCAGGACCGGGAGACGGCGGCAACATGGTCCGAGAATGTCAGTTGGTCATCAATAATGACACCAAGATTCCTTGCAGCCTTGGTAGGAACAAGAGATAGAGTTGATTTGAATATCAATGTTGTGATAAATACCTTGTTTGGCCGGGAAGACCAGCAGTTCCGTTTTTGCCAGATTTAGTTGAAGATGATAATCCTTCATCCATGTGGATATGTCAGTGAGACAATCCGAGATCCGCGTCGAGACAGTAGGGTCGTCGGGCGGGAAGGACAGATAGAGTTGAGTATCATCCGCATAGCAGTGATATGAAAAGCCATGTGAGCGGATGATCGGTCCCAGTGAGGTGGTGTATATGGCAAAGAGGAGGGGTCCTAGCACCGAGCCTTGGGGCACCCCTGTGGTGAGGTTGTGGGGCACAGACAGCTGGCCTCGCCATGTCACACTGAACGAGCGCCCAGTAAGGTAAGATTCGAACCAGGAAAGTGCACTGCCCGTTATGTCCATACTTGAGAGTATGGACAGGAGTATGCTGTGAGTGACAGTGTCAAAAGCAGCTGATAAGTCTAGCAGAATGAGAACCGAGGATTTGGCAGCAGCTCTAGCAGTTTTTAAGGCCTCTGTCACAGACAACAGGGCTGTTTCGGTGGAGTGACCACTTTTGAAGCCAGATTGAAGTGTATCAAGAAGGTTGTTTCTTGACAGGTACTCTGTAACCTGTCTAGAGACCGCCCTCTCTAAGGTTTTGGAAAGGAATGGGAGGAGAGAGACCGGCCGATAGTTTTCTACTTGATTGGGATCGAGTGAGGGTTTTTTGAGCGGTGGTGCGACCCGAGCCGCTTTGAAAGCGGAAGGGAAAGTGTCGGAAGTTAGGGAAGAATTAATCATATGTGTGATTGCCGGGGTGATAGTCGGTGATATGGCTTGAAGGAGGTTAGATGGGATCGGATCTAGTGGACAGGTAGTAGGACGGCTACATGTTAGTAGTTTAGATACCTCACTTTCAGCGAGGCGGGTGAAACCAGGGAACGATGAGCCTAGGGCTGGAGAAGACAGGTTGTGAGTAAGTTGTTTAGTGAATTGGCTGCTGATGGCTGCCACTTTGTTAGTAAAAAAGGAGGCAAAACAGTCAGCAGTGAGGTTAGTAGCTGGGGGAGGTGGTGGAGGGTAAAGCAGAGACTTGAAGGTGGCGAATAACTTACGTGTGTCTGTGGCACCGTTGATCCTATCGTTGAAGAAGGCCTTCTTGGCAGCAGTGATGCTGGAAAAGAAGGAGGACAGCAATGACTGGTAGCTTGCAAGATCCTCAATTGTTTTGGATTTGTGCCATTTCCTCTCGGCTGCTCTGAGGTCAGTGCGCGTTGACCGGAGGGTGTCAGTCAGCCAAGGGTGCGACTGGGTTGATCGAGCAGGTCTGGTGGATAGTGGACACAGGCTATCCAGACATGAGCTCAAAGTGGAGCAGAGGGAGTCAGTGGCATCATTTACCTGCAGAGAGGAGAAAGTGCCGTGGGGTGGAAGAGAAGAGGAGAGCACAGAGGAGAAGTGGGTGGGAGACAAGTTGCGGAGATTGCTGCGGATAGTAACCATGGGTGGGGAGGTGGGGGGTTGTTTTGGTAGCTGGACATTGAAGTGGATGAAGAAGTGATCAGAGAGATGAAGAGGAGTGACCCTTAGGTTGTCCGTGGTGCACGTCCGAGCAAGAATGAGATCAAGCTCTTTGCCAGCCTTGTGAGTCGGTGGAGTCGGGACCTGTCTTAGGTCGAATGAGCGAACCAAAGACAGGAAGTCAGCCGAGCTCGCACTGTCCAAGTGGATGTTCATGTCTCCGAGGACGAGCATGGGACACTCATGCTCAGGAATTGATGATAGCAGGGTGTCAAGCTCATGTAGGAAGTCACCTAGTTGTCCTGGTGGACGGTAGATGACGACCACATAGGCTTTCACCGGAGCAGTCACCAAGACGGCGTGATATTCAAAGGAGGCAAAGTTGTTGAAAGGCAGCAGTGGATTAAATTTCCATGTGTTGGAAATTAGCAGGCCAGTCCCACCACCACGGCCAGATGGTCTGGATGTGTAGTTAGTGGAGAGTGCAGCCGGGGTTGCGCTATCTTCCGGGTTAATCCATGTCTCAGTGAGAGCAAGGAGCTCCAAGGAGAGGTGGTTGGCATGACCAGAAATGAAGTCTGCCTTGTTAACTGCAGATCGACAATTCCACAAGCCAACAGAGAAGGAGGTCTTTGCAGAAGATGTTTGCTGCAGGGACCTGAGGTTACCCGGATTGCATCGGCGTATGGTATAACGAGGCTTTCTGGGTGACCTTGAAGTTGTAGGGATGCGGTAGTAGCACATTTTGTATGGAGTGAGAGAAAGAAGGCAGGTATGCCTTGTTCAGTGTCCTTGCTTCAGTTGACGTGCAGAGGTAGACGTGTGTCTTCACACGAGAGTGACTACAAATGGGCCAACGCTTGAAGCTAACGCCTGCCCTTGAAGCGTTAGCTTCACCATAATTTGGTGATAGAATACAGCTGCTCATGTAATTAGGGTTGCACCTGGCTAAGAGCACGCCCACATATGTTCTTGTGTTTGACGTACATGGGCCAGACGTGACCGTCAAACAGACCGGGCGGGTCTGGCACAGTGTAGTTCCTTGAGCACCTCCTCTTTTTGCATTCTTCATATGGGATGGAAATAAAATAGAGTTGGTTCAGTACGTCGATTAAAGGTCCGTAGGTGTAACCCTAACCCTAACCCTAACCCTTTACAAACAACTCCAAATGTAATTTGTAAGTAATAATGCTGATATAAAGACGAGCGACAGCATGAACTGATGCTACGTACCATGGGAACTCGAAAAATTGTAATTGGTGTTGATACTGGACCCTACGCATTGCTGCCTGCAGCTGGGGGCAGGGGTGCTGGGGTGCAGGGGTGCATGGGTGGTGAAGCGAGATGAGTTTGTGGAGTAAGACGCTTTGTGACATCATTATTCAATTCGCTATATATGTGCAGGTTGTGGCTACTAACGTCCATTTGCACCGCGCAAGCTGCGTAGTGTAGACTCCATCGTTCTGTAGTGGTTA